>NW_009258662.1:2782868-2802559 GCF_000687185.1 Egretta garzetta
ACCCCCCCCCCCCCCACGCCGCCCCTGACAGCAGAGGGGCTCCAGCCCTCGGATCATTTTAGTAGCCCTCCTCTGGCCCCGCTCCAACAGGTCCATGTCCTCCTTGTGCTGAGGGCTCCAGAGCTGGACACAGGGCTCCAGGTGAGGTCTCACCAGAGCAGAGCAGAGGGGCAGACTTCTATTCCTTCTCCCCCACATCTCCCCCCACCCTTTTTTGTTTAGTTGCTGCAAAAGCAAAACGGTTTGCATTTGAGTTGCCAGGACATGATCTAAGGTGGTATTTATCAGACAGCTCATTATTCCAACTAGGCATGGCAAACAGCAAGCAAAAGCTCCAAATGCTAGTAACAGAAATAATCCTACTATTATAAATTTATTGACACAAGTTTCTAATCCAGCGAGCCAAAATATTCCTTCGAATGGGTTCCATCCGTCACTTACTTGCAATTTGTTTGTTAATTCTTTCAAATCTTGGATACTCTTATGAACAGACTCAGAATGATCACTAAGGTTCATACAACACATACCTCTTTTTTTTTATTTTATTTTTTATTTTTTTTTCCCCATCACATTTAAAGTATTTAATGACAAAGCCAGGGTTTCCAGTAATGACTCAAGAGAGCAGGTCCCACTTTTATCCCCCGAATGGCATAAAATAATTTCTACATCTTTGAGAATTTCCAAGGAATTGGTTACAATAGATACCTGCAAGTATTACAATTCTGGCGCATCCTAGCAAAGCCAATCTACCTGAAGCCGTGAAAAGCCAAAATCAGGACTCAATAGTCTTGGTGACTATTAAGCAGGTATCCTTCATTGCAGCACTGGATGCACAGGGGATCGCCCCTCCTAATGTGTGCGCCACACAGGGTTAATTGCACAGTTTACATACCAGTTTTACGTACATATCCATTACATTCCTCAGAAAAGGCAGGGATAAGTAAATTCATTCCTGGGAATCATTTACATATTTTCCTCCCAGTTGCACGTGCTCAGTGATTTGAGTCAGTGGTCTTCAGGGGTCGTTTACTTCATCCACTCCTCTTCTTCACCTTGTCTGGTTTTGTAAACTTCGGCTTTTACCCCCCTTATTCTGCTGTCAGAGCAACACAGCCAGTACCTGCCAGCTCCCCATCCTTGAACCATTCCCCTTTACCTCCGTATCTCATGCTTCCCATCCCTGGCTATCCTCATAAGGACAAAATGCTAGACGTTTTGTCCCCTACATGCCTTCCAAGGCCAGCAACAAGGATAGGCAATTTACTACAAATCTCTCCTTTTTTTTTTTTACTTTTTTCTCTAGTGATGCACCTTCCACACACTGTTAGTTTCTTATCTATGGTTTTTCACCTCCTGTGGTTAGTAAGTTAACCTAAACCACAATGTTAGTACTTTAAGCTGGATCCTCCTCAAGGATGTGCTGTTTTCTCAGGGCTATTATCACCTTCCAGCTACAGTTGGCTTCACAAAGGTCTCTTGCTAACCCTTTAGCATCCCTTCATACCTTTAAGATCACTTTTGGGACAGCACATTTTTGTTAATATTTCACATGATGCACAATTTTTGCTAGACACAAAAGTAGCCTTTTCAGACAAAGCTTGCCGTACAAATTCCCAGTGTGAAATGAAATAAAAAGCTTCATACAATCCAGTTCGAATTAAAAAAATAAAGATGTAAAATTTGAATGCGATCATTCTAGCAAACTAGACAGTATCCTTAGTTCAAATGATGTTTTTCTAAGGCCAAGCATCTTTTTACAAAATGGGTATTTCCTAGAGATTTTCAGTTACTTCAGCTTGCAGTAACTAAAATATTCTCAATTACAGAAGCTTTTATCACTCTTACATGCTCTGCTCTGAGGATTTTAGACTGTTTAAAGTGTCATTAATAATGCAAAAATCTTACTCTACATTGAAAACGAAAACTACAGTACATTCATATAATGTCAGCTTTCCGGCTCTTCGGTAAGATGAGGACAAAAATGAAGAGCAGGCATCTTCAGAAGAGGAAGGCTGAAACTTCTGCTAGGATTTCTGTTTCTAGCTCTTTTATTTTTTTTTTCTTCTTTCAAGAAGCATATTAGAACATCTTAAAAAATGTTAAGAGAGCACCTGAAGTAAAAGAGTAGCCTACTTATTTTTGTAAGGGAGTATATTGTATATAGTGAACATAGAGTGAAGTAGGGAGTCACCCTTCCAGTGATAATATTGAAAACTGAGACCCAAACTACAAGTTATAATTCTAATGTACCAAGGCCTGCTTTATGAAAGCCTCCATTTTAAAAATGAGACAACTAGCTAACACGAAAGTCATTCTAATCAGACAAATTTTTGAAGTGTTCCCAAAAATTCTTACCGTGGAATATATGAAAAACAGATGCCTTGGAAAATAGTGCATTCTCATTTACATAGGCCTTTAGCCACAGAATCACAGGTAAAAGGAAAATGAAATGTTATTTTATACCAGATTGCTAAATTCTAGATTGTGTTTGAGGCACAGCTATGCGTGTGTAGATGTAAAAATTACTTTTTTTCCTCAGTTTTGAAACCTCAGACATACATTCTGTAGGTTTCATTATACTATTCAAATAGTCAATCCAGAAGAGAAAATAGGAATATTCAAAATGCAGACCTGGTACCAGACTCCCCTATGAAATTCAGGTATGCCCTTCTGAATGCTGGTGATGGCACATGCAAAACCTCCTACACTGGGCAGAAGAAACAAGTTTTTCTGTTTTCCAGGACAAAGCAGTCCGTTCACTATAGTTACAACCCCGGGTGTTTAATTCCAACATTCGCATTCTCTTGACGCTACATAAAATGAAGAAAAAAATCCCCCTTCTTTGGATTTAATTTCCACACGTATGTCCACAACCAGTTAAATTATTTTCTGTACAACTGAGGAAGAATATTACTATTTTAATCCCGATCAGCTTGTCATTTGGTCCAGTTCCCCTGGTTTTTTTTTCACTCCTTGTAACAACTGAAATAGAGGTAGAAAGTATTGCAGGACTGTGTAGCAATATTAGAAAAGAGGAACAAAAGTAAGTCCAAAAGGTAGAAATGCAACACTTTTTTCCTGCACAGGAACTGAAAGAATGCATTTCCACTGAACTGGAAGAAAAAAAAAAAGCACAGAGAAGTCTGGGTCTCCTGTGAACGTTGCTGAATGCAGCCTTTCCAGTTTCTCTTGGGAAGATTTCAACTTTGGGCAGTATCTCAGTGTTTGTGCTTCATGGCAAGCTCGTGTGCAGTTTCTGCAAACTGCTGAGCACTGTTTTTCAGCTTTTTGTTTTTCAGGTTTGGGTTTCTTGGGGTTTTTTTGTAGATGCAAATGCTCGCTGACATCGGCGTTGGCATTTTCATAAGCAAGTTGGCGTAACAAAATTGGGCAAGCAGCCTCATCGTCGACCTGTCGTTCTAGGGTGTTTTGCAATCTTTCCATGAATTTAATATATGGTTCTCGGGGCTCCTGTCTAAAGGTGGTGAAAGATGTCTCGGGATGCCCCGTGTCCGGAACTCGGCGCAGGGACTGAAGTGCAATATCTTTTATTTGGCGAAATGCCTCACGATCTAGCTGCGCTTGTGCTTGCGGTGCGGCATATTGACCCTCTCCCATTAACTCATTCATGCCAATGCCCTGCGTTCCTGCTAAATTGTCCATGGTTCTTGCCGTCACAAGATCTCTGTACTCAGTGAGCCACTCGGAATACTGCATTGACGATAACGTCATTCAAATTAGCAATTTCCAGTCACAGGTAGTCATACTGTACCCATGTCCTATGGCACTAAACAAGTTAAATGTATACAACGATTGAATGCAATAATTGCAAACTGACTTGTGCAGCTCTTTTACTGCTTCATACAGTAGATGCTCCCAGGACAGAGCCTGGTTACCTTGATACCATGCAGGGAAAGCACTTAACATGTCCAAATCTCCTTTTTTGATCACTTCCCTCCAACACTGTTCCATTATCCCTTGATATTCTCCGCTTTCCTTTTCCCAACTATTTGATTCACTCCCCCTCTTCTGGAGTGGGGGTAGTTCCCCACACTCCTCTCTGGTGTTGTCTGGAGGGTATAATCAGGCTCTTTCTCCGGGTCTATGGGACCGGGATCGAGAAGGTCATTGTCATTTGTGGTCCCCTGGATGGTTCCCAATTGGGCAGTCAGTGCTGGCAGGGCTGAAGGTGGGGGGGAGAGCATGGGCTCCATTGCGGAGCTGCTGCATTGCTTCAGAAGTCTGTCACCGTGTAGGCAAATGTTTGGCGACATCTTTGTCCCCCCGGGCAGCAGCTTCCCACAGCCTATTTTTTTCCAAGTGCCTGCCTCAAACATCCCTGCTATGGGGAATTCCAGGATATTCTTCTGAATCTATGCAAGCATTGTTATGAGGGACAGGGTAGATACATCACATAGAATCATAGAATCATAGAATCGTTTAAGTTGGAAAAGACCTTTCAGATCATCAAGTCCAACCGTTACCCTAACTCTGCCATCCCACCACTAAACCCTGTCCCTAAGCACCTCGTCTGCCCAGCTTTTAAATTTTAAATACCTCCAGGGATGGGGACTCCACCACTTCCCTAGGCAGCCCCTTCCAGTGCCTGACAACCCTTTCAGAGAAGAAATTTTTCCTAATGTCCAACTTAAACCTGCCCTGGTGCAACTTCAGACCATTCCCCCTCATCCTATCATCCATTACCAGGGAGAAGAGCCCAATCCCCACCTCACTACAGCCTCCTGTCCGTCAGTTGTAGAGGGCGATCAGGTCTCCCCTCAGCCTCCTCTTCTCCAGACTAAACAACCCCAGTTCCCTCAGGCCGCTCCATGTAAGACTTGTGCTCCAGACCCCTCCCCAGCTTTGTGGCTCTCCTCTGGACATGCTCCAGTGTCACGCCACTGACTTCTAAGAATTCTTTGCAGTACCTCTACATTCATTTTCTGTTCATTTGTAAGGGAATTCCCCATCGTTCCCAGCTGCTCACCTGCCGTCCTGCAGAGGTGATGGGTGGGTATCAATATTCTTCCATTGGTTCAGCTGGGCTACGCTGCTGGTCCGGACTCAGTGAGTTTCCTGTTCAAGTCCTGATTCAGGCCCCATTTGCAGCATATGGAGGCATGGACCCAGGTTGGAGGTGCAACCAGAATCAGCTTGATTCAGGGAGAGCATGATTTTATACTCTGTGCAGAGTATAAACTTCTGCAAAAAGAAGAGAAAAACTTCTGCAAAATCTTTTGCTCACAGCGGTCCTGTAGGTGCTGCCTACACAACTCTCCTCCAGTCATACATTCTTCTAGCTTCACTTCTGCATTCCTGTGGTTCGGCTCTTGTGACCTGCGTGACTTCTATTCCTTCTCCCCCACAGTTTATCACAATTTTCCCTTCCCCTACTAAACATGCGGTCTGTTCTTTGGAGATGCAAGGATTTACTCTCCAACACCTCCTTCTATTTCTTGCCTGGTCAAACTATTTCATTTCATAGCTATTTGCATGATGGAGACAGAGATGGGAGACCTTTTCTGCAGTTCTTCAGCTCAATCTTCCTCTCTCACCTACTCAGAATCCTGATGGTCAACTAAAGATTGCAAACTCTGAGTAGAGGGCAGCAGTTTGGATGGCAGACAGCAGGTTCTCAATAAGCTGAATTTTTCCTTTTGCTGAAAAAATTTCTTTTTTTGGCAGGTGAACTGAGATGCTCTCCCTCCTTAACACAACTATTTGCTTTCAAGCAGCAAATCTCAGCGTAGGTGGATAATAGCCGCTAAGATTTTATTAGAAATGGTGAGGTTTTATCCCATCAAGAGCATGCAAAGTAGAGTCAGTTGTGGTACTGGAAGGAATGGTGACCCCAGGTGGCTAATTCCTATGGGAACAGTTTAGAAGCATAGAATGTTTTGGGTTGGAAGGGACCCCTAGAGGTCACCCAGTCCAACCCTCCTGCAGGGAGCAGGGACACCTTTAACCAGATCAGGTTGCTCACAGCCCCATCCAACCTGGCCTGGAATGTTTCCAGGGATGGGGCGTCCACCACCTCTCTGGGCAACCTGTTCCAGTGTTACACCACCCTCATTGTAAAGAATTTCTTCCTTAGATCCAGTCTAAACCTACCCTGCTTCAGTTTAAAACCATCACCTGTCACAGCTGGCCCTACTAAAAAGCTTGTCCCCACCTTTCCTATGGGCTCCCTTTAAGCCCTGAATGGCTGCAGTAAGGTCTCCCCGCAGCCTTCTCTTCTCCAGGCTGAACACCCCCAACTCTCTCAGCCTGGCCTCATGAGAGGTGCTCCAGCCCTCGGATCATTTTTGTAGTTTACGTGAAAAGGACCTGTAACTCAGCATTTAGAGTTTTTAAAGGTCAGAAAAAAAAATGCTTACCACTTGTGAGAGCAATTAGTTAGGTCAGCTTTGTGAAATAGGTCAGCTCGCGGAACGGTTCCAGGAAAAACCAGTGCTGCTTCTGCAAGCAACTGACCCAAAACAGAGCACGGGGGAGAAGGGGAGGGTGAGAACGGAGAGACCCAGAAAAGGCGGAAGTTATCTAGGCATAGACAAAACAGGTTTTATGAGGAAAAAACCATAATTAGCATTATAATTTAGATTATTAACATTAGATATTAGCAACAGAGGCGTGGCAATAAAGAAGGGGAGGCACTGTGAAAACTCAGTGGATACCTGGAAAGTGATGGAGGGAACTAGGAGCATCTTGAGCATCTAGAAAGGTGTAGGGGGAAAAGAAGGTGCTGGTGTCTCTGTTGCTTGTTGACTTTCTTCCACTGATCACCAGAAGTCCTCTCTTTCAGCAGAGAGCTGGGAGGCAAAGAGCCTGTCGCATCGCCCGGGTCACCACAGACAAGATTATGAAGATTATTTTTATACAATGCCACAAGACTGAGAAAGATGCAGAAATGGAGTTGCCAGGGAGTAAAACACAGGCACAGCTCCAGCCTTCTTCAGGTCTAGGTTGAACACGGGCATTTTGAAATCCTATGAGTGCTTTTAAGGCTCTTCAAACTCATTTGGTCTGGAGGTCTGAGTAGCAGAGGATATAAGCAGATTTTTGAAGTGTACCTGGTGCAGTTGTATCTGATGGAAAAAAACCCAAAATCATCTAGAAGCTGAGGAGAAAACAAAAATTCACAGATGCCTGTATCAAGATCTCCCGAGACCTGGGATACTTGGCCCCATTGCGTTACCATCTCAAATAAAGCAAAGCAATATTAAATCTTACTGCTTATTTTAGGCATTGCTTATTTTATAAATCCAATGATGCAAGCAAAACCAAGCAGATTAAAGAAAGGACAGCACTATGATCTTATTGCAACCCTGCCCAATTCAAAGCAGTGGTAAATACCCACATAGCTCACTAAAATAAGCAAGCTGTGTGTTTTCTTTCTTTAATTCAACTTTTCTGCTGTGAATCACTCTCACATGAGCCCTCTATTCAAGGGAATAACACTTCATATGGACCTTGCCTGCAGGGGCGGGGGGTGGCTCTAATAGCTAACTAAACTCTGTTAATCAGTATATTGCTTATGTGTCCTTGAAATTATGGTAATGGTGGTTGTAAACTCACATTATTTATTTTTTTACTTGGGAGGAAATGTATTGGGAATTTTACCTTAAGCATGGGATTCTGTACTGAATGAGCTGAAGCTCACATGGCTAAGTTTTGCACTTCAGTAGGCCACTCTTGGCTTTCTTTACAGAATACTTAGAGGCCTATGCTTATTATTTTCAAGAAAAGTCATTAAAGGTGCCAAGCACAAGGGCCCTTCCCATCCTCCATAGCAGCATCCAGCTCTGCTGCAAAGCAGAGGTATGGGGAAGCCCTGGTTATACCACAGGCTAGAAACGACCATCAGAAATTTTTCACCCAACCTAATTATTTACAGTGGCCAAACTGCTATTAAGTGCTTTTTATTTCCCATAAAAGTGAGACAGAGCTGACATGAGGCACACCAATTTTGCGTCTTAAATGGAGCATATTCACAAGGTCAACAAGGATTTAGGTTCAAGTCAAGAGAGTTGTGTGGTCAACATAGTTTTTGAAGTTCCCCCTTGAGTCAATGGAAAGAGTCAACAAGTGTATCTAGAAAGTGATTCACCTCCTCTTCTGGACATCTACATCTACTGGATGAATCACCCATCCAAACTTCTGTCCCTCCCTCCCATCTGCAGACAACCGTTAAACCAACATAAGTAGTTTAAATCAAACACAGGTCTTTTAGGCAGCTATAGCTGGATGAGACAAATCCACCCTAAAAATCCATACTGAATTTGAAAAGACAATTTAAATTGCTTATTTAGTGACTGAGAACAGTCTTCCCTGTCAAACACCCTGGACACGGTTTGTTATATTCTTATTAAATATTCCTTTCACTGATGCTGAGTTCTGTGATAAATATGTGAGGACCATAAAACTGAAAGGGACCTTGAGGGTTCAGTGTTGGGCTAAATCCATCAAACAAATCGCTTTATGTCCTTTATCAACTGATGATGTTCCATCTCAAAAGTTGGAGGGGATGCGGGCATTGAAGGGTACCTGGTGTGTTCCTACCCCTCAGCAGGTACCAGGAGGGTCTCATCCTCCAGTCCAAAGTGGAGAGCAAGAATCTACAGCTCTCCTTCCTCTGTGCTTATCATACTTCTCCCCATAGCTTTCTCCATGAATATTTGTTATACAACGGCTCACCGCTATCAGATGAAGTATATAGGCCTTCAGTTCACACCCACAGAGATATAGGAAATTCCCCGGTTTTCTGAAACACAAAATTCTTTGAATCAAACTCTGTGTTGGACAAACAGTTCTGAACTGTGTGTGCAAGAACAGACTAGTATGAAGACCCCAGTATGATGCAGGGTCCCTAAAGATCTTTCTGTGTGAAAGAAAAAACCCACAAAAACCATCCACCCTCACAGGTGAGTGAGTGCAAGCTCCTAAACCTAAAGGCTTGTACAAATTAGTACAAGAAACATGAGAACAGCCTTGCTGGATCAGGCCAACAGTGCCTCTAGCCAAGCCTTTTGCCTCCAGCAATGGCAGCAGGAGATGCTAGTCCAGGAGGACACATCAACCAGGTTACTTCCAATGCCCTCATCTTTCCAGGTGTCCATGGCTTTTGCGTTAAAGGTTGCATCTCTGCCCATGCCTTTTGGATCCATTTACGGACCTGCTGTCCATCAATGGTGTCATCCCTGTTTGAACCTGTATGCTGGTTTTGGCTGGGACAGAGTTAATTTTCTTCATAGTAGTTAGCATGGGGCTATGTTTTGCATTTGTGCTGAAAACAGTCAATACAGGGTTGTTTTAGTTACTGCTGAGCAGTGCTTACACGGAGCCAAGCCCTTTTCTGCTCCTCACCCTGCACCACCAGTGAGTAGGTTGGGGGATGCACAAGAAGTTGGGAGGAGGCACAGCCAGGACAGCTGACCCCAAGTGACCAGAGGGCTATTCCATACCATATGACATCATGATCAGCAATAAAACTAGGGGGGGAGGCTGGCAGGGGTGTCGCTGTTCAGGGACTGGCTGGGCATGGGTTGGTTGGTGGTGAGCAATTGCTGTCATTTGCATCACTTGTCTTCCTTGGGCTTTATTTCTCCCTGTTATTTTCCTTTTCATTATTATTATTATTACCTTTTATTTCAATTATTAAACTGTCTTTATCTTAACCCATGAGTTTTCTCACTTTTACCCTTCCAATTCTTTCCCCCCATCCTGCTGCGGGGCAGTGAGCGAGCAGCTCTGTGGTGCTTAGTTGCTGGCTAGGGTTAAACCATGGCAACCTGCCAATACTATTGGCCTTAACTCTGGCAGCAAGTGAACAAGGGACGCCTTTTATCTGTTTTAAACTGATGTTCTACTAAATGTCTCTTAGTTCTGTTATTGTGAGTTTTGGTGGCTAATGGTCTGCATTCACCATATCCCTCACCTCCATAGTAGAGTTAGCCTACCCTGGAGGTTAACTAACCTAACCTACCCTAACCTACACTGGAATGGGTTGCTCAGAGAGGTAGTGGAGGCCCCATCCCTGGAAACATTCAAGACCAGGTTGGATGGGGCTCTGAGCAACCTGATCTGGTTAAAGGTGTCCCTGCTCACTGCAGGGGGGGTTGGACTAGATGACCTCTAGGGGTCCCTTCCAACCCAAAACATTCTATGATTCTACCCACATCCTCCCCCTCTCCATGTTGAACAGTTCGAGACCTTTGCTGTCTCTCCTTGTAAGGCAATTGCTCCATCCCCATGATTATTTCAGTTGTCCTTCTCTGGACTTTCTCTAATTCCATTATGTCCTTTTTGAGATGCAGAGACCACAATGGCACCAGCTATCCCACATGTAGGCCCACCAAGGTTTTATATGGCAGCAAAATTATCTTCTCTGTCCCATTCTGAGGTTGTTTATCTTGGAGAAAGGAGGCTGAGGGGAGACCTTATCGCACTCTACAACTGCCTGACAGGAGGGTGTAGTGAGGTGGGGGTTGATCTCTTCTGCCAGGTAATGGGTGATGGGATGAGGGGGAATGGCCTCAAGTTGTGATTGGACATTAGGAAACATTTCTTCCCTGAAAGGGTTGTCAAGCATTGAAATGGGCTCCTCAGGGAAGTGGTTGAATCCCCATCCCTGGAGGTATTTAAAAGATGGGCAGATGAGGTGCTTAGGGATATGGTTTAGTGGTGGGATGGCAGGGTTAGGGTAACGGTTGGACTTGATGATCTTAAAGGTCTTTTCCAACCTAAATGATTCTATGATTCCCAGTGAGGACACCCGACATTGTGTTGGCTTTTTTGGCTGTTGGTTCTGGTCTCCAAAATCATCAGGTTAGTATACAGCAACAGCCAGAACATCCCCTAGTATTTCCCTGTGGGAATCAAACACTGAGCACATTATTATTACAATAAAACAGTGTCTAATGAGCAGATCTGGAGGAGACTTCATTTTTAAAGGTATTAATCTCAGACCTAATGTCTGGCTGAGCTTCCAGCTTACGTGAAAAACTCTTGATATATTTTGTCTCCATGTAGTGAGTACTGCCACAACTTCATTAACTCAGTGATGTCTACAGTGGTTTTTTTAATACTTCCCCATGCAAATACAGCTGCACAGTACAAATAACTTTCTTCTATAGATATTCTTAATTGCAATCATCATTCCTCCAGCCTGAGAAGAAAAAAATTCAGGACCTGAAAACAAACTGATAAATGAAGTCTATTGTTGCATGATCATATTTGTTCCTTCCCTTCTTTTTATTACCATCGAGTTGTAGTTAATCAAGTAGAGTGTACCAGTCTTAAGACAGCCTCTGTAGTGAACCCTTACCCAAGACACCCTGTCTCTGCTTGACTTTAGTAAGAATTTTTATACTATCTGTCAAGTTAGGGAAATATAACCTAGCTGAATTACAAGGTGAGTCCAAAATTGATTGGAAAATCCCTGAAAAGAAAGTGCCCTTAAAGTGGTTCAAAACTTTGTCAAATGGAAGATGCCTCTTGAGTGGCACCGATTGACTGTCAGAAGAGAAGGAGGTATTGAAAGGTGTTCCCTTGGTTATTCTGTGGGTCTTAGGCTGTTCAGTATTTTCAGCAGTTATCTGGATGACTTATATAGACAATCTTTACTGCATTTGCAGAAGATGCTAAGCCAGGAGAGACCGCGCATATATTAGAAGGCAGGAAGAAAATTCAAAATGATCTCAATACACTGGACAAAAAAAAATAGGATGCAATTTAAAGAATAAGTTTAAAATAAAGTAAAAAATATTATATGTAGGCAGAATAAAACAGCCTGTGAAATGGAGTAGTGGCATCACTGATTAGATAGCTGTTCTTCTGAAAACAAGCCAGGGCTTACATGCAGAAGACAAAATTGGCAATGTCACACATAAAAAATGTAAATCTAATTCTGAAATGCATAACACCTGCAAAGTAATCCCCTGGTCTATGCCGTGACAGTAAAGCCATGGATAGGTGCTGTGCCCAGTTGTGGGCACTACACATTGAGAAAAACATGGACCAGCAGAAGACAGTTCAGAGGAAAGCAATGAGAATGGCAAGGCAGTCTAGAAAACATTTCCTAAAAGGAAAGACTGAATAACCTGAGACTGCCTGAGGAATAATGATGGAGAAGGGGACAAGGTAAGAGTCATCAGCAGTGATACAGGTGGAGCTGACTGTGCTTAGACACGGACTAGATGGCTCCTCAAGTTTTGTTCCAGCACTAGAGTCTAGGGTCTGGGAAGGATTGTGCTCTTCCTCCTCACTTTCCAGTGTCACAGCCCAGCAAGCTGCAACCCATGCCTAACCCTATAATTTACAGTCAGAGAAAGTCCTTCTGCATTATCCTTAGCCCTTACTTGCCATCTAATCCATCTCCTGGCAGACTCAGAATCTGACTCCTTTTTGTACCAATTATATCGTCTTTAGCCCCGAAAAGAGCTAGACCATCAGCTCTAAAGGAGTCTGTGCCGGTACTGCGGTCTACAACTAAATGAACAAATGCCCATTTTGCATGTCATTGCTGCCATAAAAGTCAGACAGAAACCCTACATGATATCCACCTTGGACATTGGATGTGTAATATCTGCCTTTGTCGAACCAAGAAGAAGGCTTTCTTCCCTATCCGATAACTGGACACCAAAGGTGGGAGTCATAACACCTTTGGAGACTCAAGTGGGAGATAAACACCTGAGCTGGCTGTCTAGACCCCTTTTTACACAAAGACAAGTAGACTCAACTAGGCCAGGGCTGCATCTTAGGAAAGATGTTTTAAATAGGTCAGATGGAAGATGCCCTGTAAGCGTTTGGTTTTCCCTGTGAAAAATGAAGAGGACCTAGATGGTAGACTCACACATAGATAGCTTTTGTTATAGGCATCTAAAATCAGAGCAGACAAACCTGACCTCCAGCAGATTTTAAAGCACAGACTGTTCCATTATACTATTCCCATCCTGCCTTTGGCCCTTACATTACAAAGTGAACTTCCCATAGTTGAAGACCACCATTAGAAATCTTTCTGCTGGATGTCATAAGGTAGCTTTCTACATCTTCTTCAGTTTTATGAGTGGATTAGATGCTTCTGTTTAGGAAGCCACAGTTCAGTGCCTTTAGTTCAGTGAAATTTTGTTGAGTCAGCTCTGAATTTACCACTTCATAGGAAGCTGTTGTAGATGTTCCAAGAACTGGGGCTAGGTACTATGCCACAGAAATAAATGTAAATGGTTGCATTTCAGTTCTTAGATGAACTTAATCTTCTGAACTGTACAGATTTTAAGGATTCCTTACAGAAATGCAAAAAGAAAAACTTCTAAATGCAAACAGTAGTGGTAGGAAATACTTAGAAAATTTCTTTGGCTAGAGTAACTTGGAGGTTTCTAAATCTAACCTCTAACCAAGAAGTGTTAGTATGTGAGTGAGAAAATTGGTGTGGTCCTCAGGAAGGAAGTACAGAGCAAGACAATGAAAAGCTGAATGTAGAAAGTCAGGCTGTATTTTGCATCAGCTGTACTAAAGAAACAGAAAATAATATGAGTTTTTCCTCCTTGAGCATAAATTATTAACGCTGACCCTTTTATTTACTGCAGAATAAGGGTTCATGCCTTGGTTTTTGCTCCTAATGAGGCTCAAGACTTTTTTACAACATCTTTTCAATGAGTCCCCAAGCCTCTTCTTACAGTATCAAGAGGAATCCTTCAAATTATTGCCAGAGTAACTCAGGCTGAGCTTATGCTACAGAATTCAGATCTCATGATTCAGGACATAATTTTAAAATCATAATTTCCTGTGGTAGCTCTAGGATTTTCTCTGTTGGGTGTTTCTCTAACATATTCAGCTGTTCTCAAATACAGCAGTGACACCGGCATTCAAGGGTTTAGATGAAGGCAATCTAAAATGGGGCAATTAAACATTTTGCTGGCTGACAAGGGAGCACTGATGCTAGTCAACAGAGCTGGGCATCTGAAGAGAGAAGCTTATGGACAAAATATTAAATAAGTAGCTTACTGGCGGGTATCCTTTCCATCGGGCTAGATTTCCATGACTCGTTTTGTTACTGTCACCCTAGCACCGTTTTCATTGCCCAAGCACTATTTGTGCAGTGGAGAAGGGCGGGGTTGGGATGGAGACCTTGGGATTAGCAAATGACCACGAGATAATGGACGTTTGAGGTGCAAAGCTCTGAGTAACCCAACAGGCCTGTTGAGGATTTCAAAGCACTCCACCTCTTTCTCTAGAGGGAAGCTTGACTGCCAGATCAACTTTGGGATCAACAAGGTGGTTTTCACCTTTTCTCACTTAATATTAGATGTTGGTGTAGATGCAGTCTTTTGAGCTAGTCGTCTGTCTGCCGTCGCAGCCAATGGAGAGGAGTAGGTGCAGCTCAGATGACCTATTTTAAATGTCTGCATTTGGGTGAGATGAACTGTCCCGCAGAATTGTGTTTCTCCATGCCGGCTGCAAATGAGCCGAACGCCCAAATGCTGCACACGTCACATTTGCTCAGAGGGTACCCACCAAACCTTCCTACCTGGCTTTTGACTGTCACAAACAAACTACGTCTGCTGTAATTAGCAGCAAAAATTGCCCTGTGTTGCCTCAGTGCCTATGACAGTCTCCCAGCGCTTGGGCACCTTGGCAAAAATAATCTCCCTGCCATCAGATTTACTGCCTTCACAATGATAAGCCAGTACATTTGTTAAAAGTCCTGGATCCAGACCCAGTCACCAACCTCACCATCTCTCTGGCTCTTGCGGTGTTGTGCATGGGTTATAAATACTGGACCACAGCAGGTTTTGGGGCTGAGCTCTGGGCAACTTCACTCTTGAGGTGAGTGCAATTAAATGTGAAAGCAATGAACTACAGCTTGCAAGTTTGTAGTATTGAAAGGTCCAAGGTGTCCACACCAGTCCTACATTTGTGCTGTTCAAGGCCTCTGATGGTCAGCACCTCTCTGGGGCTTGGGAGGAGAGGGAAGGAGAAAGGTGACCTAGACAGGATCAAGCTGAGTGGAAAACATGCTAATGAAGTGCAGGAGTTATTTCCATAAAGCAGTTCATATTCAATGCCCTGTAACTGTTCCTCAAAAAAACCACTAGCAGCTATTTATCAGGCTGTTCAACAGAAGTCCACTTACCCCAAGGAGGTTCTCCTCTGACCCTCATAAATTGAACTGTCCACATTTTATAGCCTGACTCTATTTTATCACCTGCATCCATCCAACAAAGTCAACATCCCAGTGGTTGACTTTGGAGGTTGCAGAGGACTCACTCGTGTGTGGCAAATGGCCTCAAACTTTCTCCCTGAGGCCAGGACAAAGCTCACTGGAACTTGAGAGCATTCAGTGCTGAAAAAAGGTTCTCATCCCGAGACACTGAGCTCGGACAGTGAGTGCTATCAGCTTCGAATCTGGTTGCATTTCCCACCTGCAGAAGAAATGTGCAAACTTTGCTAGAGACCACTGCCATCCAGCAGAATCCCACCACATGTGGGACAGTCTCATGCTTCAAAAGGGTACGGCGACACTTAATGCACACAAGAAATCGGATGGAAAGGCAACATGTAGGATCTTTTATATCTCTTCTGGACATACATGCACTCTTTTCCCTACTGATACCTCTGATTGTCACAGTTTGGCCCTTCTGAAGTCCTACGTATTTTGATCACTGCATGTTGATAAGCAGACAGCCCTAAAGGAGAACAGGGTCCTATGAAGAAAGTGTTAAACAGTCTTATAATTACAGGCTCTGTCCAAAGGTGCATGCTCCAAGCTCCTAAGTTTCTTTATTTCTAATTCCCAGAGATCAACACTTCCTCATCTGGAGAGCTTGATTTGTAACGGTAACTTCCTTTTAATATAGGAAATGATTAATTTTATTTTTTTTTTAATAAATGGAGGAAAGTCTCTGAAAGTGAGGATTTGGGGTATGGGTGGTTCACATGGCCTCATGTTACACAGAGGCTGATTTCGCTTGTGTTGAAGCAGTGAAGAGAGGACAAGATTTCCCAGAGCTGATTTACTTCATATCAGTCAGACTCTTAGGTGTCCGTTGTTCAGATGTCCTCTGACCATCTTCATCACATTTGTTACCTGCATGATACGAAGAGTAGCAGTCAATAAAAAATAATCTCATTAGCCATTTTCAGGGTGAGCAAGTGGAAAACCCAAAATATTTGATGTGACTAATAAAAGCCAGACACCGTGCCTCCTCAGTTTGGAGTGTTTTGTCAGCTTATTTAAAGTTAGAAGAGGAAAGTACTCCAGATGCCATGCCAGATACATGCAGCTCAGATACTACAGAGAGAACAGATAAAGGATATGAAAATATAAAGTGTAATAGAAGGATAGTATCCATCTGCTTGACTGTTTAGTGTTCAAACTATGTCCACCACGATGATTATATCTGTATCATCTCTCTTAAGCGATTAAGTAATTAGGAGGATTAAGAATTTTAAGATTTGCATGAAGACATTAAAATGAATGCTTTCTTTCCCAGTTCTTGGCCCTGACATTGTTATGTGTAGCTTGATCCTTTTTTCACCTTATTGAGTTTTGCTGTGGGACAAGGTCCAGGCTTGGAGTCTTTCTGCTGTGTCTTCAGTGGGCACTGCCCTGGAGTTTTACTAAGTCAACCATACAGGGAGGGGAGAGAAGAAAACATGGTGAAACTGGACAAGTACCAAGGATAGACCGTGCTCTCACCTAGAAAGGTTGGATCAGATGATCCTTGACGTCCCTTCCAACCTGGTAGTCTGTGATTATACAATTCTATGATATAGCTTGCATCAGCTCAGCACAAAAACAGCACCCTCTCCTCACTGTGGCTCAGTGTGGCCAGCAGTGCCTGTCAGAGTTAACATATGGTATAATTTTTAGCAGGAGAAACTCAGAAGCAAAAATTCTCCTTTGGGTTTCAGGAGGGAGAAGGCAACTGCACCTGTTGGAATGCAGTGGGGTTTGCACTCTGGTTGCTGTGGCACCCCAGATGGCCGTGCACAACCACAGCTCAGCGTCTCACACTCCCTGAGAAGTGACTTTGTCAGAGCAGAGCTGCTGGTACTGACTCATCACCACGAGCATTGCCACAAGCTCCCCACGATGGGACAGCCTGCTTTGGCCCTTGGAAGGCTCCATCCAAGCACCCTCCAGCTCAAGCACAGGGCTTGAAAATGAGAAATCATAACCAACAAATATAACTGAGAAACCAGATGAGCTAAGAGAGAGAGAGAGCTTCAAGAAAAGGACCTGCTGCTGAAGGCAACAAGCATCAGAAGGATGAGCCCAGAGGAGACAGCTAAGAGCACCTCATCCTAATTTTAGCTCCTCCACTAACTCCAAATGTGGCCTGACAAAGTAATTTCCCTTCCTTCCCCCCATGCCCAATCACTGTAAGCTGTTGATAACAATAAACTGTTGATAATAATCTTGATTGTAACTGCAGAGATGTCTCTATGCTCTCCTTCTTAATGTCATGCAATCTTTGAGCAAAACCAGTACTTTAAAAGCCTTCATTCGGAGCATCACCTCCTAATTCAGAATAGCTAGGAAACAACTGAGCAGAGGCTTAGTTGAAAAGTTTTCTACCTTATATTTAAAAAGAAAGAGAGAAGAGCTTCATTTGTTTTTGCTTCAGGAAGCTCTCCGCACCAACGGAGAAGAAAGTCCCTTTCTAAAATAACAAGAAATTCATTAGCACTTCTTGTACTTTTTTAAGGTCACCATTATAGATATTTTTGATAACACATCCTTTTACGTGCATGTGGTCTGCTCTGATGGTGGAGATAATGCTGTTTGCAAGGTTGTTACCTGAAGAGCGGGTAATTCTTTTTTCTGATGTCTTCCTTGTTTTTCAGGAACAGAAGGATGGATGATGTTCAGACTTGGCCATTGCTCACTTATGGTAAAGGTCTTGGTTTTACATAAGTTGGAAAGAGTGTAGTTCAGTATCAGGCCCTTTGCCAATAATCAGGATAATATCTCCAAAGGAAGAGACAAGAAATCCCACCTAGAAAAATGCAGAATAATCTGCCCTTGTCCTTAACCTTGTCTTAATTTCCAGTCATTGGGTTGTTTTATAACATACAAAAGTTTTTCTCTCTTGCTTAGGATAGCATGCTTTGAATAAACACACAGCGCTCTGTTCCTACTACAGCAGTATGTTATGAATTGTAGAGTTACCAAAAACCCCAAGGCACACAAAGTTCTTTATAAAATGAAAAATAACCCCTGGCACATAAGGTGGAATATGGAAACAGTCTCAGTACATTAAGAAAGTGCTGTTCCATGGGCTGTCTTCTAGAGATGATTCACCACCTGGCCATAGACCATGCTTGGGCGTCTCAGTTTTAGATAGCTAAAATTGGATGAGATTAATTATATTATAATTGTATAAGACATCTTACCTCATCTTACATGTCTATATATCCCATATACACACTCCTAGGGTAGGATGGGAAGTATCATTGCTGAACAGCTGGGAAATGCTGCCTGGGGCTTGCTAAAGGTCTGAATCCTAAAGCAGAGTCATACCATTCCCAAAGTCAAGGATGAGGATGTTGCAATATATCTGTCCCTGTTTGCATCGAGCACCTCTGTGGCAAAGATGATCTTGAAGGATTGATGTGTAAGTCCTCCAGGACTCTCCAAGTCCTCTAGGACTGCTTAAAACCAACAGTGCTTCATTCAACAGATTCTAGATATCAGAGTGTCCTGGTTTTGGCTGGGATAGGGTTAATTTTTTTCCTAGTAGCTGGTATAGTGCTGTGTTTTGGATTTAGGGTGAGTAGACTGTTGATAACACACTGATGTTTTAGTTGTTGCTAAGCAGTGCTTAGACCAGTCAAGGACTTTTCAGCTTCCCATGCTCTGTCAGGGGCACAAGAAGCTGGGAGGGGGCACAGCCAGGACAGCTGACCCCAACTGGCCCAAGGGCTATTCCATACTATGGTATTTGGCCGGGGGGGAGAGGGATCGTTGCTCACGACAGGCTGGGCATTGGTCAGCGGGTGGTGAGCAATTGCATTGTGCATCACTTGTTTTGGATATGCTGTATATTCTCTTACCACTATTATTATTGTTATTGTGATTGCTATTCTTTTCTTCTGCTGTTTTATTAAACTGTCTTTATCTCAACCCACAGGTTTCACTTTTTTCCTTATTCTCTCTCCCATCCCACTGAGGGAGCGGGGGCAGCGAGCGAGCGGCTGGGGGGTGCTCAGCTGCCTGCTGGGTTAAACAACACCAGTCCTTTTTGGCGCCCAATGTGGTGCCCAAAGGGCTGAGATAACGACAGATCTGACCAGAGCATGTTAAAACGAATTTGGGATAAGCATTCGTTATATTAGCATTAGTAATTGCTGGTCACAATGTTGACTTGCTTGCTCTCAGAGTTGTGGTCCTTGTTCTCAGAGTTGTGCTATGTAGCCCCTTACCCACCCTATGCACCGTTTGTCAGTGTTTATGTGCTGTCTGTCACCTCCGGGAGGTGGATTAAGGTTATCGTTTTGCTGTACTGTGTAATACTGGCTTATGCTATAACAAAATTATTGGTCATGAGATCA
The DNA here is from genome assembly GCF_000687185.1 of Egretta garzetta. Lineage (NCBI taxonomy): Eukaryota > Metazoa > Chordata > Aves > Pelecaniformes > Ardeidae > Egretta > Egretta garzetta. The sequence goes on from NW_009258662.1 coordinate 2,802,423, forward strand.
GTCTTGTATTTCATAGAATCATAGAATCATTTTGGTTGGAAAAGACCTTTGAGATCATCGAGTCCAACCTTTAACCTAACCCTGCCATCCCACCACTAAACCCTGTCCCTAAGCACCTCATCTATCCTTCTTTTAAA
>NW_009258662.1:2803123-2813372 GCF_000687185.1 Egretta garzetta
GTATTTGTACTTGGCATTGCCACCACCTCTGTACTTTGGGAGTCATCTATTGGAAATTATCAATCATAATTTTTCTCCTCAGAGAGCCAGTCTATGGGGGAGACACCTTCCTCCATCTTCCCCTTCTTCTCCAGGCTAATTACAACAGCTCTTGAGAATTTTTAATATCCTTGGGATGTTCAAACCAGCACTGTCCTATTGCTGTGTTTCCCGAACGTGGTTCAAGTCTTATTCAGAGATAAACTACTTAGGAATTCCATCCAGAGATCAACCCTGGCAACAGGCACTGTGGCCACTCAAACCCCAGCCACAGGCACTGTGGATAAACCAGGGAACCAACTCGTGCTTGTACCAGCCACGCCTATACACAAGAAGAAATCTTGGAAGCAAAATTCAGCTCATTTAGCAAGGGAGGATGAAAAAGCAGGGCCATCACAAGGAGAGGAGGAAGAAGAGGAAGAACTCATAAATGAGACAGAAACCACCTGATCCCTACCCTTGAGTGAGCTGCGAGATATGTGGAAAGATTTCAGCCATCATTCAGGTGAGCACATTGTCACCTGGCTGCTCCAATGCTGGGATAATGAGGCCAGTAGTCTGGAACTGGAGGGTAGGGAAGCCAAGCAGCTGGGATCCCTTTCCAGGGAAGGGGTCATTGACAAAGTGACTGGAAAAGGGGCACAAGCCCTCGGCCTCTGGAGGTGACTACTGTCAAGTATGAAGGAAAGACATCCCTTCAAGGAAGATGTCATGTATTGCCCAGGCAAATGGACCACCATGGAGAGAGGTATCCAGTACCTGAGGGAATTAGCCATCCTGGAGGTGATTTATAGTGACCTGAACAAAGAGCCGTTACCCAAAGATCCAGATGGAGTCCGGTGCACACCTGGTCCCTTTGGGCCAGCTTATAGGGTTTAACGTTGTGATGAACTCCTCCCCTTGCTCCTAACCTGACTAGCAACAAGGGGCTCCTGCGATAGTAATTCCCATACATGCAACTCAAATCCCAGGTTTACAGTTACAGATTTTTCCATTACAATCTCCACCCCTGGTCCCTGTGGACCAGACCATAGTGGGGTTTAATGTTGCAATGAAATCCTCCCCTTGCCCCTGCTCCGGCTTGGACTTATCCACAGACTGCAGGCAGGCCCTTAGGGCTGTACCTGCTCCAAGTGGAGCCTTATCTATAAACCACAGTCTCTCCAGGGGTGCACCTGCTGTGGCATAGACTAGGTGAAACCTAGATTAGACCTTGCCTAGTCTAAGCACTACTTAGCAACAACTAAAACATCAGTGTGTTCTCAACATTCTTCTCATCCTAAATCCAAAACGTAGCACTATGCCAGCTACTAGGGGGAAAATAAACTCGATCCCAGCTGAATCCAGGACACAGAGCTTCATCTTAGCTTCAAAAGTTCACATCAATGCTATTTACTTGGACATACTTTAGGGCACATTCCCCCCACAGGAAGAAAGCCATAGAAAAAACAGACGAGAACATGTCCCAGCACAAAAGGCTATATACATGGAAAAGAAGCTGAACTTCTGTTTAAAAGTTGGCAATCCCTTGCACAGTCTAGGAGAGATTTTGTGATACTCTTCAGAATAGCAAACTTTAAATTATGTGAAATCACCAGCTTGGGTAATGCAACCCATAACTGGAGACCAGCACTTCCCTAATGAGGCCTGAATCCATCCTAAAGGCCATGGGCATACTGGAGAGAGTCCAGCAAAGATGAAGGGACTGGATGCATGAAGATGATGAAGGGACTGGAGTGTCTCACATATGAGGAAAGGCTGAGAGAGCTGAGGCTGTTCAGCCTGGAGAAGAGAAGGCTCCAGGGAGTGTTATCAATATTTATATTTTATAATATAAAATACTTGAAAGGAGGGTGGAAAGACAGTGGAGCCAGGCTCTGTTCACTGGTGCCCAGTGCCAGGACCAGAGGCAATGGGCACAAACTGACACACAGGAGGTTCCTTCTGAACACCAGTAAACACTTTTTTACAGTAAGGATAACTGAGCACTGGCACAGGTTGCCCACGGGGGTTGTGGAGTCTCCCTCACTGGAGATATTCAAAAGCTGTCGAGACACAGTCCCAGGCAACTGGACCTAGGTGGCCCTGCTTGAGCAGCTGGTTAGACAATATGACCTCCAGAGGTCCCTTCCAACCTCAACCATTCCATGATTCTGTGAAATCATAACAGTTGGGCTTGCACTAGGGTGATGGATTGTGTAAGATCAGCATTACTACATGGGATGTAGGCTGAGGATCAGAAATGGGGGAACTATTTAGGTGGCCTACGCCTTTTAGATACCTGGGTAAGATAACCCGACAGGATATTTTAGGATAGCCATCTTAAGTGTTTGGGCTCTCCATGTGGTCACTAGCAAGATGAAGGGTGTTCCTAGAGTGATTCAAAGGGTTCAAGAGAAATATCCAGCTGTCTCCATTGACCTTACAGGTCTTATCTGGATATCTGACATGGTGCTCCTCTATGGAGAACAAGGTGTCACCTGCAATCAGGCAATAGGAAATCCACCGAGGTGAGGCTGAGCAGGGGGCTGATTCAGGGAACACAGCACGCACCACTACCCACTATTTCTGAGCTAAACAACTAAGGGAGGAGGAGGAGGAGGAGAAGAACTCCTTTTGCACATTTCTCCAGTGATCAGAGCACTTGGTCAGCAATCCCGAGCAAGCTTGGATGCCCAAGTCCTTTCCTTGGTCTCACTTCTCTGGAGAATTATAGCAAGTGACAAACCCAGAGGAATAATCACACTCATAGGATAATTCAGATTGGAAAGGAATGGTCCAACCTGCTGCTTAACATAAGGTTGATTATGAGATCCCAGCTGGCTTTATTCGGCTGGGTCTTGAAAACTTCCAAGGATGGAGACTGCACAAACCTGTTACTATCCATGAGCATCTTAGTGCCCATCAACGTGCTATTAACACCAAATAATCTTGGTTATGTGGAGAGTGTTGTGACGGCCATCCACAGGAGCTCAGAATATTCTCTTTGAACCTTAAATTCTTGGATTCAGCTGTTTTGGACTGAAAACGGTTGTTCACAAGAATTTGATATAAATCTGCAGCAAGCAGAAGGGTAACCTTACCTATCTGTAAATCATCGGTAGAGAGGCACTTCCAGAGCGATGTTGTATCACTCAGAAACAACCAACAGTTCTTAGAATTTAGTCTCAAATCCAGAATTGTATTTCAGTTCAACGAATGTACCTGTAAATTTGGAGGGAGCTTTCACTCAGATATTGCGACTCCTTCTGGTTTTGAGTACTGAACTTGAGATATTTTCATTTGCAGAGAGTAAATGCCCAGAATCCTTCAAGTGGTCTCAAGTTGGGCTCTCAAAGCTATAGGAAATGCATTCCTGTCACTGTTAAACTCACAGTAGATTGAAGCAATTATTTTAGGACGTAAAATCGAAATGGCTAAATGATTCTAAAAGGGAATCAGCACTTTTGCATGTTAAAAGATTCAGTGACTTTAACCAATGGCCTTTCCTAGCATAAAATATTCAAACCTGGAGAGAAGCCCAATAGCAAAGGTTCTCCACTGTAGTACTTAACATCACTTGATCTTTAATAAGGAGTGGAAGCTACTGAAATTTTTGAAAAAAAATAATAGTTCAGCCAGGGTTTGGCTCTGATATAAGAGAAAACTAAAAGAAGGACGGCAATGCTAGAGGGAAAGCTTTTGCATCAGGCACGCACAGGAATGGTTGGGAAGGCAGGCGAGCCAGCTTGTAAAGCTGATTTTCTCTTTCTCTTCCAAATCCTCCCTCACTGTTTGCCTTGGCTTCCAAAATCTTTCTCAAAGCTATTAGTTTTAAAGCTGATTGACCAATGCAATGCAGGTTTAACTCTTTCCTCCCCCCTTCATTTTCATAAAATCATAGAATATCTCAAGTTGGAAGGGACCCATAAGGATCGTTGAGCCCAACTCCCAGCAAACACACAACTCCTGAAATCTCTCCAATTTTATTGATGCCACAGACAGTGGGATTTGAAGCGTGTAAAAACCCTACGTCTTTAGCACAAAGAGCCTCTTTATGGCTAACGCAGGAGGATCTGAATAACATCTTATCCAAACCCTTCCTCTAACAGAGCAGCACAACCATTTTTTTTCTCTCAGTGACGGCAGACGTCCCATCTGTACCGAGTCTAGTCATGTGTAATATTTTCACTGTTACATTTTCAACATGTTTTCTCAGTTCTTCAAACAAGCTTGAGACAGTGACGGTAGGACAAAATGGTCATTTCCTCACTTACAGCATTTTTTTCCCCATCACTGGCCAAACAAAAACACTCCACCGTACAATGTCAACAGCAACGGAGATTTCTTTAGTTGTGATCAAAAATATTGAAATATGTGTGTCGGAAACTTCATCTGTGATGAAATATTTCTGTTCTGAGACACTTCTTACTCATTTTCGTTATGGAACTGTTGTGGTTTAACCCAGCAGGCAGCTGAACTCCGCACAGCCGTTCGCTTACTCCCCCCTGCCTTGGGATGGGGAAGAGCATCGGAAAAAAGGTAAAACTTGTGGGTTGAGATAAAGACAATTTAATAAGACAGAAAAGGAAGGGAAAAAAATAATAATGGTAAAAGAATATACAAAACAAGAAATGCACAATGCAACTGCTCACCGCCCACTGACTGATGCCCAGCCAGTTCCTGAGCAGCGGCCATAACCCCCGGGGAAACTGCCCCCATTTATTTTATTCAGCATGACATCATATGGTCTGGAATATCCCTTTGGCCAGCTGGGTTCAGCTGTCCCAGCTGTGCCCACTCCCAGCTTCTCGTGCTCCTCCAGCCACCTCGCTGGCAGGGCAGCATGAGAAGCTGAAAAAGTCCTTGACCAGTGTAAGCACTACTTAGCAACAACTAAACCATCATAGTATCATAGAATCATTGAATTGTTTAGGTTGGAAAAGACCTTTCAGATCATCAAGTCCAACCATTACCCTAACCCTGCCATCCCACCACTAAACCATGTCCCTCAGCACCGCGTCTGCCCGGCTTTTAAATACCCCCAGGGATGGGGACTCAACCACTTCCCTGGGCAGCCCCTTCCCGTGCTTGACAACCCTTTCAGGGAAGAAATTTTTCCTAATGTCCAACTTAAACCTGCCTTGGTGCAACTTGAGGTCATTTCCCCTCGTCCCATCACCCATTCCCTGGGAGCAGAGCCTGACCCCACTCTGGCTCCCTCCTCCTGTCAGGCAGTTGTAGGGAGCAATAAGGTCTCCCCTCAGCCTCCTTCAGTGTGTTATCAACATTCTTCTCATCCTAAATCCGTAACATAGCGCTATGCCAGCTACTAGGAAGAAAATTAATTCTATCCCAGCTGAAGCCAGGACAGGAACTCAGCCAAACTGTGAAACTAGGTAAAAATCTGAAGTAAAAACTAAGTGAAAGAAAAACCACAATTTTCTGGGCTTTTGGGTCATTCTATATATGGCAAACACACACTGTTTTCTTCATTGCTTTCAGAGAGGCATTTTCAGCTGTTCCCTTAGCAGAAGGACGAATATTTTAAATGACTTTCTAACTATTTTCAATTCTTTCAGGTTGTTACACTTTCAAGTTGTTTTTTTTCAAGCTAGCAAAGCTAAGCCAATCTTCCCAAGCCAGGGTGACTTTTCTTCTGGCCCTGTCCTCTTCATATCTTGCTTTGCCATGCGGGCAACGCTGAAGGTCATTAGGAAGATGGTGGTGATAATCAAGCAGGAATTTTTTTGGGGAAAAAAAATAAATAAATAAAAGTCCCGAAAAGTTTGAAGGTGCTGCCAAGGCCACCACAAAAAATGTGGTGTGCAGTGGGGTCACTTCTCTGCATGGGACCTCCACCGTTGGCTGGAAAACATCACCGTCTGATGGGATTTAACCACATTTTTAACCCGATTGGCACTTCTCTGAGCAGCCCTGATGTTTTGGTTTTGTGCCTTGTTGTGGTCCCCACCATTTCCCACCCGCATGGCTGGGAACGGTTCTGCTCTCCCGATCCCCAGTGGTTTTGGTGGGGGGGTTTCCTGCAACGACTCTTGCCACCTCAAAGACCCAGTTAGGTTGCAACGCACTGCCCTCTAATGCCATATGGCATATTAGCAACCCTCATCCTCAGCAAAGAGCTGTAATACGTAGCACAAATGATACAAATCCAGCAAAAAAATGCTATCAAAGCTTAAGGGAAATTATATGAAATGAGGCATTTAAAGGTTGCTTTTTTTTCTCCAGCATTCTTTTGTTTTACACCTTCTGAGAGATCACCATCAGGGAGAAAAATGAGAACTCCCTATTTACTTTTTCTATACTGTTTTGGATGCTAGATGCTTTCAGGGTCCCCTTCAGCTGCCTCTTTTCAGTCAGCACATCTGATTTCTTTAAGTTTTTGCATTGCACTGCTGCTTCTTGGAGGGGATGAGATGACCAGGAGCACAGATGGCCACTCAAAGGTGCATATGCATGTTGGGTTTATGAGTATGTTTTCTCCTTTTTTTTTTTTACATTTTAATGTTTCCTAGCAGACTGTTTGCTTTCTTGCCTCCTTCAGAGCACTGAGTAGGCATTTCTAGAAAATTATCCCCAATGAATGCAGCATCTCTTTCCTTAATGGAAGCAGCTGATTTAGAGTCCGCCGCTGTGTGTGTTTTGTTAGTGCTATTTTCTCTTGCGTGCATTGCTTTGCATTCATTAACACTGGATCCCATCTGCCATCTCATCACCCAGCCAGCGTTATGCCATCCTTCTGCAACTTTTTGCTTTCAGCTTTTGGCTGATTACCCTGAACAATTTGGGATCCACAGCAAATTGTATCATCTTGGCTGTTCACCTTTTCCAGGTTGCTTGTCGGTATGATGAGATGTCCCAACCAAGGCTGGTGGCACCTCTCACAGTGTGAAAATCAAGAGTTTACTCACAGCCTTTTGGCCTTGCCTGTAACCCCATCTCTATAATCCCCCTCCACTCCTCTCCCAGGAGTTCAGGAGACCCAGCTGCATCAAAGACATTTCAAACTGCTGAGAAAATTGCTAAGTTGAGAAAAGGTAAGTTGGGAAAGAGCTGCAAGAAAAGGTATAGAGCAGAGCCAGGTGAGATAAGAAATGCAGGTATAGAGGTAGGACTGCTGGGACAGTGATCATTAGCGGGTTTCAAAGAGGAAAAACACCAACATGGGAAGTTTAAAATCCTAAAGGAAAAAAAATATTTGGAAGATCAGACTTCAGCATCATCGAGAGCCTGTTGGAGGGCGCAGAGCTGGCCAATGCTTCCCCACCTTTGCGGATATAGCCAAAAAGAAGTTTTCAGTCACAGTCATTACCTACCTCCAAGATGTGTAGTGCTGGGGATGACCCCACAAATGCCTCCTCCATTTCCAGTCTGTCTGGTGCCTCCAGACATGGCAGCTAGGTGAGATTCCTCTACCTGCCTGCAACCTTCCTGCATTTACTGAGATGGATTTTGTTGGCTTCTCTGCTCCTGTAGAGGGGTACACAAGTGCACTGTGGTTATTATTACAAACAGTGACAGATAAATTTTGATCCATGCCCGATGGACTTCCCAGACTTTGCCAAGAGCTGCTTCTTTTCTTGTGAATTATCTGATCCATTGCTTTAATAGGTCATTATTTATGGGTCTAATAATTTAGCCTTTGCTCTCCCTGTCGTGACTTGTTCCTAGGAGGAATTGAAATCTCCCATTATTATTGTTATTATCGTGTTTTCTACCTTTGCAGGCTCTAATCTCTTTTTAGTTTTTCCCAATGACTGTCATGCTGTGATATTGCTCTGCGACATTTCAATCCACAGTGATTTCTCTCAGTACCTTTTGATGCAATTAACTATTTGATTCCTTCCTTTAACTTAGGGTACCAGTTCTTTTCTCAGTGGGATTCTGTCACTGTAAAATTAGTATTCAAAGTGTCCTGCTGATTTTCTTTCTTCCACAAAGTTACAGATATGTGAATTATATCAATCCTTCCTTTAAAAATGCAGGCATTGCTAGGGCAAGAAACCAGAGGCAGATACTTAGCAGATCCTCCATAAATAAAGCGAAGACAATTTCTTATATTTAGGAAGTTTTCACTGTTATTAAGAAAATAGACCCATCTGTAAGTGCACTGCCTAGAAAGATTGCCCTAGTAGAAAACAGTGTAACTAGGAGGGGAAGAGTCTGGTATAGTCCAGAACTTGAAATCAGGTCTTTCTTAAGTAGTAACTTTACTTACCAGCACCATTTTTTCAGCTAACAATGGGGAAATAAACTGCAGAGTAGCACAGTCGAAAGCAACGCTGGAGATAAGGACTTTCTGATTAATATAGAGATAGTGCTTGTAATATTTTGAGGTTGAAGAGAGAATGCTATCTGCTTTGGGGTTGGAGGTTGTACCAATGTTGCATGTTTATTTGCACTGCTTTATTATGTGGTGCGAGTGGCCATAATTCTTAGAAATCTCAGCTCATCCGATTTGACATGCTTGGAACGAGCTGGAGATACACCTGCCTGTTGTAAGCAAAACCAAAAATCCAGTCTTGCTGCTGTCAAAAAGAAGACTCTGAACAGCTAGTGTAAGACTTTCGAGCAACCTCCCTGGAAAGGATGGGATATCGGTATGGTTGGGTAAAATCCAGGCTCGGACAGATACAGTATTTCAGAGATCGCTTTGGAAAATAAAAATGATTTCTACAGCTAGGTGATCGGAGAAATCAACCGATCCAGCCCACTATAGGCCCAAATGACATAATGCGATCAATATTTCTAATAGCCAAAACCTTTGCAATAACACGATTACCCGGTGACCTCAGTATTAGTGGGAGTGATGGCACGGTGAAATGGTTACGAACATGCCTGAATAATAGGTGAGGATGTTTGAAATACACTTGATGTGAAATGACTGTAAGTTTTCCTTCTTCCGAACTTTTCCACTACAGCTGTGTTGTCAGACTCAGAAGAGTCTCATGCCATTGCCTCCATTTTTCCCCCCAAAATTAACGTGTGCTTGCTAAATCATTGGAGATACTGAATGCCCAAGGAGACAAGCTGCCAGATTACTCATTCAAAGCTACCACAGGTTTCTTAAGAAGTTAGAAATACAGTATAGAGAATTGTGGTATAACATACAGGGAAAATATAGTGTTGGGCATAAATACAGTCCTGCCCTCTGCCGATCAAATTCCTAAATCCGCTTCAAACTCCAGTATAGCTCCAACTGTATAAGGGTCGGTGGCAGCTCACCATATTGCAGGGACAGATCTCTACACTCGACCCTGTTTCCCCAAAACCTCAAAATTCAGCTATAACAGTTATTTCTTCTCTCCTCGGCAGCGACACGGGCTCTTAAACCTGAAAAACGCTGGCAGCTCTTAGCAATCATTCAAATTCTGAACTAACATGGGGTTTGGTATCGCTGTTGCCACTGGGATTTGAAGTGGTTGTCTTTATGTGAGCTATATGGAGGAGCACCCAATAGTGTTTGCAGTTCGGCGTTAAACCATCCTGCCAAAAATAAAGTTTACTTTGTGTTTATCATTGCTCCCACGGCTTCATGCGTGTTCTTCAAAAGGGTCATGGCAGGGGTTTGATTCCCATCTCATTCAGCTCAACTGGAAAGTCCCCCAGGGCGGGTCTGTGATCCATCCCCACTGCATGGGACTCAAAACTCTGGGGTTATCCCAATTGTGGGGAACCCCAGTCCCCACCAACACTGTGGTCTTGCCCTGTCGTAGGACCCCCAAGGCACATTAGGGGCTGGACTCCCAGCGTGAGGAGGGAAACAAAGCTCAGAGCGCCAATTAGACTGGATGTGCAGTGTGAACACCAAAAGGAATTTGGGTTTCTTCAGGACTGAGGAAGCCAGGAGCCCAAACTTCACACCTGTGATGAAAAACGGTGCATGCAATTCACTGTCATCTTCCTGCTCTTGCAGAATTCATCCCCGTACCCCACTTTGCCGCATCCTGCCCTGTCCTGCCCGCCCAAACAACACGCTGTGAAGCCTGAGGTGCAGGCAGGGCCCGGCCCCGCTGCACCGGGCAGGTCGAAGGGGGCTCAGCTGGGGGTCTGGCACCTTAATTAGGGGGTCAGGTGCAGGAGGAGCTCAGGAATCGTAGAATCATTTAGGTTGGAAAAGACCTTTAAGATCATCCAGTCCAACCGTTCCCCTACCCCTGCCATCCCACCCCCAAACCCTGGCCCTCAGCACCGCCTCTGCCCGGCTGTT
>NW_009258662.1:2814383-2843173 GCF_000687185.1 Egretta garzetta
CCCCGCCCTCCAGGCGCTGAGGCAGAAAGTCCCTTTCCCGCGGTGGCAGCACCTTCCCTGTATCCATAGGCATAGCATAACGTGCCCCAGGCGCTTCATATCTGCCCCAGAACAGCTGCGCTCCTACTGCGTAAGCTCTACTCCCCTGTGGCAGGTGGGACTTGTTGTAGTGCCTTGTCCTCATCCTGTTCCCATAGGCATTATAACGTTCCCCTATATGTCTCATTCCCTGTACCCATATGTATAATAACGTCCCATGAATGCAACCTCCTCCATTTTTTTGCAGTGAACCCTGTCCTCCTGAGCCCTGGTTGTTCATACACCACTGCAGGATTAAATTGTTGGTTGTTTTTTTTTTTTAAATTTTGCCGAGCTTGCCACCTTTTGGAGTTGTAATATAGCTGCTGTCTGCTGCATCTGACACTTTTCCCCCAGGTTTAAATGCATTTAAGTTATATTTGTAGCAACAGTCATCTCGTATATGTCAGGCAGGTTCCCTCACATCTGTCAGATCTGTCGAGATCAAAATCTTGCTGATGAGTCTATAAGCTTTCACTGCAGACTGTTAATCAGTCATGTTTGATCCTGTGGTAAATTAAGAAGTTAAAGTTTTTGGGTGGAGATAGCAATCCAGGCCTATTGGAGACTGGATTGGAGCTTACAGGTTGTTCCACAGGTGATAGATGTCTAATCCAGGCCTATTGGAGACTAAATAATGAGCTTACAGGTTGTTCCACAGGTGATAGATGTCACTTTACATTCAAATCTCTTCTTCCATCCATGTCAGATGCAGTATCAGACAAAGTGATACATTTCATGTCCTGTTATTGATGTTGTTACCTAGCTAATTCTATGTATATGTACATATACATGTGCGAGTTTGTGTGTATATGCATGTATAAGTTCTGTGTATTTGAGAGGCCTTTAAATGTTGTGGAAATAGTTGCTTAATAACACTTTGGCAAATGTATTTAGTTTAAGAAGGATATTCCTTTACAGTGGTGCAAAAATAGTTAAATTTAAGATGATTAGAATGTTGATATATTTGCGCCGGTAGTTTTTAAGGTCACCAGAGACAGTGATTCCTTTGTATTTGATTCGGAAGCCTTGAGGTTGGTGTGATACTTGCTGTTGAATATCTTTGTAAACTTCAAAATACCAGTGAGGACTACAGCTAACTTCTTCAAAGCCTGAAATGATTGATATCTAATGCCACAAATGTAATTTTAGGTAGTTTCTGACACCTGTTAGCGTTTGAGCAGTATTCATTACCTTTCAAACAGTTACTTTTGAACAGCCTTACTGTAGTCATGTGTATCTGCTCCTAACCAGAAAAATGTTATTACTTTGAATTTTCTCTGGCTTTGGAAAAAAAAAAAAAAAAGATATTATAAAAATATGGTGTACAAACATAGGCAAACTGGTAGCAAATAAGCCCTGGACATAGATTTGTTATGTCATCTGGATTTTTTTCTTTTGTCTTTTAGTTTTAAGTTGAAGAGAAAATGTCACTTTACGATGACTTGGGAGTTGAGACCAGCGATTCTAAAACAGAAGGCTGGTCCAAAAATTTCAAGCTACTACAGTCTCAATTGCAGGTGAAGAAAGCAGCTCTCACACAAGCAAAGGTATAGTCTCTTTGTATTTTTGCTCTCTGGTATTCAAACGCCTTTTGCGTTCGGAGCACTGAGGAAAGTTTGTGACCTTAGAATACCAATTTGGGGTAATTTTGCTAGGATTTGTCTATGAGTTTGTAGCAAGGAGCCTACAAAGCTGGGCGGGGGGGGAGGAAGGAGAGAGTCATGTTTCTTGAAGTCTGTTAGAGGAAGTCCTGCAAAGTTAAAATTGAATGAAGAACTGATGTGTGTGCTGCAAGCCTCAGATCTTTTAACCAGCAGAACCAAAAGCTGATGTTCAAATCTAACTTTAAAGGTAATGAGATTAAGCTTTTTTTTTTTTTAAATAAGGGTCGTACTGTGATTGATAGTTGGCAATACTGGCTGTTGGTCATTCTCGGCATTTTGCATCAGTTGTTATTTACATGTTTGCATCGTTTTATACTTGGTATTTAAAAGGCTTTCGGTGCTAAAGTGCAAATTGTCATGCATTAGAAATTTTTGCAGGAAGTATTTCCAGTGTACAGGAAAGGGAGAAGGATTGCAAGCTAATTCCTTGAGCTTAAATTGTGACAGAGCTATTTTCTCTTTTTATTGCTCTGGTATTTCATGCTTTTTCTTTAAGCACTGGTGGTGTTTTGGTTCAGGCAGGACATGCGTGTGTTCCTTTTGGTGTGTAGGTTCTAAAGTAAAAGAGGTAGTAGCATAGATACCGAATACTTAAGTAGGCACAACATTTTTTCACTGGAATTACTCCTTATGCTGCTAAAATTGAGGGCAGGATTTAGTTGATAATTGACACAACCTGCAAGAGTGAAATCTAAATGGCTGCTATATCAGATATATTCTTTGTCTATGTAACTGTTAGGCAGTGTATGCATAGAGTAATAGAAGAACAGAATAGGATTGGAAAATTCAGACTTCAGAATAGATTAATGCATTTTATCAAATTATAAAATACAAAGAATAGTAGATCTTCGGAGTAAGTCTGAGCCCCTTCTTAAAAAAAACCCACTTAGTTCAAACTCATCTGAAGAAAGCATCTGAATTTTTACTGTGTGTTTGTGGTCCTAGTCCAAACCTAGGACCATTCACCTACCACTGTGTGTGCTTGTGTGAACACAAGCAAAAGTCTGATCTCACTGGCTTAAAAAGAGCAAGGCATGCACTGGTTTCACTGAAGTGTTCTTTGAAATGTTGCATCAGATCTGTGTTTGTGTAGCAGCTCTTTAACTGTAGCTGGCAAGCATCTGTCTCGGAACGGAGGGGCCTTTGCCAGCAATAAAATATGGGATAAACTAAGTTATCCACGTCAAGGTTCATTTGAAATGCTGAGAATTACCGTATGTTGATAAACTGAAGAGAAATTATATATTAAGCTTTGCACAGTGAAGAGTTTGAGAGTGGTTTTTATCCTTTAAAAAAAAAAAATTGGAGATACCAGCTGCAAGTATATAAAGCAAGCTGCTTTTTAGAAGACTATTGTGTTATCTTTAGACATTTTGTGTTTTGGTGGTTTTTCAGAGTCAGAGAACAAAACAAACAACAGTTCTTGCTCCAGTGATTGATCTGAAACGAGGTAGCTCTTCTGATGAGAGGCAGATTGTGGACACACCACCTCACGTAGCAGCTGGATTAAAGGTAAGACCAAGACAGCTAAAAAGTCCAGCTGTTAACAGATATTTTGGAATTGAAATTCATTGACTGCAGTCTGTATTTTTATTTTTTCATCATCTTTCCTAGTAGCCAAAGAAGTGATCATTTTCTGAAATTGATTTCCACTGCTCAGAGGTTAATTAATGAATGTTTCAACTTTATACAGATTTCTGTGTGATACAATATAGAATTACCAAGGTTAATATGCAGTTCCTAGCATATTTCTCCTGGACAGCTTCAAAGTACTTTGCAAGACAGCAATTTGGTCAGGTAAACACTGAATGTAGTTGTAATTGCACCAGTGTTGGAACTGGACCTGTATAACAATCAACTTAAAAATACAAGAAAAGCCATCTCACCTTTTAAAATTGATTTCTTCTGGTAAGGAATCAAAATAAACTTTCTCCCTGAAACTTCTTCAAAGGTGATGGTTCTGAAATAGCTCTTTCAAATGAGAGAGGAACAGTATGTGCATCTCTGTCGGTATTATGTTAATAAAAGATGATGTAAAAGACTGATGAGATCGTGTGGGAGGACCCCTTGCAGATGGTTGCAACAGCAAGATACCATAATATATCTCATAATGAATTAATGGGGTTTGAGAAGTTCTTGTCCACATTGATTTGCTGCTGCTTTGTGTTTGGCAGGGTGAGTGGGAGGGGGTGTGTCTTCATGGAAAAATCTTGAGATAGTGAGAGACTGAGTGAAATGTTCATTTTAAGTAAAGCAAAGATTTCTCCTGGTACCAGTGGGATTAGGATATTACCTGATGTTACAGAAGTCAGGAATTGAGGTTTATCTTGTTGAGAGAAGGAAGCGTTACATTCTTGGTTTCCAGCTGGGTGTTGTTTTCATATCTCAGCTGAAAAAATATCCTTCTTCTTTTTTAAGGATCCTGTACCTAGTGGTTTTTCTGCGGGAGATGTGCTGATTCCTCTGGCAGATGAGTATGATCCCATGTTCCCAAATGACTACGAAAAAGTGGTAAAACGTCAGAGAGAGGAACGACAGAGGCAGCGTGAGCTGGAGAGGCAAAAGGAGATTGAAGAAAGAGAAAAGTAAGGGTTTTGCTTAAACTCATGACATATTGACAGTTACGTAAAGAGTAGACACATTGATTTGTTTAGTTTTATCCCTCTAAGCAGTTTCAGGGAAATTCTTTAATTAATTAGTTTTAATGCTCTTGCTAAAATTGCCTAACAGTGCAGAAATTACAGGATTTATTCTGTTTACAGCCTCCTTGGCTGAAAGACATGTCAAGTTTTTCTACATTTACTTTATTTCAATAGTAGCAGCAGTATTTGGGTACTTCATGCATCATTATCAGACTTTGACTTTGAAGGTATTTTAGGGTACTTGTCAGGATAACCTGACTACAGATATACCTTTCAACACTCAATGATAAACCATCCTTTCTGCTTTTAAATACCATAAACCAATCCATGAATGTATTCAGTTTTAAAGATGTAGCTAGCACAGCCTTTGAGAGGCATAGTTGCATTTTCTTCTTCAATATTCTGCATTCAGTTTAAGTTAATTGTGTATTTATTACTCTCTTGTCTCTGGACAAAAGAAAACACTACTTACTTTTAATTATTTTAATGCCCTTTCCCTGGAATAAGATATCCCTCTAATATTTAAGAAGTTGAGTGCAGATTCAATGACCTATTGAAATAGGTGGTAAAACATCTGCCAGCCAGGCAGTAAGATTACATTAGCTTATGTTAAGTGAAATTAATAAGCCAACTTCATCATGGTATGAATCATCAAAAGTCTATGGAACTACATTTACATTCTCTTGCCCTGTTTAGATTGTGGAAATTAATATTTCTAGTCATTTGGACTTCTCTGGTTTGTATCTTCGTTGTTCTAGTGGAGGAGGAGAAATGCCTGAGGCTCTGCCATATCGGCATGCAATAACTCAGAAATCTGGGCTGTCATCTCCACAGCTTCAGCGCTGGTTGCGATTTAGTCGTGCTTGTACTTGTTGTATGTTGGCCCAGAGGGTTGTCTCTACATGACATTAGAGAGAGGAAGGGAAAAATACAACCTACATTCTGATTTAAAACTGGGGAGACAATCTCAGCCAAACCTGCATCAGGTGTTTGCTTTGTGATAACCCGGGTGTTTGAACAGGGTGTACATTTGTTTTAAATTCACAGTGTAGAGATTCAGAACTTTTGTCTAGTTCCATAGTAGCACTGGTTTTAGCATCTTGTAGCATAGTTTTTGATGGCTGTGCTGGGAATGAGATCTGATTTATGCCCCAAGCTGTGCTCTTCAACTTTTTTTGAAAAATACTCCTTTTTCTATAGTATTAAAAATAGTGATTTTTGTGATCACAGTAAATAACAGTTGGAAGTGCAAAGAATTCTTGAAGCATTTCTCAGCTAAATGTAAAAAGTTTTAATAGACTTGCCTGAACCTTCTTTCAGTGGCCAAGCTAGCTTCTCAATAATCTGATCATTTAAGTGTGATGATTATTTTTTTAATTGACTGATAAATGATACTCTGTAAAGCCTGTGATGGTGACTTTAAAAGGGATTCTGTTCAAAGCAGGGTGATTGATTCATGTCTCTGTTACCTTCCTTTCGATTCCATCCACCACCTCTTCCATTGTAGTCATTCAGTCACTGTAGTCAGTCTGGACTAGATTTATTCAGATGCTTCCTCATTTTCATACATTCATACAAAGTTGCACGTGGAAAATTATTTCCTTTGGATCATCTTCTATTTTACAAAAAGTACTTCATGAAAATAAAAGCAAAGAAACAAAATTTAAAGGTGTTTACTTACACCTCCATGGAAAACATTGTAAAATGCCTATTAGAATGTAGCAGTATAATTCACACTGCAGAGGGGATATTGCAAATTAAAGCAAAGAATTAACTTTGATGGTTTCTTATCCTAACTTACTGTGTCTCCCAGAAGACGTAAAGACAGACATGAAGCCAGTGGGTTTTCAAGACGACCAGATCCTGATTCTGACGAAGATGAAGATTATGAAAGGGAGAGACGAAAAAGAAGTAAGGGAGCTGTTTATTTTTTTGGATGGGGAAAGAGAAGACAAAGGGGGAGAGGGGGGAATTCACAACCCTGTTCCTGTTTCGTGGATTCTGTATTTCTCTTTTCTCGGCTGAGAAGTATACTGTTACTCCTGAGCCTTTATAATAAACCTAGCATTTTATTACATCATAACTGTTGTAATGCAGAAAACTTTTCTCCGTGGAGGGAGACGGCAGCAAAATTATTTGTGGAAAGATCTCTTTTTACATTAGTTTATAGACACCTGTTTTAAGTTTCTGCATGGTGTAGGTTCTGGGAAAGGGGTAAAATCCTGAGGTAAAATCAGGCTATAAGAATCACTGTTGAGTTTTCACTATAAAAACATGCTGTTCCTGCATTTGTTATTTCAGTGCCCTTAGAACTAGTTAGCAAAATGTGGATCTGGGTGATGAGAGAGTTCGTTGCATAAACAAAATTAAACTTTATTCTCTTTCAGCAACAAGGTTACGGTAAATAATTTGGGTCTGTTTTTATTTTAGAAAAGAAAATTTCTGACGGGACATTTCAAATATTTGCTCTGCCTTGGAAGTTTGAGACTACATTAGAATAGTGCTTATTAAAATATGGAAGTGGCTTTGTACCTCACTCTTACGACAGTGTAGTTAATCCTGAACAGGCTGAGTTGGGGGCTTTTTGGCTTAATCGAGCAGTTTAGAACTGAAGGTTTGTTTCATGCAGTCTTTAATTTTGAAATTCTATGAAATATGTTTGCGATAGACACCGTATGTAGTACATCGCTGCAGGTTGATTTTTTTCTCTCTTGATGTGCTTTTCATTCATTGCTAGTTCACCGCTGTCGAAACTTCTCAGGCTGCTCTCTCGCTAGTTTTCTGTTGATAGTGATGTATGTTAAGAATCGGCTGCTAAGGAGCTGGCAGCTGGATTAAGATTCAGTGAAGCTGTTCCGAGCAGCAGAACCTAATCATACAAATTTATTGTCTTTAATTTTGCTCATAGGTATGGGAGGAGCTGCCATTGCACCACCCACTTCTCTTGTTGAAAAGGACAAAGAACGTAAGTACACCAAAATCCTGTTATCTACCACCTAGCAGTGGTGTTTATTTCTCATACAACCTTCTGTTCAGTTAAGAAAAAAAAATGTGACAGAAGAACTTGCACTAATTCTTTGTTATGGGGAGAAGCTGTGGGGAACCTGCGATACTACTGTGCTTCACATCTCTGTTCTAAAGGATTCTTTTTGTATTGCTAGCGAACTGTTTTGGCAAGCTGGTCTGTTAGAACCATGTTCAGTTACTCATTTCTGATGCAAAAGAGGAAATGTTGCAGACAGGTTTCTCTGTGTCGACTAGAAACCTCCGCAGCATGAAAAGGGAGTTTTTCCATTACCCTTTGCTTTAGAAGGCACTTCATGAATATCTTTTCTGAAGGGGTTTTGCAGTACAGACAGAATTTTGTACCTCTCTGAGGGATGCAGTATCTGCTGCACTGGGGTTTCCCTGTGAAGATAGCTTGAAGATTTCAGTTGCCCACTAGATGGCATAATCTTGCTCTAAGAACAAAACTGTTCCCTTTTTTTGCATGTCTAATTGTCTTAAATTTTTTAATTATAACAATGAACAGTATGTTGTGTATGTTAGAAAATAATAAGAAAAAAATAACGTTACGCGCACAAACTTTCCTTTGGGAGTCCTGATTTTATTTATGAGAAGATTCAAATTAAAAAAAAATTGAAGCTTGGCGGAGTAAGTGAATGATATAATAGTGAAAGTATTTGAAGTGTGTAAATATTAAAAACAGAAAGAGATTGTTTTGAGTAAATAATTAAGAGCAATTGAGTGGTGTCAAGGAAAAGTAAATATAGGCTGGAAATGGTAGAAATATCCTGAGGGGGAGAGCTTTCAAAATGTGACATGATCTCACAAGGAAACCTTTGTACGCCTTGTTACTTGATGCTCAAAGCCTGGCTGGAAAAACCTGAGAAAATATTGCTGTAGCAGAAGCCCATCTGCTGCCTAAATAGGGATTTTTTTCCTCATACGACATCCCCAAACTTCGTGTCTGACACTTTATTTGGTAAGACACAAGCAGTAGTTCACAAGAAAATAATCTGAAATTAAGTCAGTCCATAAGTACGTTCCAAAGTGTGTTCTGCATATTTCCTTTAGTGTTCTGTAGGCTTTTTCATACGTTTTGCCATTTGACTTGTGAGTGGAAGGTAGTTTAATAATCTAATCAGTATGATTGAGATATAGATATATAGAGAGATGCATGTATCTATCCCCCAGGAAAAGTTGCAGTTCAGAAATTATCAGTGACATCTTTTAAGACTGTATAAGTACTTTGCTTCGAGTTGCATTCATTCTTTTTAATAGACTGATTTGTCTTTTGTGTAAATATACAGTGTACTTTTCTTTACAGTCCTCAGGCCTCAAGCTGTGTGCATTGATCCATTTTTGTCATAATTCTGTTCCTGATGAATGGGGCTTTTAAGTTTGCTTGCCTTCTGCCTGGATAAACTCATTGTAGTGCAGGTGGCCTCTTAATGTTTCTTTTCTCCATTTGATAAGTAAGAGATTAATAAACTCATTATAGACACGTGGATGCAAACTCACTCTATATCCAGTGAGGAAAATCCAGAATAACTCCACTTGATTTGAATTTATGTGAAAGACTTTTTTCATATTTTATTAGTATTAAAGCAGGAAAAAGTACAACTTGCAGATGAAGAGCTGTCTGTAAATGAGTCAGATTGAAGGCATAGTGCTCCAGTGTTCATAACAAGTCGGGAGTTCATGCAAAGTATTTTAGTAAAGAAGCAAATGTCTCTTTTCTTCAGCTGTAGCATCTTTTCCATTTGAAGAGGAGTCGAGACCTCGGGCACCATCTTCCAAAGCAGCTATTCCTCCTCCAGCGTACGATGAGCCAGAAAGACCTCGTTCCCCCACAGGACCTAGCAACTCTTTCCTTGCTAACATGGGGTAAATGATTGACTTACGCACATTTTGTGGAAAAGGGCATTAGAAGGTGGTGGAAACCAAAGTTAAAATAGTTTGTCGGTAGGGAAGAACACAACCTGTTGCATGTATGTGGTTAGTCCGCATGTAGTCTGACCTGGCAGGATACAGAAAAAGCAGTGGACTTAATCGGTCGAGAGAAATGCATTTGAGGTTGTTGCATTCAAGGCTGTGCTTTTAAGCGAGTTCTGAAGCCACATTCCAGTGTAAAGTGTTTAGGGCTTGTACAAGCCAAGCTAATGTAGTATACAGGAAAACACAGATGGCATGTTAGTTCCTCTAGGTTTCTTTTCCAGCTTTGTCTTAAATTTGCTATGTACCACTGGGCAAATCATTTCAGTTCTGCTTTGTTTGTTTGTTCAAAAATTCAAAGCATATTTGCATGATTGTAGCAGCTGTGGCTGCAGATCTGTCCATTTACTTTCCTGCCTTGGATTAGCATTGTGTGTAATGCTTCTGTTACTGCTGCGGCAACAAAATGAAGTCAAATTTATAGCTAAAAAGAGCTTAGAGGCCTCATTTGAAAGGTGTAGTGGTTAGCTTATGGCCCTCTTATCAGTCTCATTGGGTGTTGTGGATATGGGGACTCGGTGTAGTCAAAACCATATCCAGGATGAACGCAGACATAAAAGTGTAGTTTATTACATTATTACACTGCATTTCCATTCTGTGGACAACTTTTCATGCATTTTTTTGATAGAAATGCTTTTTTTTTTGCGTTGTCCAGAAAAAGGATAACCAAAGTCAGTACTGTTGGACCAGTTTATGCGTTGTTACCACCTCTAGTTAGCAATACCCTGGGACCTTCACTTCACTGAAGGAAGTGCTAAAAATATGACCTAACCTGCCTTACTTTGACCACACAGTTGGCTACTGTTTGTTCTGTGACTTAGCGTTATAACCTTTCAGCATTACATAGTCAGACTTTTTGGCCTTTTTTAATGTGTCTTTGTGTGTTTCATATAGCATGCTTAGAAAATTATATAGTCACCAATCCTGCATTTTCTGTGTAATCTTATAAGCCTGTTGGTAAAATGGGGGTGACTGAGTATAGAATATTGACTGCGGTGTAGACTACTATACCATGACATATCTTTTGTGTCTTGGCCTATCTAGCTATGGTCTCCAAAGAAACGTCAACACGCATAGGTATATTTTGATTCTATCTATTCATTTAGTGGGAATTTCAAAACCTGTCAGGGAGATGCTTTTTGTAAGGTACTTAGAAAAAAAAAAAAAAGGTACCTTTAAATAGGTTGAGGATTTTATTGCCTCAATATGTTCTTGAAAATTCAGAAAGATCAGACATGTTTAAAGTAATACTGAGGATATCCAGATTTGTTATAGGAAGGGCTAGAGTTTACGCCAGCTTTGAACTAGTAGACAGTGGGATGTGATGTAATGTGGGAAGTAAATATTCTACATCTGCCTTTTCTCTCAAGCTTTTGATACTAGCCATTGCCAGAGACAAGAAACTGCACTAAATAGTCCTTGCTCTAATCTGTTTCGTGATTTACTGTCAGCAAGCTGATCCTACTGAAAGATGTCCCTGCCCATGGCAGAGGGGTTAGACTAGCTGATCTTTAAAGGTCTCATCCAACCCAAACCATTCTATAGAGTCTATGATGCCAGCTTGCACTGCTCGTGGAGGTTGGGCTTATTTCTAAAAGTATGAACAATTTTATTTGGTCAACTTCTTCTCTGAGCACTCTTGTCTCTATAATTCAGGGGTAACACTTTTAATCTTCGCAGGATGCTGTGAAATTGCTAGGTTGTAAAGTCATGTAGAGGCTCTTAGGATTTCAGTCTCTGATTTTAGGAGGGTAGAGTATTTGAGCATTCAGGAGAAATGCAATGTTAATGTTTTGTGTAAGAAACCTTTACTAACTGATGCTTTTTCTCTTTGCAGAGGGACAGTAGCTCATAAAATCATGCAAAAGTATGGTTTCAGAGAGGGCCAGGGGCTGGGAAAGCATGAACAGGGGCTGAGCACAGCACTGTCAGTAGAGAAAACAAGCAAGAGGGGTGGCAAGATCATTGTTGGCGATTCTGCAGAGAAAGGTAATTTTGTCTTACACCAATAAGTTTGTGAAACATGGCCAAGAACAAATAATAGTTCAGGTTCAGTTGGAAGCTCCTGGACTTTTTTTGTTTACCATCTGTCCTTGCAGAAAATAGAGTCGGAAGAATGACTCGTGTTCCTTCTTGTGGAAATTTCTCTCTCTTATCTTGTTTTAAAGTGGTCGTCTATTAATTCTTTTAGCTCATCCTCCCCTTCCTCATCCATTGTCCTCCTTTAGTGTTTGGAAGACTCCTCTCTTCAAGGGGCAATCCTGCTCTGCTGACTTTCTCCCTATCACGTGCTTTAGATATTGCTCTCATTTCCCTGCTGTTGTCTGATCTGGAGACAACTTCCAGGCTTACTAGAACAGCACCTCTGCCTGAGCACAGCTGTTGGAAGTCAGGAGATCTGATTTTTAGTTCTTAGGGGATCTGATACAATTCTGAACTTATGAATTATTTCTCTCAAAGAAATAGTATGTTGTCAGTGTTTTAGCTTAATTCATATTCTGTAGCAGTGGTTTTTCTGCTTATTGTCCTTCCAAATAGGTATGAGTTCCTAGTTCCTCACCAATATGAAACTACATTTTGTGGCTTTTATTCCATTGTTTGATAACAGTAAGATTCTGATAAAAGCCCCCATATAAAGTTTAAATGAGCTTTAATATTAAATTATTCCATGATTCACTGTTCTATCTTCATAGAAACGGGCAAGAAAGCAGATTCTAACCCCTTGACTGAGATACTGAAATGCCCAACTAAAGTGGTCTTACTAAGGGTAAGTTGGGATTCACTGGTAATGTTTAAACCTGTGTTCCTGTTACAATGACTCCGTATGGTTCAAACAGTTCTGGCCTGCACCTACATGGTGCTTGGTGTTTTGGAGAAAATACGTGTCTTCCTGAGATACAAGTCGTGACTGTAAATCAACACTGCTTTAGATTATACACTTACCCTGTCTTAGTACTAGGGAACTGTCTCCTCCTGTGGCTCTTGACTGGTAAACAGCAGCTTAAAGTATTCATGGTCACAGTTGCAGGCACCCGTGACTTGTGTACATAATTGTACAGACTACATCCAGTGAGTTGGGTTTCTTCTTCTAACTTTCAGAACATGGTAGGTGCGGGGGAGGTGGATGAAGATCTAGAAGTTGAAACTAAGGAAGAATGCGAAAAATATGGCAAGGTTGGGAAATGTGTCATCTTTGAGGTAAGAGAGAATCTCTCTTTGGCTGCTCTGAAAGTGAGCTGGGTGCTTGTCCCTCACAACTGCCTTGTTACTGCCTTAGAGAAGGGGCATAGGTTAGAAGATCTCCTGGGGTCCTTTGCTGTGTTGTGAGTCTGTGTTTTCCATACCTGTAAGGTACAAATTTCTAATGTCAGAAACTGGACAAAAATCTCTGGGTATTGTGCTTTTGGAACATTTTATTGTGTTCTCTTCAGTACTTTTGTGAAGAAGAGCAATTTAAAACAGTATTTTTGTTACTGTTCTAATTACTTCTGGGTTTGGCTTTTTTTGTTTTGTTTCAGATTCCCGGTGCCCCTGATGATGAAGCTGTAAGAATATTTTTAGAGTTTGAACGGGTTGAATCTGCCATCAAAGGTGGGATACTAAATTGTGTCCTGTGAACCTCAGAGTTAACTCCTGTAGAGAGATTAAACAGTCTTACTGATTAGACTGTTCAGCTAAAGAAATGTTTGTTATTGAATTGCTGCTTACTGACCTGTTCATGCTTTCCATTCCAGCTGTTGTGGATCTAAATGGAAGATACTTTGGAGGCAGAGTCGTGAAGGCTTGTTTCTACAACCTGGACAAGTTCAGAGTACTGGATCTGGCAGAGCAAGTTTGATTTTTAAAAATCTAGCTCGAGGTGTCACTGTTTTGGCAATCATGTTTTCAGCGGTAGGCTGGGAATAAAGAAGAGAAAAGTAGCTTTCCTAGCAAACTGGAAACAAGCCTCATTGAATGGATTTTTCGCATTCGTTGTGACTTACATTTTTTTGTAATATAAAGCCCTTTGAAAGTAAGATTCACGTCTGTGTGTTTTTGAATTGCACAATTCTGCTTATTGCTCTGGGGATCCTGGTTTTTTTGAGCTTTCAGATGACTTCGTTCTTTTGAAAACCCACTGCTGAGGAGATGCTTTGTCTGTATTCCTGCTTTCCTTGTTCTGGTGCTTCATCATGGAGTCCCTGTGCTGCATCCACGATAAGTGGGAAGCTTTGGAAAAGGACTATGTGCCATCACGCTTATTTTCCCTGATGGTATCTCTCAGAGTTACAGCCTTGCTCGCGTAAGTCCTCCCCGTCTGCACACCAGAGTGATTTGGGGTCAGAGTGATTTGGGGTTGTTGGACAATTTGGCAGCTAGTTTGTTATCTCCTGTCTCCAGGACAATACTTCTTATGCCAGAATGGAGACTAAAAGTAACAAGGAATGAGTCTGTCTTTCTTCCCAAATCCAAAGAAAATACACGTTTAACCCAGGGAAATGGAAGGAGGAAGGAATTTAAAATGCTTAGCCATTTGAATCGGAATGAGTGGGCTGTTGGCGGGAGCTCTGTGCTATCAGGCAGTCTGCTAGAAATATCCAGGGTTAGCTGACTACAGGTCGTTACTGAAATGCTATAGGTAGAACTGAGGGAAACTCATTCTTGTATCTGGCCAGCTATCAGATTCTCACTTCCTCTAACATCACACATAGGTAACTAACTTTGTTTAATTGATTCAAACCTGGCATTTGCATTCTTTATATATATTTCTACATTTGAGGTGAAGTAACATCAGGGTTAGGTGTGGTTTTTCTGAGAAAGAGTGGCAGTGGAAGTTTTCAAAGTAGGAGGCGATGGAAGAAAATTCTCATATGAAAATCTGAAGAGTTGACAAACTAAACTACTAAACACTACAATTATTTTTTTTTATCTGATGTAAAATAATACACAGCGCACTGCTCCTGATTTTATGTTTGCTTTTTGTTTGGGAACAGTATGTTGGCAAGAGGTGGCTATGCAACGGTGGCAGTTGTCTGCTCCATTGCACCTAGAATTGTGCAGATATTAAAATGGAAGTGAGCTCTGAGGGCATTTTAGCTGTTTGAAAGCTGATGCTGGATGTCTTTTTCCTGTTATACACCTGTATTGGGGGGAGGGGGTATAGACCTGTAGTTGATCAATGCTGTGAATATCTCCAGTTATTGCCATTTTACTACGTTTTGGCTGCAGATCTATATGACAAACCCTTGGTCTCGTGTTTTGCTCATTTTGTCTGTTTGTGTTCCACCAACCTCTGTACAAACATTCGCTTGTAAAACAGAAAACGATTTTTAAAAAAAAAAAACAAAACAAAACCAAACTTGTATTTTACTTACTGCGTGTTGGCTTCCTTTACTGTCCTCTGCTGTTGCACAAGGCCTTCCCACAGAGTCAGTCACTTCCACACCACGTGTGCTGCTGTTGGCAATGGTTGTAATCCACCGTTAGAAAACCTCGCTGCAGCGGAGGTGAAGAACCGGCCTGACTAATACTAAAACCACAGCACTTGGGGCAATAACAGAATCTAGATTCTGTTATTGGCTCTGCTGCTAGTTTTCTGTTCGACCTTGAGCAACGTTTTAAGGCCTTTGCTACTATGTAGTAAAACAAAGAAATTAGCCTAATAGGCATTAGCACAGATTTGCTTCTAAGAGTCAAATAATTTGAGTGGCATGCTGTAGAAAGTTAAGCACTGATAACAGATTTAATACGGTCTGAACTTAGCTTGAAATATGACTTGGCTTTAAGCAACATGGTTTATTTACGGCTCTTATTTCAGCAAATTCTGAGTGACTGGCTGTAAGCATTTCCTGAGGTATACAGACTCTTTTTTGTGTCTCCTAACCAGCTCTTCTGCTGTTTTCTCTGTAATGCCAGCTTCTGAGCTTCCAGTTTGATGAGTTGGAGGTTTTCCATTTGCTGAGAACTGCTTTACTGGCAAGTTTTGAACCGTTTAGTTCTAAAAATCCTTATTGTGGCTGAAGACTTAGGGGTAAAGTTTACCTCTGGAAATGGAGGGGAGAGGACTTGTTCGTTTAGTGGTTTGTGTAGGAGATTCATGGTATAAATAATTTTTCTGTACCATGGGGTCACTAAGACAGCATAAGCGTACCTCCTCCTAATGAGTTAGCAGACCTACGTTGCCTTAAACTATCTCTTTGCAGGTACTCGTTTCAGTGGGTGCTGTACAAATACATGATGTTGGAGCATGGTTGTCCTGTGCCACAGTAAGTGCAAACGCATACACAGATGTGGAATCCTGAAAAGGATCAGACGTGCTGACTGAGGTCCTCAGTCAGATCTTATTCGTCACGGATAACGTAGTTAGCAGGAAGCATTTTTTTGCAAATGCACGTTCTTGCTCTTAGCCTGTGTTGATGTGTTGGCTCAGACTTTCTCAAGTATCTTGCATGTCTTTAAAAACTGGGTTCTGAATTTACTTATTCCTACCTCCTGTGGAATCTTATTACTGACTTCTATTTCTGGCAGTTTCTCAGATTACTTTTTATTTAACACCTCCAGCTCTTCCTGCCTAGACATCCTTTTTTTTTTTTTTTTTTTTTCCCCTTCCGTGATTCATCAGCACCCTCCCAAAAGGCTCAGCAGCACTTAATTTGGAGTCCTTCGTTGCAGCTGCAGAATTTTACTTGTTTGTTTGTCTTTGCATACTTGAAATTGTGCGCCCACCTTTTTCTGCAACGTACGTACTTGTAACTGCTCTGAAGCAATAGTATTTTTGTTTCTTTTTTTGTGTGGTGCCTTAAAAGGTTATGACTTTACAGAAAATGAAGAGGATGGTGGCCTGGTAAGATGCACTTGCTTTATTGGCAGTATAATATTGTACTGTATATATCACTTCAGATGAAGCGCTCGGTATTTTTCAGGCCTGATTTCCTAATGTTAAGCTTTAATGGCATGTTTTAAGTACCCATGCAAACACTGATTCTCTAAATGTGCTGAATAACCGAATCTCCTCTCGGGCTAAGTATGAACTGTTCATTACTTCTGGGAATCTAGATTAGATGCCTACTTAAGAGAGATTTGACAGTGTCCTGAAGCTAACGGCAAGCTGAGAGGGACGTGTAGGACGTGTCAGCCTGGAGCTGAATGAGGTGTCCCTAGTGCACTACCGACCCTGTATTCGTAAGAGCGGATTTGCATAGTGGCATAACCACTGGCTGCTATTTCAACAGCAGGGAAGTATTGACTTAATGCTTTCGTTGTTGTTATAACTCCAAAGTTTTGGTCCTGCTACTTCATGTACATGGATTATGATTGTATTTTCTTATGTGTGCTGTTCTGTGACTAACCTATGTTGAATTTCAGCTGTCAGTTTATCACTTGCCTACTCGGTGTCAGACTAAAGAAATCTGATGAGGTGGAGCTCGCAGGGAACATTTTTAACGTTACCGTTGTCAAAATCTAAGCTTGCCTTGCCAACATTATATGAAAGGTGAGCGTTGTTGCCCCAAAGAACTTGCTGTCTGGATAGCCATGCGAAGAGGGAGGGAGGCAGGTACAACAAGTGTCTTGCCCAAGGTCATGCAGAAGGTTGATTAGAGAGTTGGGTTTACTCCCCGTTCCCCTATACTTGGCAACTGTGCAACCCAAAACCCCGTTCTTTGTGGAATTGTTTTTTATTTTAACAACAGATAATGGTAAGTGCTCTTAGCCTTGAACTTTGGATTCCAAAGCGAATTCAGCTGAGGAGAAGGAGTTGTAATTTGTGTGCAGCACTCTGTAAGCGCTTGCCTTTTCAGGTGTTTATCTGAAATCCAGCTCCTGCAGTAGGTTTGTCTGAGTGTGTCAGGGTATTTTACCCTCTGTGCAGGAGAAAATGTGCATTGTAACCCCACATACTTTTCATAACCATAGAAGGAAAAATATGGAAGGCTTTTGCTCCACAAGCATAAGTCTACTGAGGGAGTACTTTCTGTCCTTACAGAACTTAGTGGAAGAGGCCCCAAGCAAGACTCGGATTCATTGCATCCCATGTTAAATTAAATTAAATTAAATCCCATGTTTGTGCCTGGCATTGTTCCTCCTCAGGTGCAGGGCTTACTTGGCACTTCTCGTTGAGCTTCATGATGTTCCTGCCAGCCTATTTCTCCAGCCTGTTGAGGTCCCACTGGATAGCAGCATGACCTGGAGTATCAGCCAGTCCTCCCAGGTTGGTGTCATCTGCAAACTTGCCAAGGGCACACTCTGCCCCATTATCCAGATCATTAATGGAGATTTTAGACAGGACTGGACCCAATATAGACCCCTGGAGTGCACCACTAGATACTGGCCTCCAACTAGACGTCGTGCCCCTGATCACTGCCCTCTGGGACTGGCCATTCAGCAAGTTTTCAATCTACCTCGGTGTCTGCTCATCCAGCGCATGCTTCAACAGCTTCTTCACGAGGAGGATCTTGCGGGAGACAATGTTTGGAAGCCTTACATAAGTCATAGAATCATAGAATTGTTGAGGTTGGAAAAGACCTTTAAGATCATCAAGTCCAACCATTAACCCAACACTGCCATTAGTCCAGGTAGACAATATCCGCTGCTCTCCCATTGTCTACCAGGCCAGTCATTTCATCGTAGGTTATCAAGTTGGTCAAGCATGACTTCCCCTTGGTGAATCCATGCTGACTACTACTGATGATTTTCTTTTCCTTCATTAAAACAGTCTCCAGGACTAGCTGCTCCATTTTCATTTATCTTAGAAATAAATGAAAATTCTCTAGGAATTGGAAAAGAGCAAGAGCATCCATCTGCTTACAGATGCATCTAACATTGATAAAGTGTTCCTGAACAGCTACAAAACTATAAATCTGCTCCTTCCCCCAGTAAAGCGAGAGCTGCTTGTGATTGCAGAGAACTTACATTGCTTACAAGCACCTTCTGTACCAGTAAGCGCAGTATTATGTGGTAACGATGGACTCCTTAGGAGAATTCATACCTTTAGGTGATGAGGCAGTTGTCCTTAAATGAGGAGCAGGGCTTGATTACGTTAGCAGTCTTAATTTGCCGTCAGCTGAGCAATGAGAGTGTCCAGCCTGTCTGCAGCTGGAGGCTTTCTTTGCTACTTTGAAACCCCCTCTGTTTTTTCAGGTGCTGTTTAGATTTCTAAACCTTACGTTTGCATTTCTATATGGAAGGAGACCCTTCAAGAGAGGCAGGCACTGTGGTGGGTTGTTGCACCACCACTTCTAGAACCACCCGCTGGCCAGACTCCAGCTATACTTCTTGGTGGCAGTCAGCGCCTGAGTCGGGGCTTCAGAGGAAAGAATTGAGCTTTTGTGAAATTTTGGATCTGTCAGCCAGGACATTGGGCTTTCTGCTGTGTTGGGCTGTGGAAGAGGTGAGTTTTCCATAGATGGGCTTGGCAATTATTTTTTTAGAGTAGTGCCTAGGCTTGGGAATTTTTTTGGTGTGTCCTAGAGGTAAGACTTCTAATGAAGGACTTCCCTCTTGCCCTGTGTTGCTGAAGGTTTTATTCTAGCTGCATAGCAGATAAAGAGCAATCCCACACCCTTTATCACCTAATCAGTTTGATTTATGTGAAACTGTGTTATTATTTTTCTCATGTCCTCAGAGCCTGCCCTCTCCTTTGAAGCCCCGTGCATGGACTTTGAAAAACATGAAGGCTTTGAGTCAGTGCTAGACTAAACCCATGGCCAGGGAGGCACCCCTGGGCAGCAGGCAACTGACCCCTTGCAGCATATTCCCCCAGAGTGTGATGGAGGCTACAAAACAGCAGAAATACAGAGTGGTCCTTGTATCTGCTCTGTGAATAGAGGCTGCTGCTGTCCAAGACTCCAGCACTGGTTTCTCTTGAATGCTGCAGGACCAGTCACGAACAAGCCTGGTGCTGTGTGACCATGGAAGAACAAAAGCAATTCCTGCAGAACATTGTTCACACACCAGCACCAACTTCTGGTTATCAGCTGTGGAAGGGACTTTGGCGAAGTCCAGCTGGAGATGGTCAGGCAGCTCCTGGCAGGACGCGTGAGACTTGACTCTGTGTTTAATATGTGAACCTCATCTCTCTCCTCTTTTGGCCCAAAACTGCATTTCAGGCAGCTGTTTTTCACCTGCGATGGGGTTCAGTGGATAAATACACCTGCTTTTCCTTTCTCTGAATGTTGGCTCACTGTGGTCTTCTGGAGAAATGACTGCTTGAGCTAAGGAGATAGGGTGCTGGTGCTGAGGGTAACGCGTGAGAGATGTTTGTGGGTATTTTGAGGTGTTGGTTGATTGAATAACTGGTCTGTGTGTGAGAGGATTCAGATCTTGTGGGAAGGCTCTCATCTCTGCCTATTATGCATTTGCAGAGTGAGCTTGAAAATTAAGCTTTTCCCCAAAGGACTGCAGTGATGTTTTACGCAGGACAGAGGATAATAGGATTTTTCAAGGATGCAAACACTGGAAATTATATGAGCTGCTCATAACATCAGTCAGCTCCAGACCCTGTGGTCCTTAACCCCTGGGCAGCTCTAGATGTAATCATAGATACTCATGTCTTGTGTCAGGAGCAACAAATGAGTAGCTGCTCCTTTCTCCTCCTTGCTGAAGAATATGTGAACTCTGCAACTTTGTTTAAATGAGCATTTAGGATGATAATATCACCTTTCTCCTTCTGCAGGCCCATGGGTTAGATGTGCTGTTTGCCTTGAATGTCCAGGGTGATCTTACCTGCTATTTACTGCAAAAAAATCTTTTGTCACTTGAGATGCAACTCAGCAAGTTAGTGGTGAGCAGGAGGAAATGGAGTAAAGTCTGCAGGACATCTAGCTGCTGAAAAAAAAGTGGGCAAACCTAAAGTCTTCCACTTTTATGTTCCTCGAGAGAGAAAAACAGATGACAAAGCCCTTGGCCGTATGCCTGTGCTTCATAGCTTACCTCCAGATAGCCTGGAGAAAAGGAGAATGAGGGGAGACCTTATCACACTCCCTACAACTGCCTGACAGGAGGGTGTAGTGAGGTGGGGGTTGGTCTCTGCTCCCAGGTAAAGGGCGATGGGACAAGGGGAAATGGTCTCAAGTTGCGCCAGGGCAGGTTTAGGTTGGACATTAGGAAAAATTTCTTCCCCGAAAGGATTGTCAAGCACTGGAAGGGGCTGCTCAGGGAAGTGGTTGAGTCCCCATCCCTGGGGGTATTTAAAAGCTGGGCAGACGAGGTGCTTAGGGACAGGGTTTAGTGGTGGGATGGCAGGGTTAGGGGAACGGTTGGCCTTGATGATCTTAAAGGTCTTTTCCAACCTAAACAATTCTATGATTCTGTGAATTGTGCAGTAGCTGACAATAAAAACGAAGGTGACCCTGGAGTGAGCTGTGCTCCTTTAGTGTTCTCGCTGTCTATGTAAAAAGCATTCCTGGTAGCTTTCTCTACACAGGAGCAATCCCACAGCATTCCATACTGGCAAGCAAAGTCCTACTTGAATGGGGGGAAAAATGGACATTGAGGTGGAAAAGCTGCAATGGAAGATCAGAGAGGTGAAAGCCAAGGAAACCACTGCCATTAATTGGAGAGGGGATAGCATGCACGCTTCTGCAGATTTTTCCTCTCGTATCTGCTTTCTCTGACTTTGATCCCTGCTGAGCTCATGATTGAGGCTTTATGGAGTTTCCTTTCTTTTCATTTTCTTTTTAGCATGAGGGAATAGGGAAATCCCAAAGCATCAGGATTCAAGCTGCGTTTCATTCCAAGAGCCTTATGTCTTGTATCCAGGCGGTGTTAGCACATGCTAAGCTTTCAGCCCTGTAGATGTGGGTGGCAGGGGGTGAGAGACCAAAG
The DNA here is from genome assembly GCF_000687185.1 of Egretta garzetta. Lineage (NCBI taxonomy): Eukaryota > Metazoa > Chordata > Aves > Pelecaniformes > Ardeidae > Egretta > Egretta garzetta. Next base: position 2,835,571 of record NW_009258662.1, read on the forward strand.
CTCTGCTCCCACTGGACCGTCTCTCCTGTGCAGGATACCCCGTTGCCCTGCTTTGGCAGGCCTGAAGGCTGGTGCTTCCCTGCCCATCTCCCAGCAGTTGTAGCACAATCTCTCCAGCACTGCCTTTGGTTTACAAGATAAAGCAACGAACGTCGGGGATGGCTAAAGCAGGCACTGCAGCTTTTGCAAGGATGCTTTAAGCAGCACATGCGTAAAGCCCAAGACAACCTCAGCTATATGGAAAATAGGATCTTTCCCAGGAAGATGACTAACCCTTTCCTTGCTTCTCTCCCACTTCGTATTGCTCCTGTAGGAAGAATGCGTTTTTTTCCAAAGCAGCTTTTAAGCATCTTGCCACTTGGTAGCCCTTGAGTTGTTTTTCCTCTCCCAGTCTCTAAGGTGTGATCTCTAGCCTCCACTTGAGAGCTTGCAGCTCGTCAACAGCTCAGGAATCCACGTGTCCTGCCAAGACAAAGGTCTTCAACTCATCGCAGATTTCTCCACCTTTTGCCATGGGCAGAAAGCTGGGTAGCTTTTTGGGGCTTCATTGCTTTGAACTTGTAAAACTTGCACAGCAACTGTGAATCAAAACTTAAATGATACTCCAGCAAAGCACACAAGGCTCCTCCAGCACCCGCTCCTCGTGTGACGATGGGAAGAGAAAACTCGTGGGGTTTGTGTCATTCTAGTGAAACACTGGAACGGGTTGCCCAGAGAGGGGGTGGAGGCCCCATCCCTGGGAACATTCAAGGCCAGGTTGGACGGGGCTGTGAGCAACCTGATCTGGTTAAAGGTGTCCCTGCTCCTGCAGGGGGGTTGGACTGGATGGCCTCTAGGGGTCCCTTCCAACCCAAAACATTCTATGATTCTATGATTTGACACACTTCAGGAAAATGCTGGGACTCTGCGATTGTAGCGATGTGGCATTATCACTGGGAGAGGAACTGGGCTGGAGCAATTCCTAATGACTCCTCTTCCCTCTTTGTAGGAGAAGGTGATGCACTCACCCAGTAAAATTTAAAGACCTTTTTGGGGAAGTAATCATATGGCAATGAAGTATACTCAAACCAGGATTCAGGTCTTTGCTTCAAGCACAAATTTAAGGGGAAGACCCAGGCATGTGCAGCCCATCTCCCCATACCACACCAGCTAAAGCTGTGCACATCATCCCCTGTAACACAACGCAGTTGCTTCTGCAGATGCTGTCCCAGAAGTATCGCATCCACCTGCGAGGGCTCAGCTCTGCTGAGGAAGTCAGGAATTTAGGCCTAATAAGGAAATCAAGTAAGTCCTGAACATATCTCCAGCCATCAGAGTGCCATTCATTTATTCCCCCCTGCCCCTTTTCTCCACTTTGCTTAATAGCTGATCAGTTCAAAATGTGTTGCTTAGTTTTATTTCTATCTAGCAGGTTGCTTTCTTCATGGGCAAAGCCTGATGGTCTTTGTTTTTCCTGCAGCACTTCTGCAGGCAAAGCTTGGGGAACGTAAAAGCCAGGAAGCTTGAGTCTACTATCGGTTTTTATATTAAAAAATCATGAAGTTGGCATCATAAAATCAATACATGCTTTTTTTCTGATTAAAAAAACAAAGGGGGATGGGGGGAGGATTTAACTGCATGGCAAGGATTTGCCTCACCAAGCCTGGACTGTGTGAAATAGAATTGATTATTTGTCGCTCTGGATGCCTGAGCGATGGAAGGATGGAGATGTTTCTCCAAAGTGACATTTTCTCTTCAGTGCCAGGTCAGGCTGTGGTAGCAGTTCAAATGGAGAGGGGAGACGGAGTTTCCTGCATGGGAAGAGTAAAATCACATTTAGAAACCTGCTCCAGCAGGCAGCTGCAGAAAAGCCACTGTGTATCTGACAGTGGGTGGTGCTGCTGCAGTAATTACTGCATGCAGGTCCCTCCTGGGAAAGGCCAGCTGGTCCCCTTAATGGGACCTTTCTCTCCAAAACCCAAAAGCTGATGACTGTGCAAAACAGGAGATCAGGATCCGGAGCTGTGCAAGGGACCAACAGCACCAAGTCTTTGACCCGCATATCCCTAATCCAATCTTCTCTCCACACCTTTATAGAGCACCTAATCTTTGTGATATGAAGATGCCAGCTCTAATACCAGAGGTTAGCAAAAAGTAATCTGTCTAGGTCAGGCTGCAGTGTACGTGGGGCTTGGCTGGAAAGTTTCCAAAAGCTCATCATTCCCTGTCCCTGCTGCATCCTAAGCCCGGATGACCTGCTTCTGCTACCCACTCTCCCAGCAGAAATGGCATTGCCTTTGCTAAAAAAAAAAGGTGACGAGCCGCTCTGCAACGTTCCCTTCTGCTAAATTTGCAAGGCTGAAGCGTCAGGTTTGTGATCAACATCGGGGAGAGCTCGCCCTGTGAAAGGGAGCTGGATACCAGGTGTCTTTGGCTGCTGGAGCACGGGACAATTAGCAAAGTCCTTGAAAATGTGGGCATGGGCTGAAAAGAGAAGTCTCGGGGCTATAAAAAACTCGCTGCTGGTCAGTGACTGGTGGAACCTTGAGCACTAGGAGAGACTGGCTTAGGCGTAACAGCAGCAGCTCAGCAAGAAAACAGCTGAGCAGGGGGATAAGGGGCCTGATGCTGCCTGGGAAAGCAGCACCTTCAAGCATCGTGTAGCCCAGGGGCTGAGGCCAGAGGCGAAGAGCCTGCTTGGGCATGCAAGCATCTTATAAAAGGACAGAATAGGATTATGCAAGCCTGACTGATCATGTAAGCATGTCCCATGGCATACCCAGTGCCAGCAATTATGAGCACCCTGGTCTGTCTTGGGTTTGTGCCACGCAAGCCGTTCAAAATGTTATAAATACCTTAAATGAGCTGTTTGCATTATTATTTGCTTGTGGAGAGTACAACCCTCGTAGTGAAGGAGATCCCCACGACTGCTTCTCAGGCTGAAACGACTGCGTGGCTCCAACCACGGCACCGGCACCCTTGTCTCGCAGACTGCTACCACCCCTTATCTTACTGCACCACTAACTGGAAAGAGAGGTCAGTTCAATGCTGATTTCCTGGCTGGGCAATCACTGATACGAAGATCCATTCCTCCCTGTACAGGCAAAGATGTTTCTGCTTCCCTTAGGTACATGCAGAAATGCTGAGCAGCTTCGCCCGGCCGAGCATCCCATCTCCCACGCCCCTTGATACAAACCCTGGCTGTGCACATCTATTGATTCGGTGCAAAGGGGGAAAGGAAAGTTAAATCTCCATCTTGGCCAAAGAGGGTTTTTCTGGGGTTAAAGACGAAGCTGAGGGCTGCAGTCACAGCACCTCAGCCAAATAGGGATTTTAAACCTGGGAGAAAGGAAAAAGGCCTCCTCACTGGATTAGTTCTAACTGAACAACCCCACTGAAATATTAATGGTCATTAAATGATTCTTGTCCTTCCTTTGGAGGCTGCTTCCTCCAGGACACGGCTGGGAAAGATGCCCACGAACATCGCTGCTGCTGGTGCCTCTCCCACGGAAACCAGCGCTTGGGAAGATCTTGAGAAGCCATCTGGACCATCCCTCAGCCCTGGGGCAGGATCAGTGCTGGCTAAGACCATTCCCAGCCTGTTTGCCCAACCTGTTCCTAAAACCTGGAGCAATGCTGAGCCACCCGCCAGCCTTTCTGAATGCAGCCCGGTGTTTGTGCTCTGCCAAGAGGAGAGCTGTCCTCATTTCACCATCCCGGACCATATTTTGTTCAGTTTCTTCTAAACCTCATTTTGGGACCAGCTTGCTTCTCTGTTTTTCTTTCTTTAATTATTATGATTATTACTTTTATGTCATTCTTTTTAGATCCCAGACAGAAATGCTGTTGAACAGTGAGTAAGGGGTGAAAATTCTGGTGCACCAGGAATCCATAGACTGAAGGCTTACCTGTTTATTTAAACTGCCTGGCACCACTTAGCTGCCCCAGGCACTTCTGTGGGTGAAAAAACAATAGTATCTAATACAGGGAATGAGGCAACAAGCCTTGGCTGGAGCTTGGAAGCTGCTTTCTAGAAATTGCCCATGGGGAAAATGGAGAGCAGATGTGTGGAGACCATCTGTGTGGTTCCATCTGAGATCTTTCTAGCCCAGTGCACAGAGCAACTGGAGAAAATTCCAGATATCAACCAGATACTTTATTCACTCTGGTTTCCTGGGGACCAGATTCAACGGAGGATGTGGCTTGTAAGCCTCTTCCCTTGAAGAGCTGGGTCCCAGGTGATTGGCCTTGGTTTTGCTCATGGGATGCAGGGGAGAAGTAGGCACTTCACTGCTGAGCAGGTACCTCTTAAATCCCCAAACACTCCTGGAGCAGCAGGAGTAGCCCTCCATCCACTCAGCTGTCCCAAGGCTGGCTGCTCTCTCCGGGCTTATTTCAGCCTTTGCACCATTTCAGCCTCTCTGCCTCCCTGATGATGGAAGCACCTTAACGGGGACGTCAATCACCAGCCTCTAATACAGGACCTGATCGTGCCTACAGTGCTCTAACATGCTCTTACCAGGAAGGTTTTGGAGCTGAACTGGTGAACTGCTTGCAGAAAAAAAAGCAACTCAGGAGTTAGGCACCTTCCCAGCTATGCAGGCACTGAGCAGGATGTTATGAACAACAGATTTGGACATGTGCATCCAAATGTTTAGGGCAGGGACTGTGCCCCTGTCCTGGGCACTGGGGAGGCCGCCCCTCTAATGCTGGGGTCAGGGTTGGGCCCCTCCCTCCCCGAAGGACCTGGGGGGGCTGGAGCGTGTCCAGAGAAGGGCAGCGGAGCTGGGGAGGGGTCTGGAGCCCCAGGCTGCTGGGGAGCGGCTGGGGGAGCTGGGGGGGTTCAGCCTGGAGCAGAGGAGGCTGACCAAGCGCGAAGAAGGGAGATTTACAGCTGAGGTGGCCCAAATTCTTCATCAGTCTTCAAGGGGCAGCATAGCTCCCCTGTGACAGCTTCGGGACATGGTTTAGTGGTGGGATGGCAGGGTTAGGTGAATGGTTGGGCTTGATGATCTTAAAGGTCTTTTCCAACCTAAACGATTCTATGATTCTAAATGTGGATTTTGATGGACCTGATGCCCAAGTTCATTACTGGGTCTAACCCTGAGCATATTGCATTTTTTTTTCTTTTGCCAGGCCCTAGAATCCTGTGATGGAAATATTCCTCCAGAGTTGAACTGCTGATCCTCATTTATCCCAGGCAATAAGACCATAATGATCTTTTTTGTGTTTTATAGAGATTTGGAGGCTCATCACTTCGAGGACAAGCACTTGTTGCCCGGAGTACAGCAGTGGGTTAGAGTCGAGCTCCTGTTCCTGCCGGGGGCAGATCAGCAGAGCTCCCAGGTGGTAGACAAGCAATGAGGCCAACAACTGGTGGGCAAAAAAAGTTTTATCAGCAAGATAACAGCATGTCCTTCCTCATGCCATGGGGATCCAGGATGCTTGGAGACACAGCGTTAGGTTAGGCTGCCAGCCCTCACAGGAGGTGCCAGCCCTGTGCCTGCTCCTGCCTGCCTGGGGCCGGATCCTGCCCAGGTACCATGATGAGTAGATGCTGGCACTTGTGAGCAGCTCTGCTTGCTTGGGCTCCCCGAGCAAGCCAGGGCAGTGCTACGCTCTCCTCCCTCTCCCTTTAGTTGCTTCCCATTTCTCAGCCATGAGCTGTGCTGGGACGGCTGTGAGGAGAAGCCAGGGTCATGCGGTGCAAGACACTGTGCATGGAGGAGAGCTCACTGGTCTCCAGCAAGGGGTGGAAGGAGTCTGAAGGACACAGAGGGGCTTCACAGGCTCTGGACTAGCATTGGGCTTGCTGAACTGCCTCCAGAGAGCACTGGCTGCTTCTGCTGGAAAATGCAATAAAAGGCAGGTTGCCGCTGAGCCACCCTGGCCTCGGGCATGGCTGGGGTGTCCTTCTCCTGCACGTGGGTGTTGGGCCACGTGGAGCAAAGAAGGACTCTGCTTTACCTGCTGGGCCATGTCTGGCAGTGGCACGTGGACACCTAGCCCAGCTGCCTTGAATTTTCTCAGCCTGAGGCCCTTTAGGGTTGCTAAATAGCCTGGGAAATCCCATTTTTGGATTATTTTTCACCAAGAAAATGGTTGCCTGCTCAATTTGCTTGGGCAGACACCCAGCCCCAGCATGTCCTGCCATGTTCCCTGGGGACAGGGTAGAAACCAACTGCTGCAACTGGTTCCAGTTGCTAGAAGGAAGCCCAGCAGCCCATGCCACCAAATCTTCTATGCTTTTATCCCTCACACGGTGCTGAGGCTCAGGGCTATCTCCATGTGCATCAGACATCCCCCCCCAGAGCAGGGCACAGACAGCAATGCCATGCGAGCCATTGATGTCCCTGCCATCCGTGCTCTCATAACAGAGCCTGAGGGACATTTTTTGGAGCTCTCCTCACTCACTGGCTTCAACAGGTTTCTCCAGGTGGGTTTAAGCCAAACCTGGAAGACTCCGCACTGGAGTGGATGAAGAGTGCTCACCTCCACCATCATGGTGGTCTGGATGGGGCTGGAGCATGCGGTAGATGGGCAGGGAGGTTTTGTACCACTATGGCCACTGGCACAGGGATGGTTTGGGGAAGGTCTTGGTGACTCCAGGAGGGAGGAGTTGTTCTGCAGGAAGCACAGATGCAGCAGAGAGCTCGTGGTGTTGCTGTTCACCACCGATGTGGGAGCACGGGGTCCAGTCCCACGCAGCTTAAGGAGTTTCTCTTGAACTAGCTCCAAGCCAATGCCTCTTTCTACCTCCAGGGAGGGCTGTAAAGGAACCACAGTAAAAATAAACAATTTTCCCAGGTGGTAATGCTATACCTTCACCTCCCGCTGCAACCTGAGCTGCTGCAGGTTGAAGGGTAGAGATTAAGCCACACAGACCTGAGTGTGCTCCAAAACTTTGGGCTTGGCTCATGGCTCATCCCAGCCCTGCACCGGCTGCCCCTGCTGTGATCCCAGGAGAGGGGGATTTGCACATCCTCAACAGGGGGGGGGGTTGTTTATCACAGCAGGATCTGAACCTTCAGTTGCTTCAGCTTTGGATGGTCCAGCCTGTGCAAGGGCAGGCAGGAGATGCTGAACAAGGGGGATCCGAGTTTCTGGCTCCCTGCTGTTGGCAGCAGTTGAGTTTTTCCCAGCTTGGCCCAGTGCCACCACACAGAAGATGGGAGCGGTGCTCTGCGGAGCTCAGGAGATTGGCGGAGGTGATGTGGGAGGCCAAAACCTCATTAGCCCACTCGCATCCATTACACCCAGTTCTGTACTGGTCCTACCAGGGAAAAAAAAAAACCAAAAACACACCACCAAACCTTTCTAAGGCCATGGGCTCCCTCTCCTGTCCCTGTCCCCTCTCTCCCAGCCCTGCCCGTCTCCGGGAAGGGAAGGGTTAAAAGCTCCGAAATTAAAAGAACTTCCCCTTTCTGCAGCGCCGGCCTCCAAGTGACGCTCGGTTTCTGCCGGGCTTTGCCCAAATATGTCCGTTTCCTTCTAAAAGAAGGAAGAAGAAGGAAGAAAATACACATCGAGGCGATCTATATCTGTATAAATATATATAACCAAAAGCAAGGCACCCGCGGCCGCGGAGCAGCCCCATGCCGTTCCGCAAAGGTAGGGGCTGGGG
>NW_009258662.1:2843560-2846968 GCF_000687185.1 Egretta garzetta
AGGCTCAGCTGGGGGGAACGGCGCCGTTGGGAGCCTGGGGGGAGAGACAGGAGAGGTAAATTTGGCTTTTGAGAGGGGTACCCTACCTGGGCAGCCCTCTTTCACGCCGTGGTGCTCGCCGATCTGCACCCCAAAGCACCTCTTTTCCCAAAATCTCCATCCTGCAGCAGCTGGCAGGACCTAAAGCCCTGAGGCTGCTCCTGTGCTGCCCCATGGGGGGATGGATGGGTTTTCCATCCTCTCCGGGCTGCTGCAAAGCAGAGGCCCTTAATGTCACCTCCTCCCCATCCCAGAGGGGCGTCACAGCGCGGGCATGGTGGGGTGCTCATGCTGGCTTCTTGTCCTAGCAGCTCTACTGGGAGGAGAAACAGCGGGGAAAAAGTCTTCTCCGGGAGACGCAGAGGCAGGGTTAAGTCGGGATGTGCAAGGACACGGGGAGAAGATGCTGCTCAGCATCTAACCCAGGTGCTTTGCCAAAGCAAAGCGGTGTCCCTGGACCGGTGGGCAGCCGGTGCCGCTCCGGGGGCTGGCAGTGCCGAGGCAGGGGCAGAGGGTACCGCTGCCGAAATGTTACACACTGAGGCTGTCACGGCATGAAAGGGCAGCGAGGAGGGAATGAAAATTTGGGAGAGAGGGCTGGATTTGTTTTTCTCAGCTCTCCCTGCTCTGGGGAGGATGTTTTGGGTGTGCGGCAGTTTCCCTGCAGTGATGCTCACACAGCCCGTGGTCTCAGGCGCGGAGATTTATGTTGCCTTTTAAGGCTCAGCGATGCGTGATGTGGTTCACACCCTCGCGTCTTGACAGCGCAGCAGACTTCGGGTCTGGATTTAATTTTCGGTGATAAATGGATTCATGTAGAGCAGAAGGAGAGATGCTGGGGGGTGGGCGGTTGGAGGAAAGCAGAGTGTGTCCGGCTTTAAAAGTGCTGAGCCCTCGGGGGTGAGCACGGGGAGCCGGGGGGAGCTTCCCATATCGGGGGGCAGCTCACGTGGCCCCGCTGCAGCCTCGGCAGGGATCCCAGTGACAGAAATGACGGGCAGGTCTCCAGTACTTGGGGACACATGGTGGGTTTGCAGTAATGGGGATGCATTTCCATGCGGTCCTGCCCAGGACACCTGAATTGGGGAGGACCCATTTGTTGGGGCACCATGCCATGCTTGCTGCCACCACTAGATACCTGGGCACAGCTAAGCTGCAGGTCCTCAGGACCTTGCTAGGGGCAATTTGGTTCTGCAACTGTTGTGTCCATGTACCTCCTCTACAAGCTTCCTCTAGAGGTCAACCTTGAAATGCCAGAGCAGCTGCCAGCAGCTCCTTGCATCAACTTGCAGCTCCACCTTGGGAAAGTCCAAGGTGCCAGAGAGGCCAGCGCGGATGGGTTTTGTCCATCGCTTGTGCACGTGCATGCTCAGCTCACACTGGAGACCCCCCAAGGACCCCTTCTTCTCGCAGCTGGAGATTGTAAGACATGCTCAGACTAGATTAGACTCTAAGTTTGGCCTGAGTATGCTTGTAGAGGTTCTCCTGCAGGCTGTGTAGATGTGACCCCAGCTGAGGGCATCCCCTTGGGTTGGTGGCACCCCATGACACCAATCGTGCCTAGAGAGCTGCTTGGTGGCTGCATCTGGGCTGCCTGGGCTTCCCATGGGCACATCTATAAGCCACCGGGCAGGAGGGCTGCAGGGAGCACGGACTTCTGGCTGCTTTTCAAATGCTGCACAGAATGAGCTCTGCATATCCTTAGTTTGCCGGAGAGTCAGGCGTGAAGATATTTTCCCTGTAGTTCAGCTTGGTGCATTAAAAATCCTTGCTGAAGGTGGTGGCCTCAGCCGGATTGGAGTCAGGATGCCTGCCCGATCTTCCCAGACCAAAATCCTCCCAGCCAGCTTGGCGAGGAGGCTGAGCCTTTCCTTCAGGAGCCTTTTGGGAGCAGCGTCTCACCCCAGGGCTTGCTCACCGCCACCCAGACCCAGGGTGCAAAGAGGAAGGGTGCAAAGAGCAGCCTGAAGGCTGCTGCTCTGCAAACCCCAGGTAGCTTGAGGCACAGGGAGACTTGGAGATGTGCATTTTGGAGGCCCTGAGCACACCCCTGCATGGAGGAATGGAGTATCCTGGGGAGTAAAATGCAAACTCCACCTCTAGCTCTGCCAGTTTCTCACCGCTTGCAGCTTTGGCATCACTTTCCCGGGTCTCCCCGACAAGTCTGTGCTAAATCCTCATTGCCTTGGCTCTTTTCTGTCTCCTTTCTCTCCGGGCATCGTAGCCAGAGGCATTGCCCTGGGATCTGCATTTCATGTCTGTACAACAGTTGCCATTTAGCTCACCTCAAGGCTTTTGGCAGTTTCAGATATTAAAGAAAGGTATTTCTAGCAGAGATGCTCGAGGACAGCTGGAAGGAATGAGCTCAGGGCAGGCATTAATTTCTTATTAGAGAATCACCGCATCAGCTGGGAGCGCTGGAGAAAGTCCTGATCCCCAAGTGGTGCCGCTACCCTGGCAAAGCCCCATCCATGGCTACAGCTCTGCTGGCAGGAGATGTTGGGAGCTTTCACCTAAAATGCCCTTCACCCCGCCTGAAAAATATGATTTAATTACTGCGGCTGATGCGAGGAAGCCTGAGAGCGCGCAGGTGATAAGCAGCCAGGATATTGCCCGAGAGCGGGACGTTTGTCATTTGCCAAAGGACAAATGAAATCCTGGTGGTGTTGCTGGCTGGGAAGGAGCTGGAGATAAGACTGAAAGCCAGTGAGCAGGGATCGAATGCGTGGTGCTGGGAGTGACTGGCTCCCCAGGGTATGGCTACGGCCATTAGCAAGTTGGCAAGGGCACGACGGGTGATTCCCAGCTGGAAAAGAAAAAAAAAACGCATGGCACCATGAATATATATTTTTATGGGGAGATATATATATATAGGTGTAGGTTGGCTTTGAGCTGTTGGATGGGGGGACCTGCAGGGTGCTGCTTGGATCACCAGTCATCAGGGTGTGTTGCTGCTCGTGTGAGCAAAGGATCCTGTGGGGTGAAGCACAGCTTGAGTTGGGCAAGAAAGAGGACTCAGTGCCCTGCTTGGTGAGGGGGAAGATTCTGCAGCCATTGATGTTGATTTTGTCTGTTGACGGTCTTCTCTGAGACCAAAGAATCCCGGAATTGCAAGGGTTAGAAGGGACATTGGGTCTTGCCTAATCAACCTGATTGCCTTCTACGACCAGGTGACCCGCCTGGTAGATGAGGGAAAGGCTGTGGATGTTGTATACCTGGACTTCAGCAAAGCCTTCGACAGTTTCCCATAGCATTCTCCTGGAGAAGCTGGCAGTTCATGGCCTAGATGGATATACTCTTTGCTGGATTAAAAACTGTCTGGATGGCCGAGCCCAGTGAGTCGTGGTGAATGGAGCTAAATCCAGTTGG
>NW_009258662.1:2847742-2853191 GCF_000687185.1 Egretta garzetta
GGTTTAGTGGTGGGATGGCAGGGTTAGGTTAAAGGTTGGACTCGATGATCTCAAAGGTCTTTTCCAACCAAAGTGATTCTGTGATTCTGCGATCATCCAGTCCAACCCTCCTGCTAAAGCAGGGTCACCTAGAGCATGTTACACAGGACATCATCCAGGCGGGCTTTGAATATCTCCAGAGAAGGAGACTCCACAGCCCCCCTGGGCAGCCTGTTCCAGTGCTCTGGAACCGCTGAGGAGGATCATGCTGGTGGTAGAGGTGGGCCTGGATGGATGCGGGCTGTGGTCTGGAGGAGTGATGGTGGGTGCCATGTCCCACCTGTGATGGCTGTGATGACACGATGTGATGGTTTGACCTTAGCTGGACACCAGGTGCCACCAAGCCGCTCTGTCACTCCCCTCTTCAGTAGGACAGGCAGGGAGAAAATGAGATGGAAAAGAAAAAAACCCTTGTGGGTCAAGATAAAGGCAGTTTGATAAAAAGCAAAAGGAAAACAAGATTTTATTCTCTACTTCCCATTAGCAGGCGAGGTTCCAGCCACTTGCCGGGAAGCAGAGCATCAGTGTGCATAGCCGTTGCTCCAGAAGACAAAACATCATAAAAGACGAATGCCTCCCTCCCCTTCTTCCTCCTTTTCCCTTAGCTTTTATACCTGAGCTGACGTCATACGGTATGGAATATGCCTTTGGTCAGTTTGGGTCAGGTGTCTTGGCTACGTCCCCTCCCAAGATCTTGCCCCCTCCCAGCCCACTGGTGGTGGTGGGTGGAATGTTGGAGACGCAGCCTTGATGCTGTGCCAGCACTGCTCAGCAGTGGCCAAAGCACCCGTGGGTTATCAGCTCAACCCAACACACACGGACTTCGGCTGCAGATCTGCAACACCAGTGCAACCCTGGGCAGAGGCAGAGCTTGGACGACTGGGTCAGGGTTTTGTACGTAGCAGAGCAGCTCCCTTGCTGTGATCTATTGAGAATCAGCCCTTGACACAAGCTTTTGTGTGAAACACTGGAATGGGTTGCCCAGAGAGGTGGTGGAGGCCCCATCCCTGGGAACATTCCAGGCCAGGTTGGACGGGGCTCTGAGCAACCTGATCTGGTTAAAGGTGTCCCCACTTCCTGCAGGGGGGTTGGACTAGATGGCGTCTAGGGGTGCCTTCCAATCAAAACATTCTATGATTCTATGATTCTCCACAAGGACCTAATTACTCACCTTCAGCCAAGTTGTTTGGAGATCTTGGAGGCTCTATAACAGCAACCCCCAAATCCAGCCCTTGGCATGCTTTGCAGGGCACAGAGCTGCTCTGCAAAGAGACCACGCTGTGTGTTGCATCAACGCTGCAGATATGTTGTGTTGGATGTCTCTCAACCACCGTCTCCCAGATGCTTGCCTGCATGGAGGTTTGCAACATCCCACGCCGCTGGGTGAAGAGCCCCTGGTAGACCTGCACAAAGCCCAGTTGGTGTCCACCTTCCTCTCTGTGGTGGCCATCAGAGCAACCTCCTGCGCACAGCTCCCACCCAAAGGTGGCAGAAGTTATTATACAGTGGGAAAAGTGGTAACAGGAGCTGTTTCGGCAGGAGAAATGCCCTGGTGGGGGTGACATTGCAGAGGTGATTTCTGCCATCAAGCGCTGCAATTTCCAGCCTCGTGGTGGTGGGAGGAGCAGGTAGACAGCCCGGCCGCTATAGAAACACTGCGCTTTATTAAGCCTTTTTGCTTTCTGTTCGCAGAAGTTATGATGTCTTCTGGTTTCATTTCTGCTTGCTGAGATCAAGGAGGCTCCCGGTTGCTGGAGCAGAGGTGCCTTTTGCACGTGAGCATGAAGGGGAAGGGCAGGACAGTGCCGTCTCCTGGCGTTATTAATTCTGCTGCGTGTCCCCCTCTCTATCGAGCGCTTCCTTGATATCACGACGCCTACAGACAGTCAGATTATAACACCCTCTGATGGCAAACGATCTGCTTTTGCAGAGTGATTACAGCTAAGGGCAGAGATTTGCCTTTCTGCAGCTTTTTGGTATCAAAAAGGGATAATTTTGTCACTTTGGGCTGCTTTCTGGCTTGCTGGCAATGCCCCGCGGATCCACCCGCTGCTGCGTTTGCTGGTCACGTCACCCGTCGCTCCTCGATGTCGTGCTTTCCTGGCAGGCTTGGAAAACTTTTTTATCCAGCACTTCCCATCAAAGGCACCGGGGAGGATTCATGAGCGCCGCCTCCAAGCCACGCGGATGGGGAGAAGCCGAGTGGGGAGTCGGAAGCTGCTGGGTGGGGGGGTCCTGCCCGCCGCAGCTCCCCGCGGGGGCCGTCCTGGTGATGGTGACGGTGACGGTGTGGGCGTCTGCTCACAGCCGTCGGCTCAAAGAGCAGGGAGGAAACGTGCGGCAGAGCTGGCCCCGGCTCTCCTGACTCACCAGCTCGTGCCCGAGTCAAACCATCGCCTGGTTTTCACTGCACACCTTTCCTGGAAGGCTGGAAACCCCCCCGTGTCCTGCTTTGCCCCCTGGCCTGTGTTGCTTGCCAGGGTATTTTCCTTCTGGCTCTTGGCTTTGTTTCATCCCCTTTTTCCTCACCAGCCTCTTGAGTGAAACATGAGTAAACAACCCAAAGGAGCAGGTGTCTGTCCCCCCATCACGCCCGTCCCGGCACGTCCCTGCTCCCTGCAGCTCCAAGAAAGCGCTTGCTGAGCATGACCTCTCTGCTGCCTCTGAAATGACGCTTCCTTTTGCGTTCACGGCCACTCACGGAGAGTTTTTAGTGGGTGTAAGGAGCCCCTGTGCCTAGCGGTGGTGTTCCCGATGGTGCTCATGGGGCTGGCGCGCAACCAAGCAGCAAAGCCCACCACATCTCATGGTGTTGGTGCAGAGGAGGACATGTCAGGTTGTGGTGGGGAGGTGGGATGTGCTTCACTGCCAGCAGCTGGAGGTGGGACCACCACCCAACTTGAAACTGGGGAAGGATGCTTGTAAAGGGTGTGTGGCTCCCTGTGGGGGAGCAGTAAGGTCCAGTGAGAGGTTTTGGGGCCTGCTCTGCACCCCAGTCGCTCCACAGAAACCAGCCAGTGGGAAGAGAGAGGTCATTACAGCCTCTCAGACTTCCTGAGTCTGGGAATTGAAACCACGTGAAAATGCAGTTGCTGATAGCATCTCCTCATCTCCTAACCTGGGAGCAGGCCTGTAACCTGCCTTCCCAGGGCTAGCAACCCACCCATCAGCTTGCAACGCTGGAAAACCTTCCTCCTGGTGCCTCACTCCTGTGTGGATGGAGAAGGACTCTCCTGTGCTGTATTGACGTGGTGAACGGGCATGACATTGGTGCTTCCTATCCATGCCACCCGCTGAAGGCTGAGCTTGGTGGCCACGTTAACGTAAGAAAAGCTGAACTGGCTGGGCTAGGCTGAGCTTGGACTGTGGAGAATCATAGAATGGTTTGGGTTGGAAGGGACCCCTAGAGGTCACCCAGCCCAACCCCCCTGCAGGGAGCAGGGACACCTTTAACCAGATCAGGTTGCTCACAGCCCCGTCCAACCTGGCCTTGAATGTTTCCAGGGATGGGGCCTCCACCACCTCTCTGGGCCACCCCTGCCAGGGTTTCACCACCCTGGAAGGGTCCAACCCTTCTGCAGCGAGCTCAGCGTGGGCTTGGACTTCACCCCAGTGCCCAGATCACAACCACCCACCCCCCCCAGGGCCACTTCTCCACCTGGCATCCCACCATCTCTGACGTTCCTCTTGCTATCAGGAGCTGGTGCTGGCAGGGCGGCTGGCGTGCCGAACCCTTCCCTAACACGCCCTCAGCGATGGAGAAATCCATCTCGGCACAGGACAACTCCAAAGGCTTTAAATCAGATGACCACGGGTTTTTCGTGGAGGGACGTGGGAGGATTTCAAAACCAGCAGCCGGCGAGGCGTGATCCCTGTTTGCCTGGTGCGTGCGTGCACACTCGCACATGCAGGCGCGCACGTCTCTGCGGGGCACGCCGCTTTTTTTTTCCCCTGCATAACCAGATTTTAAGGCTGAAAAAAAAAAGGGGATGGGGGACAGGCCCTGGTTGGGAGTCAAGATCAAACCTACAGAAGCAGTTTCAAATTTCCCTTGTGTTTTCCCCTGGGGGATTCCTTCTCCTCCCAAGGGGTATTAGGCTTTCCCTAACACCTAGGCAACTTTTCCTGTATCTACCTTCAACCTTCCTTGCAATCAAGGACAGTTATCATTTTCTTTATAACATCCTTTTTCAGACTGAAAGCTCTTCCCACCTTTTCCACCCCAGGTTTCTCCTTCCTGGAGCACAAAATCGCTCTCGTTTTGTGCTCTCCCATGTAGCCCATTCTGGAAGCATCTCCCTGGCGTTGCCCACCCCAGCCTGTCCCAGATTAAACCTCTTCCCAAAAGCATGGTGCCCTGAGCGAGGTGTGCCCTTCCCTGGCGCTGAGGAACCAGCACCATCCAGTCCAGGAAAGCAAACCTCCTGCATTTTCTATACCACCCTCCTGCTAAAACACCCTGGAATTGGGCTTTCCTTTTGTTTTTTCATTATTATTAGTTTTTTCTCCAGGGGCATCATGCTGTTGGTTCATAGTTGGCTGCTGAGATTTATTTTATTCCCCCTCTCCCGAGTCCTTCAGTCCTCGTTGGAGGATTTCCAGCTTTATCACTTGAGGCAGGGGAAACTGAGGCACGGGCGGGTGCAGCAATAACCTGGAGGCTGCTGTGATTGTGGCTTTAGCTGCTCTTATGTGCAGATCCAGCGCTCTCTGCATCCAACCTGGCCGTGCCAGAGCACCTGGCAGCGTCCCCCCGCCCCGTGTTGGTAGATTTTGGTGTGCCTTGCTGGTCCAGACCTTACCGTAGGGCAACACGGAGCTTCAGCATCAACCCATGTGGGTAGGAGCAGGGTGTTAAAACCCCACCTGGGGAGGTTTTGGGTTGGAAAGCGGAGAAAGCCTTGCTCAGCCCTGGAATGGGTTATTTGAGGACAGGGTGGGGAGCGTGAGATGGACAAATATCTCCCTGTGAAATGGCTTGGGGAGAAATGATGCTGCTTCAGGGCTGGGGAAGGGGTGCTGATAAATCTGCTGTGTTCCTGAGCAGTCCCAGCCCTGGTTTGGGCTTGCCCGGTGGGGCCGGCAGCCCTCGGCAGCCAGCGTTTGGGCAGGGAGGCGGCAGGGCTGGTGTTAAATGGCAGCAACCCTCCAGACACCCTGATTTATTCCCCTCCCCGACGCCTTGGCACTCAGCTCTGGACCTTGCTTGCTCAACCTGATGCAGGGAGAGCCTTTTGCAGAGCCGCGAGGTGAACTTGTTTACCGATGTATTTTTTTTATTTATTTTTTTACTGTTTTTTGGCCACGCACAGCCCGTTGGCATGCGGCCACCAGCGGGAGCCCACGCTTGGCCACCCGAGAGGGGACAGCGGGGACGCAAGGCTGCCGGGGGACGGGCTGGCACGCGGGA
>NW_009258662.1:2853216-2860149 GCF_000687185.1 Egretta garzetta
CGCAGGGAAAAAAAAACAGAAATGCTGCCTGGCTCTGCTTTCCTGACCTCTCCATCACCCAGCACCATCGCCCTCCCTGCCAGCAGCCTCCGGAGACACGCGAAAGGGGCATGAGCAGCTAGTGCCGGTGCCGAGCGGCTGCCAGGCTTTCCGGCTATTTCCAGGAGAACAGCTGAGCTTGATAAACAACGGGGATAACACGCCGGGACAGGAGGTGTTTTCCTCTCAGCGGTACTGGGAGAAAACTTGGGCGTCTTGCCTCCTGCACCCAGACCTGGCCACAAGCCCCGAGGAGGGCTGTGAATTCCCAGTTTTGGTCTCTCCGGAGCCAGGGTGCTCCGGATGCTCCGGCCAGGGGATAAGCAGGAGGGTGGGTTGCACTGCGCGTGTCTTGCTCGTGGGCTTGAAGGCGGGGACTGAGTGCCTGGCTCAAGGAGATTGAATGATCCTGCCCCTGAAAATGCAGCCAGGCGCTGCTGGGTTATCCTGCAGAGGTGGAGAATAACAGCTCCTCGGTCGCTGACCTAAACTTATTTGGAGGAAACTTGTCCCTTCATCCCAGGTATGATCCAGGCGAGCATCCCACCTTGATGCTAATAGGAGCCTCTAGCATGCACGGTGCAGAAATTTGAGGTTTTCATTTGTTTTTTCTCCCGCTCACTGATTTTTTTAGAAATCCTCACTGATTTTCTTAGAAATCCTCCTTATTAGCAAAGGATTTCTAACAGGAATGGTAGGACACAGCTGAGGCTGTGATTTGGGCTTGGGCAACCCCATGAAACCCCTCCATCCCCAGCACTGTGGGATGCTGCCTCACTTTGTGCCACCACTGCACTGCGAAACAAAATTCCCTTTGCAAAAAAATAAGATTATTAAAGAAAATAGCTGGGGTTTTTTTCCTCCAGCTGGAGCGCTGGATCCAGTTCACAGTTGAGGATGAGGCTTTGGGATGGGAAGAGGGACTTGGAAATGGCTTTGCTGCCAAAATCTCCATGTTGTTGGTTGAACCGACCTGAGCAGGATGAGTCAGGACAGAAGAGGCAGCTGCCAGCAGTGATTTTTGTGTTTATTTGTTTCTCCAGGGTTGATTTGCCAAAGGTAGGGAATGGATTTCCACCTCCTACCAGCTGTGAAGAACATGTATATGGGGGAGTGCAGTCAGCAAAGACTTTGGTGCTCTTAAATATTCAGTCACCTCTGGTTGCTGCCGTGTTTGTCCTCTCCTTTTTTAATTTCTGTAATTTTTGGGTGCAGCTGAGCTGCTCAGAAACTAACCCAAGTCAAACACGTCGGCACCGTAAATAGGAGAGCAATTTAATAAACCATTAAATGCTTTATGGCTGTTGCAACGGCAGTGATTTGAGCAACTCCTCAGTGGAGGACACGAGGGTGGGAAGAGGTCGTCTTAGAGTATGTCTTTACCAGTCCGAATTTTGGAAAACCTGAGGTTGCCTTTTCTGGCTTGGCTTTGGATGTCCTGCCATGCCGTGCTTGCAGTGATGGGGTTGGGTGGCCTTGGTGGCTAACGGCCCGGCTGCAAACAAGGCAAGACAGGGCAACGTGGGATGAGGCTGGCGTGTGCCAGCGATGAGTCTTAGTCACCCCGTTCTGTCGATGACTGACTCTCTCTGAATGCAAAAGGACCAGATTTTTGAGTAGCATCCGAAGGCAGCAGCAGCGCAGGCTGCCAGGGATCGAGGCGGTTGCGTGTGCTCCTGCACGTGTCTCAAGGAGCTGCGCTTGTCCAGGCGTGGAGGGCTGGATTGGACCCTGCGTGAGATAGGTTTCCAGGGCTATTTAGCTGGTCAGCTCTGGGATGAGCATCTGTGTTTAAGACAGGACAAGGAGGGGACACGCAACGCATCCGTGCTCAGAGCACAGCCTGACAATAGGGGGGACTTGCAGCTACTTGTGACCCTCTTGCCTTCACCCCAAACCCATGCTGGTGGGATCCCCATCAGCCACAGCTGCAGAAAGACCTTGCTTTTGCATAGCTGGCAGGTTTGGGAAATGGTCTGGGCTCTGTCCATGCAAACCTCCATGGCTCTCAGCACCCCAATGGGTGCTGCTGACTCAACACATGCGCTGGGAGACCCAAACATCCATCTGACCTAGGAGGCATCGTCACAAGCACCTTCACCCAGCAGTGGGAATGAGGTGCCCATTGTTTAGGTGCCTGGGACTATCCAAGCCCAGGTGATAAATGCACGACATGAAGCAAAGGAAGGTCGTGCCTTGAGCCCAAGCCTGGTTCTTTCTTTATTGGGAAGTTGGCAGGAGAGCCTAGCCCAGGAGTCGGGTGGCTGTCAGGTCTCTTGTTGACTCAGGCCACTCTCTAGCACTTGTTTTAGTTCAGCCTGAGTGCCGGGTAAACAGCCGGGCTGGGAAATGTGAAACCCTCACTCTGACCTTGCCGGCACCGCAGGCGTCAGCCCAGGGAGGTGCAAGCGGGGAAGCATGGACCCACCGGCACGGTGCGAGAGGAGCATGGGGGTACGGTGGGGTGAACACGTGGGGTGAGCCTGTGTCTGCTGGAATCGTCTGTTTGGTTTTCAAGGAGTGAGAAGAAAAAATTGAACCCTCTTTAGGGCACAGAGTTTGTGCTGTGATTCCCTGATAAGCAGTGTTGCCAGAAATACTGAAGTAGATGCAATACAAGGGGTTTTTCACCCTTCTCCATCGTATTCGGTGGGGACGACTCATGGTCAGTGGCCAACGTGTGCTTCCATCTGTGCCATCCGCTCATGGCTCTGGCTCTCAGCTCGAGTAACAGCCGTTGTTTTGGGAGGGAACTGGGGCACTCCCCAGTGCTACGAAGCACAGCATCTTCCCTCGTGATCCTACCAAGCTGCCAGGTACCCAAACACAGGTTTGCTACTATATGTTGAACTCCAGGGCAGAAATCTAAACATTCAGCTGAATTTTCTTTTTGTTTTTTTTTTTCTTTCCAAGGAGCTGTTAACAGCTTGTCATTGCGGGTTGGAAAATGTAAATGCATTTGAGAAAATATGTTGGCAGCAAGCTCCCCGTATTGTTTCAGCTTGTCCCAAAATGCCAGGGAAATTTCCCATTAATATTTTTCATGTCTGATTGGAAAATATTGGGGAAAGAAGAAACAAATTCTGTAGATATCTTTGGACAATTTTAGACTTTTTTTTTTTTTTTTTCCCCAGCCAGATTTCCATGGCATGGAAAAAATTAAATGAAATGCACAAATTAAAAACATCTGCTAAGAATTAGATAAATGGAAATCTTTGCCCTATAAGCAGAAAAAAATTTTGAAAACCCTGATAAGGAAATCTGGTTATTTAACTTCTGCATTCCAGCAATCTGTGTGATCTGATTCCAGTGATTTGGCTCCAAAAATTGGTTAGGAGAGCTCTTAGGAAATTGGAGATCTGAACGGTTAACTGGGGGAGGCTTTGACTGTAGAGAGCTCCAGCAAAAGATTTGGAAACTCAGGCTGACTCCTGCAGCTGAAAAAAAAACCAAACCCTCCTTGAGATGTCTGCTGCGTGAAGGGCAGCGTCTCAATCAGTCTTTCATCTCATTTTTGTTCCTGCTGCAGAGAAATATCTTTGCCATCTCGTGATGGCTTTTCAGTTGGTTGGTCCTTGGGCATTTTTTCAGTGTAGCTGTGGCCCTTCCTATTCTAAATTTCAATCTGTTGACCACACGCTTTCCCTCTTAGCTGAGTTTCTAAAAGCAGACCCTGCAGGTCTCAGGTTTAAAAGCACAAGGCAAGAGTCTGGAGAAGTGGGACACTTAGACCTCACCTCTTGATGCCTTGTGGTTTCTATCAGTTGAATGGAGATGTGAACCCTTGGGGAGGCTGATCCAGGGAACAGCTTAACCCAAGGAGTGGCGTTCGTCCCAAAAGTGGTTCTTCTTGGATGTTTGAGGTGCATAGGACACTGTTGGGCAACCGTCACCTACCATTGCCTGTATCACCCCAGCCCTGTGAGGAAGCAGGGACAAGCGGGTTGTCCATATGGCAGACATGCTCACAAAGATGTGGGTGGAAGGATCCTCAGCACGTACGCTGTTTCGAAACGTATCTCATCATCAAAGCTTTACTCTTCCTCCCTACATGGGACTCTGGATTCAACAAGGAATTGCATTTTGGGTCACCACTGAGAGATGCGTGTTGGATGGCTTTGGATGTAGGCAGCACTGCTGTCTACTGCATGCCAACATGCTTGCAGGCTACCAGCACCTCCAGGACACATCTTGTCCTGGTTTACAGTCCACAGCAGGGCAAGTGAATTGCTCTGGGAGTGCCCATTTCTCTCTGTGGATGGTAGAAGCAATCAAAGGTGACCAGCCCTTTGTAGACACCCAAAATGGCATAAATCCTTCCCAAATACTATTCACAGCTTTGCTGTGGATGGAGGGAGACACAGCAGGAGCCATGTGGGGCTGCAACGTGTCCTCCCTGCTCAGCATCCCCCAGGGAACATCTCCATCTGAGCCTCCCAGATGGTGCAGATCATCCTGGGATGCTGCTTCATAGGACGTTGGTTTATCACCCTCTGATGAGAAGCCTTCATGTCAGGAGCTGCACTGATATTAGCGGGGGTTGATAGCAGGGATAAAAAAATACCCTTTTTCCTAGGCTATGATTAAAGTGGCGCATGCTGCTGCCTACAAGCACCTCCTCACCCCAGGTATCTGGCTTCATGACATCATTGCCAACAACTCTTTAGCAGCCTCTTGGTCACCATGGCAATGCTGAGGTTGTCACTGGCCTGGGCTTGTTACATCATAAGTTGAGTCAGCCCCAGGATGAAAGGCCACAGCCTTTGCCATTGTTTGCTTTAATAATCTGCAATGATCAGATAATGATCCAGGCCCTTAATGAAAGGTGGGTGTTAATAAGACATTAGGAAATAGTTCAATAGCAAAGACCATGGGATAATGACAGGCTGTGATTTCGAGAGGGTGACCATCTCCCACCTTAAATGGGTTGAATGGGCTCATCCATTGGGGGTTTCATGTCCATCGCTGGGGCTCTGCAGGCAGGAGGTCATCCCAAATGCATTACTGGATTGAGAATTAAGCTCTTGATGAACACAACCAGCTTCAACCATCGGGCACCTCCATGGAAATGGTCCCTATAACGATCCATGCTTAGAGGAGGGCTGGGATTTTAGCTCCTTCCTGCTGGATCTGGAGCACAAGTCTTACGAGGAGCGGCTGAGGGAACTGGGGATGTTTAGTCTGGAGAAGAGGAGGCTGAGGGGAGACCTGATTGCCCCCTACAACTGCCTGACAGGAGGCTGTAGCGAGGCGGGGGTCAGCCTCTTCTCCCTGGTAATGGACAATAGGATGAGGGGGAATGGCCTCAAGTTGCACCAGGGCAGGGTGAGGTTGGACATTAGGAAAAATTTCTTCCCCAAAAGGGCTGTCAGGCACTGGAAGGGGCTGCCCAGGGAAGGGGTTGAGTCCTCACCCCTGGGGGTATTTAAAAGCCGGGCAGACGAGGTGCTTAGGGACATGGTTTAGTGGTGGGATGGCAGGGTTAGGGGAACGGTTGGCTTTGATGATCTTAAAGGTCTTTTCCAACCTAGATGACTCTATGATTCTATGATTTTATGATCTCTGACTTGCTGCCTGGCTTTGCAGCCCGAATGGGGTCTGGATCAGGTGTGAGCACAGGGCTGTATTTCTGCTGATTTATCAGGAGAAGGCACTGCGGTAACATACGCCAGGTTTATGCTGGTGGCAGCAGGAGGGGTAATACCTGCTCTGACAGCTGGGACAGAGTAACCCTGCCACCACACTTCTCTTTCAAACCAGCAGGATTTTTGTGCTGGATGGGTGCCTTGTCTCAGGTGGTGGTGGCATCTTGCTTAGGGACATGGTAACCCAAAGTCATGTTTAACATCTTGTGGGTTTGCACTCTAAATCGAATCCCAAGACTTTCAGGAAGGACTTTTGAACCCTAAAATCATAGGGCAAATGGGGAGGTGTTTCTCTAATGTGATTAGACGTACCTGGGCATAGGAGGCACAACCCAGTGTCAGGCCAGTATGAATATTGGCTTCTCGGAGCCACTGGCAGTGCCAAACCTTGAATTTTGGCTCTCAACCCCTTCTGTTGGGACCAAGCCTGAAATTTTGCTGCGGGATTTCATTTCAAGGAGAACCAGTATCAGATTCCCGAGACTGGAATACCCCCAACATCTTGCCATACAATTACCCTGTAACCACTTTTAAAAACCTTCACCAAGGGCAAGTCCTGCCTGATGAACCTAGTGACGTTCTATGATGGCGTGACAACAACAGTGGACAAAGGAAAACCCATGGATGTCATCTATCTGGACGTCTGCAAAACCTTTGACACAGTCCCCCACAACATCCTTCTGTCTAAATTGGAGAGCTATGGATTTGATGGGTAGATAAGGAACTGGCTGGATGGTCGCATCCAGAGGGTCAATGGCTCGATGTTCGGATGGAGACCGGTGACAAGTGGTGTCCCTCAGGGGTCCGTACTGGGACTGGTGCTGTTTAATGTTTTCATTAATGACTTAGACGGCGAGATCGAGTGCACCCTCAGCAAGTTTGCGGTTGACACCAAACTGAGTGGTGCAGTTGACACACCAGAAGGACGGGATGTCATCCAGAGAGACCTGGACAGGCTGGAGAGGTGGGCCTGTGTGAACCTCATGAGGTCCAACAAGGCCAAGTGCAAGGTCCTGCACCTGGGTCGGGGTAACCCCCGGTATCAATACAGGCTGGGGGAAGAAAGGATAGAGAGCAGCCCTGCCCAGAGGGACTTGGGGGTGCTGGTGGATGAAACGCTGGACATGAGCCGGCAACGTGCGCTGGCAGCCCAGAAGGCCAACCGTACTCTGGGCTGCATCGGGAGAAGTGTGGCCAGCGGGGCGAGGGAGGGGATTCTGCCCCTCTACTCTGCTCTGGTGAGACCTCA
>NW_009258662.1:2860389-2864777 GCF_000687185.1 Egretta garzetta
AGGTTGGATGGGGCTGTGAGCAACCTGATGTGGTTAGCGGTGTCCCTGCTCCCTGCAAGGGGGTTGACTAGATGACCTCTAGGGGTCCCTTCCAACCCAAAACATTCTATGATTTGCCTCCGTCACCTATGGAGTCAATTATCTTTACAATTTTATGGGGTGAGTTTTGTTTTGCACTGGCCTTGTAAGGCCAAGAACTTTCACAGGACATTGCTCAATCCTCCTGGACGCATTTCTGAGCAGACCTACCAGCGTTGAGAAATGTCCCTGCTCTAATGGATGTTGTAGGTTCAGAACGTTATTTCCAAATTTGTTTGGTTTTGTTGGGGTTTTTTTTGAGAATTACAGAATGTAATTCTCAAAAATTACAGCTGAAACTCCTTTCCTAGGATTTTAAATTAGAACATCGGTCTGGGAGGCTCCTTTGGGCTCATCAGTCCCGGGAGGTTCCTTTGGGGTCATCAGTCCTGGCTACTGGACACCCATCTTATACCTCCCCATCTCAGGCTTTACTGGGTCTTCCCAGGGACCCTCCAAGACCTGAGCGCAGTCGGGGGCACCCGCCTTTCTCTGGGGACGATGGAGGGATCCTTGAGTGATTTTCCTTCTAGTTTTGGGAAATTGGGGTTAAATCCAGGCTCTCATTCTTCCCTGTATTCATCACACCCAGGCAATGCATTTGCAACTCTCTCGTTTCTTCCCCTACCTTTAACTCGCCTGATTATAGCCAAATGCCTCTAGTTCGGGCACAAATCTGGCAGCTCAAAAGAAACCAGATTTGAACCCTCAGCCTCCTGCTTGAGAGGCTCCTAAATGAAAAGGAATTAAAAATAAACTGCTTTTAGCCAGGCTGATGCCGTAGCACGACAGAGGATTGACTTCAGGCTGGATTGACCGTCCCTGAAATAGGTTCTGCCTTGCACGGAGTGCGACGGCGACAGCACGCAGGGGAGCTCAGAGCAGGGGGCTGAGCAAAAGCAACCCGTTCACTGGTGAATATAGCTGAAAAAGCACTTAAAGAAAACTATAGGGAGCCCTTTTTTTGCCACTGGACAGTGAAATGATTTTTTTTTTTAACCGCCCGGGTAATATCCATCGTTGCAAGTGAGGTCACGTGCACAAGAGCTGATTTTTGCTGCTTGTTGCTTGAGTGTTGGGAAAAGTGCCCCCATGCATTTGTGCAACCCCTTCGTGGCTTTTCCTGCCTCTTGGCTGCCAGGAAAGGCAAGATCAGCTCCCGGCGCAATGTTCGACCCGGGCTGATACAGCGGGGATGAGCAATGCCCCGTGCCTCTGCCGGGACTTCCCCCTCTTGGGCTCAGCACTTTTTTCTCAACGTTGGAGACTGAACCCCTTCGAATTTTGCCCTTCTCTGCTTGCAACTGTTTTTAAGAAAAGCTGCACCCAAAGGCATGCGTGCGGCAGCCCCGGGTGCTTGCTCTGCCGGCGTTTCAGGGCTCGGCTGTTGTTAGCAACTAGCTGAATTTCTTACGGTCGGGGAAGGAAGAGGTTTCGTGAGCACTCAGGTCCAATTACAGAGTGCAATAGTCTCGAAAACTGGACGGCTTGTCCCGGGCTGGGGGAACGGGTGTATTTCTCTGGTGTTTGAGGGATGACAGCCCCAAGCACACGACGTTCCCTGCTTTGCCCTGATCCTGCACCCCCGGGTAGGGTTCAGCCCTCCCAGTTGCAACCCGAGAGGCGTCCATCCGGAGCTCTCCTCTGATTTCGGGGTAGGGGACTGCGAGTCCCGTGCCGAGCAGCATCCCGTAATCATGGCAGGAAACCCTGCCTTGAAATGATATCGTGAAGAAATCATTTTCCCAGATTTCTGTTCCTCTTTGGCCAGCAGTGGGGTTGGGTGCTGCAGGTTTGATACCGTCGAGGAGGAAAGGGAGTGTGTGATTGCGAGGGCAGGGGGGGTGAAAGGCAAGAAATGAGGAAGGAAAAACCATTTTGTTAAAAGGAGAGGAGAGAAAAAAGCTCTTTTCCATGGCAGAAACACCCCGATGCGTTGCAGGGGCTGACGCAGGAGCTCATTGCGGTCCCTCCGGCCGCAGGGCTCCGGCAAGGATGAGGGAGAGGGTGAGATGGGGAGAGGGAGCGGTGATATCCCGAGGATGTACGATGTACGTACAGTTCACACTTAGCCCCTTGTTTATTTAATCTTCCTATTGAAATACCTGTGAGGGGCGACGAGGGGGAGGGAGGCGATTGAAATGTGCAGACACAAAGGTCGGTGAACTCCAGCTGCCTCTCCAAACCCAAGCTTTTTTTTTTTATCAGCTTTTGCAAAACCCTCCCCACCACCAGCCTGGCCCTCGGCAGCTTTTGCAAGCTTCGAGTCGCTGCAAAGAAAGCACAATCAGCAGCAAAACCAGCTCAGCATCCAGCGGGCCGGAGGAGGAGACAACCCCTTGGTTTCATCCCTGAGCTTTCTGGAAGCTCCGGGTTCCCCTGAAGCATTGCAGACAATTTTCTTGGCTTCTTCAGGATCCCACTGATTTTTTGCGGAAGCGCAAAGAGCTTGGTGGGTTGTTTTCCAGCTAAGTGTATAAATACCCCTCGGTTAGCCCAAAGGAATAATTTTCCCTGTTGCAAGAGGGTGTCGTTAATGCACTAACAAGAATTTGGGCAGCTGCTGCCTGACTTTTGCAAGTCTCCCGGGGTAGGGAGAACGGTTTGTGCCCATGTCTCAGGCTGGTAAAACCAAGGCCGTGCTGGAGATCGCTGTGGGCCAAGCTGCCCTGGCGTTAACGGAGCACACGTATGGCTGCATCCTTACGGTGATGTATGCACAGCTCCCGGCCACCATCTCCAAATTTTAAATGTACAAAGAGTTGCCGGGTGCAGGGTTGGAACTGCACAATGCGGGTCCCGCTGCACGCACGCTGCACCCCGGCCCCTCTGTGCCACATCCAAAGGAGGCACTCCGTGTCTCACTGAACGTAGGCACAAGCGTGACGTGTCCTTTCCTTCCAAGTTTCCTTTAGACAGGGAAAAAAAAAAAAAAAAATAGGAAAGAAAAAAGAGGAGGGTGAATCATAGCTTAGTCAGAGCTGGGATTCGCCGGAGCATTTTGATGCTGGGGAAGGGGGCTGGGGGAGGCTGGCTGGTGGTCCCTTGCTACCATTAGGTTCTTCCAAAGGGGATGGGGAATTAAGTCCAGGATTGTGATTTTTGGGCTATATCCAGAGCCAAATTCCACCGTTCGGGGCAGGTTGCTAGGTCAGTTCAGTGTTTGAGCAGCAGAGAAACAAAAGCGGGAATTGAGGGGTTTTGGCTTTGATATTTCGGAGAACTTTGCAGCCTGTAAAGCCTGCAAGAGATGGGTGCCCAGTTCTGGCAGAAACGGGGTTTTTCCCCCTTTTCCACCAGACTTTGTGCTGCCCTCCCCTCTCCCACCCCTCTGGACCTGCCACCTCCATCCCTCGGATGCTCGAGGGCTTTTTTTTTCCCTCACCTATCACCAGGACCTTCAGATATCGAGCCCTGGCGTTACATTTATACCCCCGGCCCTTTGCATTTATTAAACCTCAGCAGGTTCCCGCAACGGGGTAGGTGAAGCAGATTTATTCCTCCCTCCGCACCTTTCATCGCCCGGCGAAGCAGAGGATGCGGGGCGGCATCGCTGGCCGTCCCACGGCACGCCGGGCCCGTGGTGGCTCTCAGCAAGCCGACAGGTCTCTTACTAACAGCCTTTGCCCCCCCTCGGTGACTCGATTTCTCGAAAAATCGCTGAGCTAAGCATCCCGTCGGCTCCTTTCACCGCAGCCGTGAGCAACAGCTTATTTACCGGCGCAGGCTCTATTTAGAGGGAGCACAGCACGACTGGAGAAGGGAAAATAAACCCGCGCCGTGCACCTAGCGCCGTCCTCCCCGCGGTGAAAGTGCCTTATAAATAGTAATGACGCTTCTTCCAGCTGACCTGGCTCGGAGCAGCTGGGTGCTCCTGCCTTTGAAAACCAGGCCATTTATTTAGGAGTTGAAGCTTTCCGCTCCAGTTATTTGAGAGGTTTTTTTAAGCCAAGAATTACTAGGTGGATCTAATTTGAAGTGACTGTGATTTTAATGCAGGCGAGGTTTCGCTTTCGGGCTCCTTTCGAGAGGGAGGGGGTGGTGATTTTTGAGGAGGAGAAGCGCTGCGGAGAGCTGAGCTGCTGGGGGAAGGAAAGGGGATGCCCAAACTCATCGTTCTGTAACATCACGTGAATTTTCTTCTTTTTTTCTGACTTGCGTTTTTGCTGGGAACCAAATTTTCGTTGCCCTCCATGGGAAAAGGGCTGGGATTTTGGAAAAAAAAAGACCCTCCCGCCCTTTCCCAAGGATGGATTTTGTGCACGGTGGTCCAGGGAGCACTGCTGTGTCTGACCCCCATCCCCACCTTT
>NW_009258662.1:2864899-2865198 GCF_000687185.1 Egretta garzetta
ATAGTAAAAAAAAAAAAAAAAGGCTATTGAAAACTTTAAGTATCCGTGATGCTACTTATTGGGCTTTCGGACGTTCGCCACCCAGATCCCTCTGGGATCCACCCCACAGACAGGGCTGCGGTGGGATCATGAGCACTGCGGCGTCTCCGGAGTTGTTTGGGGGGCTGCGGCATCTCCAGAGTGGTTTGTGCGGGTGGCCCTTGGATGTCCCCAAAGTTCCCCCCACGCTGCGAATGTCTGCTCGCTTCTTTGGGGTGTTGCTATGGCCGGGCTGCTGTTCCCAGCCTAAGTTGAGGTGG
>NW_009258662.1:2867599-2887985 GCF_000687185.1 Egretta garzetta
AGCACCCCGGTGTCCGCATCCCCCCCCGTGGCTCCCTCCCAGCCATCCCGTGGAGCGGAGGATGCGGGGAGGGGCGCAGACACGCGTGTCCCAATTCCCACCCCCCCAGCCCCGCCTCAAGCCCCGGGGTGAAAAGGGAAGGGAGCCGGTTGCTACCCTCGACACCCGGGTACCAGCTCCGCTGGGATTTCCAGGGTGTCTGGCACCCTGCTCTGAGATTTATTAGGGATTTATTAATATTTATTTTTTTGGGGGGAGGCAGGATTAGGGCGATGGGTTTGGGGGAAAAAAAAAAAAAACCCAAACCCATCAGCTGTTGGCCATTTACCCTGTGCTCTACTTTGGGATGAGATAGGCAGGTGGAGGAGAGGGCAAAAATTGATGCTGTAACTTCTGCAGTGGTTTCCCTTCTTCTCAAAGCTCAGCAAGCACCTTGAGGGTTTAAAACCAACCTCTGCTCTTCAAAAAAAAAAAAAAAAAAAAAAAATAAAAGAGCAAAGGCTTGGGTCATCCCAGTGTTACTATCAACCAAATCATGAGTCATGATAAAATCTGAAAAAGCTCAAGAGGCAGCTTCTTTTAACTCGCCTGACAGCTAAACTGCCAAGCAGCCACTTGTGCAAATCCACGGAACTCGAAATAAGCGTCGCAGGAATCCGCAGATCCGGGGCTGCGGAGAGCCGGGACGGCGGAGGTGGCACTTTGCAGCCTGGCAGAGGATGGAAGTGGCTTGGGCACTTGGCAGGATGAGTCCTGGCCGTGCTTTTCTTGAGCAGGCGATGTTAAAGTCGCTTCAGACACTTCTTTCCCTTGGCTGGCAAGTTCCCCCCTTTAAAAAAAACCCCATAATAATAAAATCCTGCGCCTTTGCCCCGCAGCGTTGCCCCGTGGCCATGGGTTGGGCGTGCGAGGGGGGGCTGAGCCCCACAGCAGATGGTGGCTCACACAGCCTAGGCTTGGCGAGGGCAGCTCTGCAGCAGAAGCCGCAGAGGGAAATGGCTTTCGGCAACCGGCTGCACATCTGGGTTGCCACGGGGCTTGGCTTTTAGCGGGGTAAAATGTCCCCTGGCGTAATGCTTTGCAGATGTATCTGGTTTGGGTTTTCTCAAGGGCTGACACCTTTGAAAGAAATCCCTCGTGTCACGCGGAGCCTCCCTGTGGTTTTTTTGCTGCTTTATTCACCTGGTTTCGCAGAGGAGAGAATTCCCTCTTTGGCAGAGCAGAAAATTAACATATTTGAATATATTAAGTCACCGAGGGGCTTGTTAATACCGTAATGTGGCTTCTAATTATTTTTCTCTTGGGGTGGGAACAAGCCGTGCTGGGCACCGCTCGCTGCGCTCTATGGGAACAGCATTATTGGGCTTTTGGGGGGGTTGTGGGGTTTTTTTTCTTAAATTCGAGGTGGCTTATTTTAAACTCGAGAGACGCTATTCATTCCCTGGCAGCAACAAAGAGCAGAGCCACAAAGCCGGGTGGGAATGGAGGGATAACGGAGACGGGAGGCTGATGCGGTCCCTGGGGCGGGAGGAGGGAGCGGGAGCATCCCTGGGAGCATCCTCCAAAAAAAAAAAAAACCAAAAAACCTGCTCCTTGCGTGTGGGAAATAATTAGCCCGGGGTTGTCGGCCCTCATCAACGGGGAGGCTGGAATGGATGCGAAGTGATGCCTTCATCTGGCCTTCCGACGGCGATCCATTAAATTGCTGTCAAGCTGCACGTCTCTCACGTAGGGGCTGGGAAAGTCAAGTCGTCGCAGGCGGCTGGATGGGCAGAGCCAGGCGAGGGGGGCTCGGGTTGGGGGATGCTCCAGGAGAAAAGGGGCTGCCACCGCCTTTCTCTCTCCCATCCCTCCGGCCGGGTGGACCAGGGCACGTGAAAACACGGCGGCGATCTGCCCGCAGCACCGCAGCTGGGGCGGCGGTGGGGGGATCGCCGGTTCCCCGCGACGCGGGGCGCAGAAGCGCGTTCCCGGTGCGCCCGTGAGCGGGTTGGGGAATTGCAGCGGGAAAGAAGCTGGCGAAGGGGAATGCAAGAGTCGCGTAGAACGTGTGGCGTGGGCTCGTGGGAGGCGTGGGAAGGCTTCTTGGGAGGAGAGAGTAAAAATGCCTGAGGTGGGGATTTTATCTAACCTTTTATAGAAGCAAATTTTCTTCCTTTTTATTATCTTTGGGTTTGTTTTTTTTTTCCCCCCTCCTTCTTCCTTCCACTCCGTGAAACACAAGAGCGCATCGGCGCTGACTTTCTAGCAGATAGAAGGCACGAGTGAGGCGCTGCTTCTAAATATCCCGACTGAGCCTTTCACCTTTCACGGGTCATCCCTGACCTTGACTTACCTGGGTAGATGTCGATAAGGAGTAATGAATATGCACTGAAATCCCTCAGAGCTTTCCTCCGGTGGTGAAAAGAAATGATGAATTAGGTCTTTGTGGAGCACTGGGAGCAAAACACCGGTTTCTGTTACAGCCCTGATGCAAAGTTTCCCAGAGGCTTTTGTGATTAAGCTGGCTTTGGGCTCAGGTTCCTGATGGAAAAGTGCAATCTTGATGCCCTGGTGTTTTGGGAAGTGCTTCCCAGGTCTGTCAACAGATGCTTTTTTGCGGTCCAAGGGGAAGCTGCAGCTTTCCTTTGGCAGCAAACAGAATTGGGGAGAGATTCCTCAAATCCTGGTGTTTTAACTCCTGCAGCACCCTTTGGCGGTGGCGTGTGTGTGCCCAGGCAGCGCCAGCTCTGGGACGGTCTCGGCTGTCGGGGGCCAAAGGGACATGAACAGTACCTGGTGTTGTCCCCATCCTCTCTGAGTGCTGTTACTTTAATGACCCTAAATCTCTTGGCTCCGCTCTTTGAGATCCTTTGTCCGCTGGCAGGTAGGGAAGGGAGGAGTTTTTCTATTCAGGTATTGTTCCTTCCTCCCTCCCTTTATTTAATATGTGGTTGGGGTTTGTGCAAAAAAAAAAAAAAAAAAAAAAAAAAAGCCTTGCACCCATGGGTTGGTTGAGGATGTGAGACTGTCAGAGAGGGAGGGGGGAAAAAGAAAAATAAAAGATTTTTCTGGATTCCTCACACAGCTGCCTTGGTATCCCAGCAGGAAAAATGGGCGCTTGCTGCTGAAATCAGTGGGAGCTGGCCTGGGCTTTTGAAACGCGGCGCCGGGGATGCAGGTCACACAAAGGGAGCAAGTGTGTGAGGGCAGCTCCAGCCTGAGGAATGTGGAATATTTAGGAAAAAAAGAAAGAACCTCTCTTTAGATAGTTTTCTCATCTCTTGCCTGCCGGGTCTGCTTTGGTGAGGCAGCCAGGCAGGCGATGGGTGGCTCTTCCCCACCCTTCTGGGCACCAGCGCTGCACCTCTTCCTTGTGGCCTTTATTCAGTTTCTTTAGCTGTTGGGTTATTTATTTATTTTTTTTTATTAGAAGGGGAGGGAAATCCCGTATGTCTGCATGCTCTCTGGATACCTCTCTGTTTGCCCTTCCCAGATCTCCGCTGAGAAAAATCGACCCCATCCCCACCACCCCATCCCCACTGCCTGGTCCCACCTGCGGGCAGCTGGGATGGGCAGGCAGGGCTCTCCACCCAGACCGTAATTAAGCTGCGTTTTTATGGCTCTGCCACCAGCCACTCACTCCCTGCATTCCTTTCCCGTGAGGTCTCTCTGGCCTCACCGGGCGGATGGAAGGGTGGGTGAGAAATCCCCCCGAGGGTCTCGCCTATCTCGGCTGGTCTCTGCCTTTTCCCTCAGGGCTCTTGGTGTGTCACGCCTGGTGGCATGAATAGGCGACCGGCTAATCCAAATTCCATTAGGCATCGTTAAGATCTTCCTTTCCTGTATTTAAAGCGCTTGGCTTTGTGCCTTGGCCTTTTGTGTGTGCAGCACCATGTGAGAAGCCATTCTGTAGGACAAACCCTGGAGAGGAGCAGGGGCGAGATGTGGGAGAGGGATGCTGCTCTGCTAATGTGGTCCACGGGATGTGCGGTCCAGATAATCCAGATGCATCTTGTGGCTCTGGGACCAGGCTGTGGAGGACTAAAAAATATTCCCAAACTGCGTTCCCAGTCGTGCAACCTCGGCAATTTCCTCCAAACTGAACCAGGAATTTACTTTCTAAAGGATTTATGGGTGGAGAAGCGATTCACCTGGGCAGTTGATGGGTCTGGGTTTTGGCCATGCCATGCGTGTGGATGGGAGAAGAGTTTCTCTTCATTTGCCAAGTCATTGCTAAATAATGCCTCTGGATTTATTTCCAGCTGTTTGACGTGGACCCTCTTTACAACAATACAAACCCCAGCTTAAAACAGGTTTATGAGGACAAAGGGATAAATCACTCGATATATCTACTGTTAAATGCCGGTGGTTCTGCAGTCCTGCTGGTCTTCAGGAAAAAAAAAAAAACCAGTTAGTTGGTTGCATTTTTGCATGTGTACAAGCTAAAAAGCTAGCAGGAGTTTTTGGAAGGTGCTCTCTGTGGGTAAAGATCTCAGAGCTGTCGTGGTATTTCAGTAGAGCAGCCGTATCTGAAGTGCGCTGCTGTGAGGACTGGACCAAAGCCCTTGGCCATCCCCTAGTTTTTCACAGAATCAGCCCAACTGGGAATGAGAGGTTGTGCTTGCCTTGATTTTTTATTTTTTTTTTTTTTTTTCTTTCTTAAGCGGGGAAACTGAGGCACAGAGGTCCTGCAGGCAGCCTGAGGCAGCTGCTGGCTCCTTGCCCATTTTGCAGCCATCAGGATGTTCTCCTCTTGCTGTGGCTGTCAGGTTGTCCCCCAGTTTGGGTGCCACCAGGGTGAATTTGGGTCAGCATGACTTAGCTGGGGCAGTCATGACTCACCCATGAGCAGCCATGGAGCTGTCCACCATGCCCCCCTCTGCTCTGACATATGCTCCTCCAGCAAATCCCATTGCAAAAATGAGTCAGTGGGTTCACCTGCTTAAGGTCTTGGTTGTCCAGGCACATGAAAGGGATGGGCAGGAGATACTGCAGAGATGATGGTGCATGGGGAGACGAGGCTTTGGGTTTCCTCTAGCTGTTGAAGGACTTGGGGGAAGGTTGGGTCAAGAGCAAATGCCTTGCAGGGTTGATACAAAATGAGCTGGAGAATTAACAGCTGCTCATGTTGTGCTTTCTCCTCCTCCTTGTAGCCTGTGGGCCGCAGCTTGCCAATTCTTCCACTGTGATAGTGATGGTTGGCCTCCCTGCCCGTGGGAAGACCTACATCTCCAAGAAGCTGACACGCTACCTCAACTGGATCGGTGTCCCAACGAAAGGTGAGGCTTTCAATGGCTACCTGGGGAAAGCAGGAGGTCTGGGTCCTTGGGAGATGCTCAAGGAGCTTTGTCCCTTGGGGAGCAGGTGATGGGGGATCTTTCCAAGATCCCATGGGCCAAATATCCATGTCCTCCCATCGCTTCTGCTGCAGCCCAGGTTCTCCTTCACTTTGAAGACCAAGGGATGTCCCTGAGTCTTCGGCTCTAGGGATATCTCTTCTTGGCCCGTTGCTAGAAAGCGTTATCTGCAGGAGCTGCACAGCTGAGTCAAGCTGTGCTGACGCTCGGTCCTGGCTTTGATGGTCTTTTCCTTTCCCACACAGTTTTCAACGTGGGCGAGTATCGCCGCGAGGCGGTGAAGCGTTATAGCTCCTATGACTTCTTCCGCCCTGACAATGAGGAGGCCATGAAAGTCAGGAGGTAAGTGTGGGTGCTGCATCTGTGCTCATCATACCCAGGTCCCAAATGGGTGGTGAAGCCCACGGCTGGCAGTGGGGTTGCCCAGCTTGTTTTGGGGGGTGGTGGACAGAAAAGCTGGGCTCTAGCCCAGGTTTCCCTGCCTGTATAAGGAGGGCCTGACTTGGGTGCCAAGAGCTGAAAACTGAAGTTGCCAGGGCTTGGTACCTTCAGGGTCACCAGCGCATTGCTTTCTGGCTCAGCCATGTAGGGTATGAGGTCTGCCAGGAGGTTTGGCATTTGCTTCTTCATCTACCATTGCCATGAAGACCGGCACATGTAGCTCTTGTATTTTTAGCAAACTGAGGGTGTCTTTCCTAAATGTGCCTGGGAGAAGTGGGGAGGTGGCAAGGAGGAGCTGCAAAGCCTGCCCTCCTTTGGGGGGGTCTGTGCACCAGCTGCTGTAAGCATCTCTGAGGAAATCAGGACCATGCATCTCTCACCTCTTTTGCAGGCAGTGTGCCCTGGCTGCCTTGAGGGATGTCAAGCTGTACCTGACGGAGGAAGCTGGCCAGATTGCGGTAAGCTCAAAGATGTGCTCCACAGGGTTTGGTAGCAGTCCTGGTCCTGAAGGTGCTGTGCCCTGTGCAGTTTGCTCTGCAGTTCCTTCTCTGAGAAATGGTTTAATGGGAAACCAGATGCTCTTGGTGCTGACCAAAATCTTTGCTTTTGAAGGTTTTTGATGCTACCAATACCACGCGGGAGAGGAGAGGGATGATCCTAAACTTTGCCAAAGAAAATGGGTTCAAGGTTGGTACCACCAGGCTGCTGCTTGTATCGCATGGTGTATCGGTGGTGTATCTTCTTTCACTAATGTGTTGTTCTCATGATGCTCCTGTGTAAGGGAGACTTCACAGTTGGGTTTGATTAGAAATGTGAAACTTCTCTCATTCCCAAGCCCTGAAGAAGGAAAGGGTTAGGAATGGGGCAGAGGGAGAACTCTCAGGTCAAGGAGGGAGGAGGTTGGGTTGAGCAAGGAGCTGGTTGAATGCTACAAACCTTATTGCTGGCCTTCAGGTGAGCTTTGTTTTGCTTCGCAGGTGTTCTTCATTGAATCGGTCTGTGATGATCCCACGGTAGTTGCCACCAACGTTAGGGTAAGTGTGGAAGTGTCTTGCTCTTGTTTTCCCTCATGTAGGATTTTCCACCTGTGCTCGGCTGGTTTTTTATCAGAACATCTTGCCAGAGTTAGCAGAGGATTAGGAGGTTTTTATCTTTTTATGATGTATTTGTCCTGGGATGAGAAAGGAGCTTTTATGACCCAGGGCCACCTGGAAGTAATGAAAATAAAAGTTGTTGTAGCCTTTCCCCGGCTCCCTTCTATGCTCTCTGCATATCTGTTGATCTGTAACTTAATAGTAAGGACAGAAAGCATTCAGGATCCTTTGGTGACCCCCCCCAAAGTCCAACTTTTTGGAAGCAATGGATGCAGTTAGGGGTTTAAATCCCATTGGAGAGCAGTCAGGCTTGGTGTCTTCAGCCACATGCAGCTTCCCAAAGTCTACTGGAGTCTGCTTTGAGAAGAAGAGCAGCTCAGCTTAGAGGTTTCTTGTCACTAGCTGAAGTCTTGGCTGGGAGAGCAGCATAAAACTGCTTTTCAACTCCTTTGGGAGCCTCTGGATCTTTGTTTTCCCACCAGCAGAAGAGCTCCTTTGCCCGTTAGGCTTGGCTAGGGCAGGGAGATGTTAATTGGTCTACCTAGGCATGATTAACTTGAATGAAAGTGTCCTTTCCTCCACTGGACTCTGCTCCAGTTGTGCATCTGAACTTTGCGAGCCATTTTATGGTTTCTGGGAATGCCTTGCAGGATACCTAACGTCTGTGAGAAGGGTTTTGTAGGGTCTTGTTCTGCCCCTGGGATGGGCTCCGCTAAGGGTGCTGTGTTGGGGGCTAGAGCATGGCTCTTGCTCCTGCTGGGAGCTGGTGTCCCGTGGCCAGTGAGCTGCTTTTTGGGAGGTTGCACACAACCATTTCCATGATGCTAATAAAATTCTCAGTTTGCTCCATCTTTTTCTTTTTTTTTTCTCTTTGCAACACCCTGAAGCTGGATTTTTTTGGAGAATTTAATCCCTTTCTTTGGAAATTAATGCTTGAAGGGGGAGAAAATTAACTATTAGCTAAGAATAGGTTTTTGCTCCACGGGGTGCTGCAGATGAATGGTGCTCTTAGTGCTGGGATCAGTGCAGAAAATAGGCTGTGGGCCTGGGGCAGTGCCGCGTGGGCCACGTGGTTGTTATCCCATTGGTTTCGGGATTGCTTGTGGAGTTACCCAATATATAATGCTGCTGCTCAAACCCAAATCTTCTGGAAA
This sequence comes from Egretta garzetta, assembly GCF_000687185.1. Taxonomy (NCBI): domain Eukaryota; kingdom Metazoa; phylum Chordata; class Aves; order Pelecaniformes; family Ardeidae; genus Egretta; species Egretta garzetta. The sequence goes on from NW_009258662.1 coordinate 2,875,628, forward strand.
AATAGCCTGTTGGAGTAATTCAGGCAGAACTTGGTCCATGAGAGTGCTGGATATTCACATGGCCCATTTTCCGCATCTTTCAGCCCAGCAGCTTGTAGCAAATAATGCACAGAAAGGGGTAGAATGTTGTTACCCTGCCATCTCAGATGGTGGACAGCCAGAGGGACAGACCTCTACCTCCGAGGATCTTTATTCACTCAGAAGGCCCAGGACAAGCATCTTGCCTAAGGTTATGCATCTTCCATCCTCGGCTTGACCTGCTTGAACCTGATGCTTTTCTTTAGCCATAAAAAAAAAAAGCTCAGTTTTCCCACGGCCTTGGGTGGTGAGGTGCTGCTACCTCAGCTCTTGGGATAACAGGAGCAGACTGATGTGCATCTATACCGGTCATATAATGGTTTATACCAGATTTTCTCACCTTGTGCTTAGTTTTGGGTCTAGTTTGCTTCTTTTCTGTCCTCTCGTAAGTGATGGCTGTAAAGTGGCTCAGCCAATAGCTGGATTTTGGCAGGACTTTGAAATTTGAGATTAGCATGGTCTGGCTTGGAAAGCTTCCTAACCTCTCTTTGCGGCATCTGATGTGGGGTTTTTTTTTGTTGTTTCATTTTTTTTTTTTTTTTTTTTTTTTTTTTTCCCCCTGCCGCAGGAAGTAAAACTGTCCAGCCCTGATTACCGGGACTGTAATTCAACCGATGCCATGGAGGACTTCATGAAGAGGATCAATTGTTACCGGGCCAGCTACCAGCCGCTCGACCCTGATGACTATGACCGGTAAGAGACTTTGACTTCTGAACTGGCTCGAAGGCCTTTCTTCTCCCAGGAGTGGAGTAACGAAGTATGGAGCTGTATTTCACTTAGTCTCCAAATACGTGACTGTGCTAGAATAATGTATGGCCAAGCCTCGTTGCAAATTTGGCTTCTTCCTTGGAAATGCTGGTTTTCCCCAGCCCTCTGCCAGGAAGCCAGGCACTGAAACCTTCCCAGGCTCTTCTGAGCTCAGATACGCTGGTTTTGCAGGTCTAAATATACAAAGGTTTTGGAAAAATGCAGTTTGGTTTGAGTGTTTCTGAGATGCTTTTGTCAGTTAAAGGAAGGGACTGCTTGAACAGGCTCAAACCACAAGGCTGAGCAGGCTCTGTGGTTTCTGCCTGGTTGTGTGCCCTGGGAAGACCTTTGCTGTCCTGCATGACCATGCAGGCACCTCCAAGCCTTTCCACTGCTCACAGATACGTCCATGTGCCCTGCACAGATAATCCCGGTCGTGCTGAGCCCTATCCTGGGGCAGGATGTGCTCCCTGCTAGTCTTGTTTAATCCTCTTTACTGCTGCAAGGAGCAATGGCGATTACACTGGTGCTACTTAGCTCTCCATGAATCGCTGTTACCTGTTGGCTTCCTGTTGAAAATAGCCTGCAGGAAATCCCGTTAGCTGGGTGATTATGTTGACTGAGATACCTGACAAGGCTGTCTTTCAGGGATGGTGTTTCTTTCTGCTTTCCCCACTGGCAACCCCCTCACCCTTACTGTGCTTTTCCTAGGGAGCTTTCTCTCATCAAAGTCATTGATGTTGGCCGGCGGTTCCTGGTCAACAGGGTTCAGGATCACATCCAGAGTAGGATCGTTTACTACCTGATGAACATCCATGTCCAGCCCCGCACCATTTATCTCTGTCGGCACGGCGAGAGCGAGTTCAACCTCAAGGGGAAGATTGGAGGTGATTCAGGCCTCTCCAACAGGGGCAAGAAGGTGAGTGGGAAGGGAATATTCCCATATGGCTCCTATGAGTGATTTGGCTGTAGCAGATGCTGTGCATTAGGTTAAGTGTATATTTGATAGCAGCTGGGGTGCTTGGAAGATCTGTCTACAGGACAGGTTAAATTTGGGCTCGGGCATGGCCTCAAACCAAGACTTTCCATCTGTCAGCATTGCATGTAGGCTTGCATGTAGTTGGGGGTTAACAGAGGCTGGGCTGCAGAAATCTCTGGGAGAGAAGAGTATGTGTATCTTCATGGAGCTGGTTCAGACCTTGCACAGGCAGAGCGGGATGTAGAAGGACTGCTGCCACCCTTCGGTAGGGATAGCCAACTCCAAGGGTGCTTTCAGACTGCTCGCTACTTCATTCTTCAAAGACATGGCCCAGCACTCTGCTTCAGGGAGGGTTAATAGCTATTTTGGCTTGCCAGACCATTTTGAAGTCCAAATGCAGTCATCTGAGGTGTGGCTATTATCAAAGACTACAGGATACATCGATTTAGCTCTATGACAGATAAGCAGAGCTGTGGTGAAGGGTGGCCAGGGATCTTCTATAGCATTGTAGGAGAACCCAGGTTGTGGTTCTTTTTCTTGGTTGTTGATGTTGTTCCTTGATGACATTAGGTTGTCGCTTTCTCTCTGTTCTCATGCCCCTCATAGCTTTTGGGGATCCATGCGTCTGCCTATGGAAGGCAAAAGCAGTCCTGGAGAAGGCAACATTTACTGGGAAACAGGGCAGAAGACCCATTGGGAAGTTGTGGATCAAACTTTTTTTTTATGTCCCACAGTTTGCACTGGCACTGAACAAGTTTGTTGAGGAGCAGAACCTGAAGGACCTCAAAGTCTGGACCAGCCAACTAAAGAGGACAATCCAAACAGCAGAAGCTCTCCAACTGCCCTATGAGCAGTGGAAGGCCCTCAATGAAATCGATGCTGTAAGTAACTTTGATTGCAGTGGGATCAGCTGGATCATGCTGGTTGCTGCTTGGCAGAGGGGACTATAGCACCAGCCTTTTCACTTTTGCCTAAACCTCACCTTTTGCGGGGAGATTTTCCTTCTGTGGGAAAGGTTGGTACTTCTGCAGTACTCACAACTTGGCTTCTGAACTTAGTTCTGATTTGTGGAGGTGCTTCATGATGTTGGCTTGAATGAGCAGATTAAAATGATTTTTGCTTGGAACTGCTCTTTAGCTGACCACTTGGAGGGTTATGGACAGTTGCTTTGGAGAAGGTTTTGCATGTTGGGTGTACTGATGCTTTTTTTTGGCTTGAGCATGTCCAGTAACCTCATGGATGTCCTGTTCTGGCAGGGTGTGTATGAAGAAATGACGTATGAAGAAATCAGGGAGCAGCATCCAGAGGAGTTTGCTTTACGTGATCAGGATAAATATTACTATCGCTATCCTTCTGGGGAGGTAGGCCTGCAAGGAGACCTTCAGAGATGTGACTTTAACTTTAGACATGCCTTCTTGTCTTCATGCTGTCCTCCGCTCCAAGAAACGAGAATCCAGAAGGGTCAGGGCTTGTATTTACCTTTTGCATTGAGCTCTCATGAAATCGTGATATGGGAAGATCTCATTAAGGAATGTATCAATTAACGTAACAATCCCACTGACCTTATAGCAAATTAGTAGGAAGGGGACTCTGGAGGTTTCTAGTCCAACCTCTTCCATTACATCCACACAAAGTGTTGTGCCACCCCAATTTCCTTTTCTTTCATTTCCAAAAAAGTAATTTCTGCTCCATCTCTCAGTATCATTCCCTAAGGGTTGATGTTGATATCTCCGTTCCTGGCAATCTGCTTTCAGGGTATGTCACAATGAGGTGGGAATTGACATCAGTTCTGGATGATACTTTAAGTTGTGAATTGGTCTTTTTTATCCCTAAAGTCGCATCCATAGACATTTGGGAAAAATCTTCGGAGGCCTCCTCATGAGAGCGTTTCTAAAAGGAGAATGTTTGGCAATGTCTGACGTGTCTCTGGGTGTCTGGGGTTCCTTCTGGCTGCCTGTCATGGTTCTTTATGAAGTCCTTCAAAACCCTGGAGATATTCAGGTTGCTCCAGACTTTTCAGAACTTAGGAATCAAATTTCAAGATGATAGAGAGACACTGTGCTCAGCCCCTGTGCTTACCTTGATAAACTCTCCAGGACTGTAACTGAGATGTGAATGGCTTGCTTCTCCTCTGATCCTAGCTATGTTCTAGGGCAGCCTGAAGATGAGGATTTGTGGAACTTTGTTTTTAGCGGTAATTATGTTGGTTTAGTCAGAGGCGTGAAATTGCTAGAGGTACCAAGACAAGGACCATTGTTTCTTGTGAAGTGCTTGTTTTCTTGATTCTATGCCTTATCTCCCTTCCCTTCTTCTGTCTCAGTCCTACCAAGATCTGGTGCAGCGCCTAGAGCCGGTCATCATGGAGCTGGAGAGACAAGAGAACGTCCTTGTGATCTGTCACCAGGCTGTCATGCGCTGCCTCCTGGCATACTTTCTGGACAAGAGTGCAGGTGAGCTCCCCATCCCCGGGGAGAGGATTGATCCTGCTGGAGGAGGGATGATAGATGAGCTCTGAGGAGATGAGATGTGTTCAGGTCCATGCAGGGCCTGGAGCGTGCATCTCTTTGGTGATGCACGCTCCAGGCCTTACCTGTTGCTGAAGATGCATGTCTAAGCCTGCTTTTGGAGAGGGGATGGGGTAACTCTCCTGCTTTGCTTTCTCTGCAGATGAAATGCCCTACCTGAAATGTCCCCTTCACACAGTGTTGAAGCTGACCCCGGTGGCCTATGGTGAGTGGGGCCTTTCTGCTAAACATGCCAAGAAGTTTGACTCGTACCTCCTTCTGAATCTGGGGAGGAGAGTGGGGCTCTGGGGTGGAGCACTTTGTAGCATCCTGTGCCTGTTGGGTTTGCTGATGGCCTCTCTTGTCTCCTTGTGCTCCCTTCTGCAGGCTGCCGGGTGGAGTCCATCTCATTGAACATTGAAGCTGTCAACACCCACAGGGAACGGCCAGAGGTGAGTGTTGCTTTTCCTGAGCCATCCCTTGGTGTCCCCCTCCTTTCCCCTATGGTCAGCTGGCAGTGAGGATGCCTGGGTTGAGCATGGGGGGTTTGCTCACCTAGATGCTCAGAGTGCTGCTGGAGGACTGGAGCATCAGATGGGTTCTTGCTCTGCAAATATGTGGCCGGTCAAGGGTTTTCCAAGGGAAAAGGACTGTTGCATGTGCCTGCTTCCCACTGTCTTTGCCCAGATCAAAGCTGGCCCAGGGAAAGCTCCTCCCTGGTCTTTAAATTTCACCTGTGTGGTCATCCGCTCACCCGAGCGGGGTATGGAGCCAGGAATGGAGAAGGTTACTTCTCCCAGGTCTCCCAACTGGCTGGCAGAGCCCGGGCTCAATGCCTTGCCCAACATCTGCCTTTGTGTTTTTGTTTTTGTTTTTTTTAACTGGTGTGCCCACAGCTCCGCATGACTACCAGAGTGCCGTTCTGTAGGGTGGGAGGTGGCAGCACTGGGCTGGGGATGCTGCGGGGAGGAGACCCCTCGCATGAAGGAAAACCCCCGTAAGGTCAGATCTATCTGCCCCATGCTCCCCTGGGTGCTCAGAGACCAGAGCAGGGGGACACCAGCTCAGTGTTGGGGCTGGGCAGCGACCCAAGGGGGACCCCAGGGACCCTGGCAGTGCCTATGTCCCAGCTGATGGGACTTTTCCAACTTGTGTATAGCAGCAATGGAGTCCGCTGGATGTTGGATGGTCAGAGCCATCCCCTTTTGGCCCACATCTCCCTTCCTTTGCTTCCCAACCTCAGCAGGCGACAGCATCTGAACTGCCTCTCCCTCCCCGCAGCTGTAGGTGGGGAAGCCGGTCCTTCCCCCTGTGTTTTTTTTTTTTTTGTAGGGGGGCATCAATGCCCTCCTCCTCCACCACTGGGGATGGCAGGAGAGCTGTGAGCTGCGGGTGGGGTAGAGCAAGACACGTACAAAGCGCTTGGGTCCCTCTGCTCGGCTGCACGGGCGCTGCCCCTCCATCCCACCTCGCTTGAGTTGGAGCTTGGCACGGTGCCGACCCTCGCTGGCTGCTCTGTCCCCACTTCCCAAATCTTCTTTATCAGCCCGGGCTGGCTCCTCTTCCCTCTTCTTGCTTCACACCTCTCCCTGGGTCAGAGGGACCGGCTTTGAGGAGGAGAACGATGGGCGCCTCTCTTTGTCGTGCTTTTGGTTACTGCTACGGTTTTTTAGCAATCTGTATTTACTTTTTTGTGAGCTCAGGTGAGGAGAAAGTGTCTCATTTTCTGAGTGCAAGGCCTTTTTGTGGTGGGTGGTGTGTTGTTGGTTTTTTTTTTTGTGTGGTTTTTTTTTTTTTTCCCCCACCCCGTCTTGGGAATCACACTGCATTCCTGAACATTTTGCATTAGGGTTGGGGTTTTTTTTCGGTGTCCAGAGCCTTTCAATGCATCCTTTGCATGTCGACAGTGATTGTGGGGAAAAGCAGAGGCCGCTTTAAGGAAAAAACCAAAAAACCAAAACCCAAACCAACCTGCTTCTTTTTTTTTTTCCTTTATAACTGTCACCTTCTTCCCTTTTTTTTATTTTATTTTTTCATTTACTCTTTTTTTTTTTTCCTTTGTCTCACTCTAATTTAGGAAGCAAAGAAGGGACCTAACCCGCTCATGAGACGTAATAGCGTTACCCCTCTAGCAAGCCCAGAGCCCACCAAAAAACCTCGCATCAACAGCTTTGAGGAGCATGTGGCTGTTTCTTCTGCCCTGCCAGGCTGTGTTCCTCAGGAAGTGCCCACGCAGCTGCCGGGACAAGTTAGTTGAACTCTCTTTTTTTTTTTTTTTCTCTTTTTTTTTTTTTTTTTTTGGTTGTTATTCTTGTTGTTTTATTGTTTGTTGTCTTCCTCCTGTCGCTCCTGAAGTTGGGGAACGGGCTTGCACTTGCCGCAACCTGTGCTGCTGTCTCTGAGATGCATCCTTCTCCCACGGCTGCTGCCTCTCCCTGCCTTGGGTTGGTTTCTGGAGCACCCGGTGAAGGGTTGGCTGTTGATCCGCTCTTGGGTTTTGAGAGCGTTGTAAACCTTCCAAAGCTCTAGCTGCATTAATTTAGGGACTTCACCATCTGGCATTGTGGTGTCCAACCCCTGGGGAAGCCCCATCTGTAGTGTGGGCAGGACTGAAGGGCTCGTGCCTTCCCTCTGGGTGCCCTCAGCTCTGGCGTAGACCTGGGCATTGCAATAAAGCAAATATTCTTGTGCTTCCCTCGAGAAGGAGCTATCGGGACCCATCTCTGACTTGAGGGGTCTCCTCCTTTCCGGAGCAATAGGCAAAACAGACCAAAAATGAGTAGAATCCTCTTGGCGTGGTGAATCTGGTTGTCTTCTGCAGCCCTGGGTGAAGCCCTGTGGGTAGCTGCCGTGATGCTCGTATGTCCTCTCCTCTTTCACCCACCCATGAAGGGATGTAGAAAGACCTTGCTGCATGCTTCTCCAGGAGCAAACCTCCCCTCCCTGCGCTTGTTAAGGAGCTGGGGTGGTACTGGAGAAGCAGCATAGATATATAGGAGCTGCTTCGCCATGCTGCCCTTCCCACCAGCTGCCTGTTGGCTCTTGCTGTCTTACCCAGCCCCTCTTCGCGTTGTCTGTGTTGTCTGGTGTCCTCTTGCCCCTCCTCGGCCAGATTCCAGGCTGGTGAGGAAGGGTGCCGTGCTCTTCCAACTGCTCTGCTTGGTGGCCACTTGGCATGAGCCTTCCCACCCCAGCAAGCACCGAGTGGGGCACCTCGGTCTGTCTCTCTGCTTTCAGGGCTCCGCTTGGGCTGGTTGAGTCTTGCCAACAAACCCTCTGCCAGCTTTGGGTTTGGAAGCTCTTGCTGTTCAGGTGCCCCTTGCTGCCGTCCGGTGTCCTCTGCCTGGTCTCGCGCGGTGTTACTGACACGTCTTTCCATTCTCTCTGTCTCTCTGCAGCCTTTACTAGGGAAGGCATGCCTGTAAGTACCTTCTTGCGTCTTATTCCCCCTTTTGCCCCCTTTCCATGTCTCTTGCCATCCCACCGGTTGTTTTGTTGTTGCTGTGAAACCTGGCCGGGGTGTGGACTTGAGTTAATATTTCTCTGTGTGTGGGGGGGGATTTGGATGCATCTTAGGAAAGGTAAAGAGGAGACTACGGGTGCTGCTTTGTCCAACCCCTAAGTATCCTAGCTTGATTAAATGTTCCAATTTTGTTGAGAAATGAAGCAGATTATCACTTGCCCTCTGTTGATGTCTAAATTCCCTGCCTCCTCCTTGGACAGGCATGGGATGGGAGATGCTGTTGGGTTTTCCGGCGGTTATTTCCTTTGTGGCTATGAGTGATGGCACCAGACTGATCTCTGAGAATGTTCTGACCTCAGCCCCAAGCAGGGTTTTATCGCCTCCATGGGAGCAGGAGTGTGTTTTCTGGAGCTGGACTGATCCTGGTCCCTGGCATCTGCAGTTCTTCACACCTGGATTTTGGGAACAGTCTGCCTAGGTGTCTTGGGCAGAGTAGATGCAAGTGGTGTTGTCCTCTAGCTCCAGTAAGAAAGCAAGATGCCTTGAGCATTTAAAACACTAATTATAAATAATCAAGGCTTCAACAGTCTGGCTTAGTGCTGTTAGATCCTTAGATACTGGGATAGCAGTGCTAGGTTAATGGTTGGACTTGATGATCTTAAAGGTCTTTTCCAACCTAGACGATTCTATAATCCTTGTGTAATAGGGACAGGACAGCTTGTGGATAAATTTAAAGCCTTTGGACTTGATTCATGCTACATCATTGAGTTGAAAGCAGCAGTTGTTGGAAGCTGTGCGTAAATGTCTTCTCAAAGACCGGGGAGACTCCCAGGGGTCTTTTTACCCCCTATAGACCAGTTTGAATCGGCCTACATCCATCCCCATCCTGGTTCATTTTGTGGGCTGAAAATGGAGGAATCTGCAATAACATGGCCAGGCCTCAGCCCTGCTTGCACATAACAGCTGGTGAACCTCATGTTTCCTCCCCTTCTGAACGTTTTTGAGAAAAAGAAAGTTAGGAAGGTCTTGGCTTTGCCGGTGGGTGGGTTGAGGAAGATCATACACTCATGCTCCCAGGCAAATGTAGAGGTTGAATCGCTCAGCATGGCTTGCATGTGTATGCTCCTTCCCTTGCTCCTCAGGGGCACAAAAGCCCCTGATGAAGTACCTGATCTTCTCGGGTTGCTTTGAAAGCTTTTTTGGTTTTGTCCGTCCCTCCATCCACCTTTTTCCCATCCATGTTGTAATTAAAAGCGCTGCATGCTCCTGTGCTGGTTGGGACACTGAAAACACGCTCTGCTGTTGATTTTGGGAGGTGGCTTCATCAAGTTTTGCTAGACCAGGAGCTGTGCTGGAGCAGGCAGTGATGGTTCCCATCCCAGCTATAGGCTGGCAGCAGCAAGTTTAAAATCTCCAGCTGCTGGGAGTCTGCCTCCACCTACTAGTGTGGGACCTAAAGGCTGCTTTTGAGGGAGCAAAGAAAACGCCCCGAACCAAAGCCTTGGTGTCAGTACCTCTCTTGGAGGCTGTTTCCACATACATGCATGTGTCCGGTCTTCACTGTGTTCCACCACAACCCATGTGGGGTCAGGGGGAGGTGGAAGGTACCTCCTTCCCAACTTGCACTATGCGACTTGGTTGGCGGTGGGTGCTTCGTTGCATCAGGCCTCACTATTGGGGTCTTGACCCCCATCCAGGAGGACCAGGAGACACCTGGAGAGGCTGGGGACACGGCTGTGTACCTCAGAGTCCTCCTGGCTGTGGGATCAAGCCGGTTTGGGATTGCAGGCTTACCTGGCGTGACGATTTCTTTTCCTTTTGCTTGGTTTGTGATCCAAAGTGCACTTTTTAACAACAACCTGATCCCCTCCCTTCTTCTCCCCTTCACTTTTCATGCTTAAAGACGACCCGTTTGTCACTTTCTCAAAGTTTTCTCTTTACTAATATTTCCAAGGTAAATGGCTGTGGTGCATGTGGCTTTTCCTAACCCTCCTCATGTCTCCTTAGATAACAGAGAGAACAGCTCAGCCCGCTCTGCCTCATAGCCTGGCCAAGATTCCTGGTGCTTGTAAGAGGCAGTTTAGGTAGTAAAAGCAAAAAGCAAAAAAAAAATAATGTTGAGAAACCTTCCTAGCTGTTTCCTGGTCGTCTTTTCCCCACCCCGTTTGTGTAGTTTTGTGAATTGGGAAATGTCCTTGTTGTGATCATCTCCCCTTGGGTTTCTCCTCTGGCGGATGCTCTCTTCCAGCCACCGCCCTCGGGGCTGGTCTTGCTTGTGTTTAGCTGGTTGTCTCTGGTTTTGTGGTCCTCACCATGCACTGGTGGGTGTCTGTTGTCACCACCCTGCACCAGGGCTGTGTCTGAAGCAGCTCCAGTGCCTGTGAAACCTCATGGGGCATCATGGGGGGAGCGGGTCCTCCTGCCATACTGCTGCCGGCGACTGGTCCCCATGCTGGCTCCCTGGAAATGCTGGCAGGAGCTGCATCTCTTTAGCAGTGCCAAGGATGGACAGTGATCTCCTTGGTAGGGAGCAGGGGACACTGCCTACCCTTGAGAGAGAGAGATGTTTAATTGGGCTCCTTGAATGAACACTGTGGTCCCATGTCACCTTGTCTTACACAGACAAAGAGCAGCTTCAGAAGTGCAGACCAGGTGGGGTGGGAGGGTTGCCTTGGTTTTAGCTCATTTTTAGGGGATATCTCTGTCAAATCTCCTCCCTGCCCTGTAGTTAAAGCCAGGCAACGCTTGAGGGGAGGGGTGTGGGTAGCAAGTCAGCGCATCCCCCCTCACCTCTCTCCTTGGGTGGACGGTGTCCTCTCCTCTGTGGCGGATGCTTTCGTAGTGACCCATGCCGTGGCTTTCTGTTATTTCCCCCGTCCCCTTCTCGATGTGCACGTAGAAGATGCTGCCGGGATGGGGTCCAACGCAACCCCCAACCCCGGTCCTTCCCCTCTCGTTGCAGAACATGAACAACTCGCAGAAGCCATTGTGACTCCGTTGGCGCTGTCGCGAGGCCACCAGCGACACCACCGGCGACGCCAGCTTCCCATCCCATCGCCATTTCCGAAGCTTGCTTAAAAACCGGTCTCCTCCGTCTGCAGCGAGGTCGACCCTCAGCTGTTTCTACCCGTGCCTGTTCATCTGCAAAAACCGCTCTGCTGAACTGGGGGAGAGATGTGGGAGAGCGGAGGAGAGGACCCGAGCTCCCCGGGGTCACCACCAGGTCTTTAGGCTGCAGCATTTGCTCTCCTCTCCGGTGTCCTCTTAGGTCATAGCAAGCTGTAAAGTGCTTCTAGCGCACAGGAGTTTAATTTTCCTCTGTAAGCGGTTTTGATCTCTTTTTGTATAGATGATTGGTACCCATCCGCCACCGGGTGGGCTGTATTGTATATATGTGGATGGTGCGGGGTTAGCAGAGAAACTGGGGGAAGAGGGGTAGAGCGAAGGGGGTTTTGCATTTTTTTTTTAATATAATTATTATTATTATTAATTACTTCTCAAGAAAGCCCTAACGCGCTGCGCTGCGGTCCTTTACCCACGCTACAGCCTGTCGCCCACGCACAGCCCGCGAGCACTAGGAAGGCAGTTGGGTGATGTCCTTCACAGCCAGAACGGCTGGGTTGAACCAAAAAAAACCAACCCCAAAACATATGCTGGGGTTTTTTTGTTGTGTTGTTTGGTTGTTTTTGTTTTGTTTTGTTCCCTGCAGGGCTGAGCTGGAGGCAGGAGGCGAAGGCAGCCGAGCCCTCCCGCAGCGCTGGGCTGGGGGACTGGAGCTGGGGCAGCCCTTTGGTTTCATCCTTCCCATGGCTTTCCCCAACCCCCTGGGTGGGAAACAACATCCCTGCAGATGGGAGCAGATTGGTTTGGGGAGAAATTATGATTTTTTTCCTTAAAGGGGTTTGCAGAGAATGTGGATCTGCTCCTAAAACCGGTTGTGAGCTGCCTGTAGCGTAGGGAGAGCCACACACGTGGTGGCTTGGGTGATGCTTTCATCTTGGGGAGCACCTGGGGTTGCTCCGAGTTCAGGTATGTGTCAATTTTTGGGGAGACTCAGCACCAGTTGAGGTGCTGTGCTGGTACTTCATCTCCCCTTGCCTCTTCCTTGGAGGAAAGCAGAGATTTTGGGGGGTGTTGCATCCCTGTGTCATCCCAGGACTGAGCAGGTGAACAGGCTGAGCTGGAAGCATTTTGCAGGCACACAGGTCCCGTGGAGGTGGCCAGAGGTCTGGCGGGGGTGCAGGGGTCCCTGTAGGGCTGCAAAAAGCCACAAGAAGGGATTTGAGTCATGCCCCTTAACAGGGGAAGCCTGAATACAGGCGACTTTTTTTTTAATTTTATTTTTTAATTTTATTTTTCGTGCTGGAAAGCTGGGACTACAAAGAAACAGTAGTTACAGCATTCGAGGTGTGTGTATGTGTGTGTGAGGAAAAATGGGGTGAGGTCCTGACTTAGACTCCATCAGCCAACCCCCGGTGGTTTGATATGCGTGAGCCCTTCTTGGCAGCCTGGCCCAGGCTGCGAGACAGCAGTTAAAAACAGCAATTAACCACTATTGCTTTGTGTAAAAAGTCTGTGGATTTTGAA
>NW_009258662.1:2888257-2889717 GCF_000687185.1 Egretta garzetta
TTTTTTTTTTTATTTTTTTTTTTTTAATTTTTTTGTGTGTGTGTTTCTTGGGGGGGTTGGTCTGTTTTTCCTTTGGGAAAAGGCAAACCACAGTGCCTAGCGCTTCAGCCTCGTGCAGCCAAAGCCTGTGCTCAGAGCAGCACTGATGGTGGGAGGGGGCCGGGACCACACTCGGTCCGAATCCGACCCGGGGGAGAGATGGTCTTGGTGCTGCCCCGCCTGTGTGAGCTTGTTCATATGTGTATTATATTCCTGTACAGACGAAACAGAGAACACTTCCCTCCCCACCTTTTTTTTTTTTTTTTTTTTAAATAAACATATTAAAAGCAGACTTCTCCGTGTGCACGGTTGACATCTGCCCTTTTGGTTTCTCCAACTTTGAGAAAAAGGAACGTTTTGGGGCGGCTTTTCAGCCTCCTTCCTGGGGAGTTTTATCATTCCCCTCCTGCTAAGGAAAGATAAGCCGGCAAACGTGAACATGACGTCTGGCTGCCCTGTGATCAATCCTGTAAACAAGTAATTCCGCAGATGTTTTGGCGTGTATTTGTGTGTGTGTGTGTGTGTGTATATATATATAAAAGACCTTATATATAAAAAAAATCAAACGGCAAAAAAACCTTAATGACCCTCAACTTTCTTCCTTTGGGCATAATAGAAGTCTTGGTAGGTCCTAAAAAAAAAATGAAATTTGAACCTGGCATTGTTTTTTTCCAGCAAAGGGGAAAAACTGGTCTCTGAGCAGCAGAGAGGTCCTCTGGTGCTGGAGGGGTTGGCGGTAGGTGGGATGGGGACTTGTTGAACCACACCAATGATTTCTTTCCTCTTCCCCCCCCCTCCCCCTTTTTTCCTGGTTTTGTTTTCCTTTGTGATACTTGAATTTATTTTTTTATTTTTTTTTAATAGCAAAGCGCTCTATTTATTTAATGTGTACTGCAAAGCTTGGACAGAAGGGGTAGTTACATGGGATTTTTTTTTTTTCCTTTTTGATTTGTAGTATGTTAACTGTTCTGTATATATGTCTGGAATAATTGCCTGATATAAAGCTGTGCCAGCTTAAAAACAGGGTATGCCTTTCAGAAATTTGTATATTTTGCAGTTGCTGGACCAATAAAATATCTTGTTGAAATAGAGACGTGACTGGGTTTTTTCCATGCCTTGGGCGTTGTGCTCTCACGCCTGTCGCGCCTGCAGCTTGGTGGCCCCAAGGATGACCATGGGCCGTGCAGTCCTGCCTGACACATGTGTTCCCTTGAATATCACCTTGCCTATCACCTCAAATACTGTGTTCAGTTTTGGGCCCCTCACTACAAGAAAGATGTTGCGTTGCTGGAGCATGTCCAGAGGAGAGCAACCAAGCTAGGGAGGGGTCTGGAGCCCAAGGCTGCTGGGGAGCGGCTGGGGGAGCTGGGGGGGTTCAGCCTGGAGCAGAGGAGGCTGAGGGGAGCCCTCATCGCTGCCTA
>NW_009258662.1:2889806-2892217 GCF_000687185.1 Egretta garzetta
AAAAGCTGGGCAGACGAGGTGCTTAGGGACAGGGTTTAGTGGTGGGATGGCAGGGTTAGGGGAACGGTTGGACTTGGTCTTAAAGGTCTTTTCCAACCTAAACAATTCTATGATTCCCATGCCCCCTGCAGAGGGTTTTCTGAGGATCATCTCCAAGGGAAACCATTTGGATCCCATGGCTTGATCCTTTTTTTCTGGCCACGTTACAGCAGTTTTAAGGTTTCTGTGACGGTAAGTGAAGAGCTCATCAGTGGAGTTGAGGGTGTCATTCCTCCAACCCAGTGTTGACACCTACTGTAAGGCGAGCAAATACCCCCCCCCCCCATCAACATCACTGTTGAGTATAAAGATGATGTGCTGGAGTATGTCCAGCCTAGATCTTTGTCTAGGCTACAAGTTAGGCAGGACTAGCTGTTTCTTTAAACCTGGTACAGTCCTTGAAACCAAAGACCTGCTTAAATGATTTGGTGCTAAAGGAAGCTGAAGGGCTGGACAAGAGCTGTCTTCTGAGATCACGGCTGCAAGCAAAGCTGTAAAATTCCCTGCAGAGTTGGTTGGGTTTTTTTTTCCCTGACTCCAAAGAAAAAAGGGGAGAGGAGGCAGGGAAAGGTGTAATTCAGATGCAATGCTCTGGAGCACATCTTGGGTGGATGCTCTCCATGTGGTTGGAGGCTCGTCCCCCTTGAGCAGCTGGGCCTCTGAAAGCTTGCTAGGAGCGAAAGGAGAAAAAAGGTGTGGACCACGGTATGCTGAAGCTCAGCTCTGTGGGCAGCCACTGCTGGCAGATGTGCAACCTTCGCTCGGATCTTCCGTGGGCTTTCAGAGCAGGCTGAGCCGTGCTTTGGGCTGGGGCTTGCTGCGATGCAGCCGGGATGCGCTGGGACCGCCTGCCTTCTCCTGGCTGCTCTGTGTGACAGGACCCCTCACCGGGGAGGGGGGGGTGTCTCCAATTTTAAGCTTAATCGAGGTATGTGCAATAATTCCTTTCTAGGCGTGCGTGCAGACGTGCGAGGCTTTAGGGCAATGCAAGCATCCTGGGGGCAGGGATGACCCATGCCCTCCAGGAAAGCCCGAAGCCACAAGATTTATTTTATTATTATTATTTTTTTAATCTCCAGCAATCTGGCCATCTCCTTGACCCAAGCAGAGACGAAACACTCCTGCCTTATTTTAGGGCAGGGAGCATGCGTAGCCTTGCGGAGTGTCCCGCAAGGGCGCGGGGGCTTCGATAACGCCGCCAGCGGTGGGGGGCTGAGATTCCCTGTAGCCACAACAGCAGCGCTGCTTCCCCGGGTGGGCAGGGGCTGTTTTGAAGCAGTGATAACCTTGGCCTTGTGGGGGGAGTAAAGGGGGGAGGCTTTACCCCCCAGAACATAGCTGCAGGCAGCATTTTCAAGGCTGTTCTGCAAGAAAATACCCTCTCCAAAAAACCTTTGCTCCTTTTTCTGCGTGCAGGGGGAATGATGGGGCTTGTATCCTGCTGGCCATGCAGGCGGGGGAGGTTATGGGCCAATGCCATCCTGGGCAGCAGCCTTTATTTTTCTACCATGTGATGCATTTTGTAGCATCACAGAGAGATGTTCCTCGAGGCAGGGTGGCCGTAAAGGTTATATTTGACAGCAGGAACATTTCCCCACTCCCAGTCAAGTCCCATCTTCATTAAATAAATAAATAAATAGATAGATAGATAGATAAATAAATAAATAAGTAGATAAATAAATAAATAAATAGAAACTCCAGCTCGCTGCTGGCAACCGAGGCTAGAGAACTTGTGATTGCTATAAAAAAAAAAAAAAAAAAAAAAAGGACAGACCAGTCACGCTGGCTGACTCAGCTCTGATTGATGGCTCAGGAATGTGTCTGATACGTGCAAGGGATTAAATAAACCACGGGCAAACCTTTACAATGCAACCCATCGGCTGGGGCGCAGCCGGCACCCCGCTCACCTGCCTCCGGCTGGGGAGGGACTGCCACCATGTCATGGGGTCTGAGGGGGCTTTTTTTTTTTATTTCCACCTGTGAGAAAAAAACTAAAAAGGAATGGATGTTTTGGGGGATTGCTTTGCAGGAGGAAACAGCTTGCTGCTTGTGGGTCTAATGGGAATTATTTGCAACAGCTCCAGGTATCTAAAGGCCTTTTGCTAGCACAAAGACATCCTGGGAAGGCATCTATTTCTACTGAAATCTGGAAAGTTTATTTTGCAGCTGTGCACAGGCCTGTGTAAATCACAGTCTCGCTGCTCCATGCCTTAAACCCTGCTAGGCGTCAGGGTACCTTCCCTTGCGTTGCTGGAACATGTCCAGAGAAGGGCAAGGAAGGTGGTGAGGGGTCTGGAGCCCCAGGCTGCTGGGGAGCGGCTGGGGGAGCTGGGGGGGTTCAGCCTGGAGCAGAGGAGGCTGAGGGGAGCCCT
>NW_009258662.1:2892236-2897722 GCF_000687185.1 Egretta garzetta
GTGCCAGGGCAGGGTGAGGTTGGGCATGGGGAACAATTCCTTCCCCTTGGGGCTGTCAGGCACTGGAAGGGGCTGCCCAGGGAAGGGATCGAGTCCCCAGCCCTGGGGGGATTTAACAGCCGGGCAGATGAGGTGCTTCGGGACAGGGTTTAGTGGTGGGATGGCAGGGGCAGGGGGACGGGGGGACTTGATGATCTTAAAGGGCTTTTCCAACCTAAAAAATTCTGTGATTCTATGATCCCCAGGGTGGGCTTAGAGCCCGGGCTTCGTTCATGGCTAAGGGAAGGCTGCATGGACGTGGATATTTGACCCTTGCCTTTCCATTGCTGGTGTGTGCATCTATGTCCTCCCTCCTCTCCAAGACTGAGGGGTGTGATGGGGCAGAACCAGGCTCCTCTCCCCTCCCCAGGTGTGGAACAGCCCGTTCCCATGGGCGGTCAGGCTCAGTGTGGGTCTGGGGGGGTGCAAACTCGCTCCTGGACGTTTAATACCCACAGTAAAACCCTTCTGTTGTGGCTTCTGCTGTGGACCCTAAGCCCTTTTCCTCTCACCTCACCCTTACCCATTGAGGGGTCCCCTGGCCCTGGCACCGCACATCTCCGCTGGCCTCCCCAGTCAAGTGGGCAAGGTTCCCATGCAGGTACCATCCTTCAGCCCACCTGCCTTCAAGGTTGTCACCACGAGCTGCTGGCTCCCCTTCTTCCCACCTGCCCGTCTTGGCACTGAGAGCCTCTTCCACCCCTGGCCATGCATGCCTTGGCTTTTCAACCCTGGCAATGTCCCACTAGCAGTAGATGGGAAGACCTACCAAGCTGAGGTCCTGCTCTTTCAAAAAAACTGCACAGACTTAGAGTGTTTTTGAAAACCTCTCTGAATTTAAAAGGTCAAGTAAAAGAGGACTCATCTAGAAGGAAAGAAAGGCGACAACAGCAGCCATGCCACCAGCAGCAGCCATCCAGTCTGCAGCTGGACCGGCTCAGTTGCTCCTAAGCCCTGTGAGTTGGTCCTACTGGAGAAATCTCCATCTGTAGCCCCTGTCACCCTCCTGATGGCCGCAGAGCATCCCCCCCAGCCGTGCTTTCCACTCCATGGAACCATGAGGAACAGCCATCAGAGCCATTTGGAAACACTTCTCTCTTTGAGCTGCTGCTTAGAAATATCTGGCCAGTAACATCTACCTTGTGACAGCCCCTTTCAAGGTCCTGGGTAAATAAACAGAGGGGTTTTTTTCAGACAACAGGTCACTTGGTAAATCAAATACTGTCATTTCCCCAGCCATGTGCGTTTTAATCTCTTCCCTTTTGGGGTATGATCTGGCCTTTGCAGAGCTGCTGTTCTCCGCAGCCATGGCAGGACTTGAGGGGAGACCTTAAAAGTTTGGTCACTTGGCTTCTGTTGGGAGTGCTTCTGGGAAGGAACTGGATAGAAAAAGTGAATTGAAACTGAATCTAGTTGTCAGCAGTGCTAGAAGAAATTACACAATGTGGACAGAGGAATAATGGTAAGAGTCAGTACCAAAATGGTTGACATGCCCCTGAAAGTCATCTACAGTGCCTACATCCATGAAGTTGGCTTCACGTCTCATGTCCCCCCCAAAAGTGACCTTCTGCATCTTCCTGATCTTCTGTCCTCCTCAGTGGTCCATGCCCAGGACCTGTGCCTGGTCTGGGGAGGCCATGGGGGGAACCAGTCCTTGCTGCCGCTAGGGCTAGGCTGGGCTCTGTGCCCTGGGAAACCTTCATTGTAAGGCTTACTCCATGCTTTCCCTATGGTCTGATGCACTGGCCAACATGTGTCAACATGAGACAGTCCACAAAGCAACGGAACTCAAAGAAATTAGGCAATGGTGTACTGAGCATTGCCAGGCCTCAGATCTCCTGGTAGCCTCTTCCCTCATGAGCCACCACTATCCTTGAGAACCCACCAGTTCCAACTCAAGTGAAGAAGGGCTAAATGCCTTGAGGGGTCTTCTTGAATGTTATCTCCCACAATCCTAAGGGAAATTTAATTTGCAACCTGATAAGACCATGACAACATTACTGAGACTGGTGAGCTTCATGACAAGCCAGACAAAACCCAACTGATGCATCTCTCCACCCAATTTGTTGTCAAAGTGAGAAGATAATTTCATGCTGATCTAAGAAGACTCAGAGCCAGCATGGTATGAAGGGATGGTGATAACGTTCAGGATCACAGAGGCTTTGTGAATTGCTTTTGCGTCTAGTACGAGGTACAGACTCTTATATTGCATCCACTCTTAGACAGACACCCAGCAAACAGCATTGGGTCTTTACTGCCACAGGAGTTATCTGAGTGCTGAAAACAGTGTTGGCAAAAATTTGTACCAATCGGTGACCTGGTGCAGAAACTAGAGAAGTGGTTGTCAACTGAGGTTGTGACCGAAAAGCATGGCTGATTTGGAGCTATGAAGAGAAACAATAATTAAGACCTCTAACAAATAATTACCATGGTGGAGGGCAGTTCCAGAATGAGCACAGCCCCAAATCCAGATATTTCTAGCTGCAGCTCAAACCCCACAATTAAGCTGTGATTTTGGTCATTATGAAGAGGTATTTCCAGAGCTGGGTCTTGCCTTTCGCTGCCTTTATCCACCAAAACAACTGACTCAGCATCAGCAGAAAGAAAACCCAGTATTTTGATAAATGTCATCCAAACCAGACTGGAGAGCCTGCATTAGCCTGCGTTGGATGCCTCTACCAAAGCTGGATGCCAACCTGTGGGCAGAGCTGCCTTTTCCCGATGAAGAGAGGAGAAGGTTTTCTGGCTAGCGGGGGATGTGTTGGTTTAGGGGAGGTGGGGGGTGCCTAAAAATACTGATGTCCTTCCTTGGGAACTGGAGTACCACCATATGGCAGCATGGAGAAGCAAATGTCACGGTGCATTTCTCTGGTTCTTGGTCCATCTCCACCCACTCACTACTCCAGGGCACCGATGAACCAGTAAGAAAGGAAGGGAAGGAAGCTGTCGCTCTCATATGGGTACCTGGTTGCCCCATCCACCCCGTGCTGCAAGCACCCTGTCCTTGGGGGTGTCTCTACAGGCAAATCACACCATCAACCTAGATTGTTAATGGCTGATTTCCTTCCTGGCTCTCCCACTGGTGATGCTGCAAGGACTGTGACTTACTCTGGCTGTTACAGGGCTGCTCTTTTATCTTCCAGCCAGTATTAATGTCACCCGCTCCAGTGGGTGACACCACCCTACCAACCAGGCACCCTGACTCACTCACTCTTCCTTCTGCCCAGCCTTGATTCATCTCTGACAAGTGGCAGACGTGCTCTCCTGCCAGGCATCCACCTTACTCTTTCTAATTGCACCGTCCTTCAGCATTCTCTGGGCACTGGCAGCGTCACGTGTTTGCTTCTCACTCTGTATTTTCTATGCAATGTGTAGGCATCTCCCAAGCTTGTCCTCCTTGCGCAGTACCCCAAGGCCACCTTTTATCCTTTGGCAAACTACAGACATCCTGCTCATTAACCCACTCTATAATTGCTCAACCACCGCCAGCAGCTTGCCCAGTTTCTGCTGTATGTGTACAAGGGTTAGATATCAGGGGTTTTTGGGTCTGCACTGCTGACTTTAACCTACTAGAGAAAGGTGAGAGAAAAAACCTGTGAGTCATCCCCAGGGCAGGTTCTTGGAGGAGGAGGTTGCCCTTTCTACCTGAGATGTACCCATCTACAGCATCAGAGTCATTGCTGCAAAATCCCAACGCCTTTCCAGCCACCACTTTGATTTATCTTTTCAATAATTTCTCCAAGTTTTTCCCAAGAGGTTATCATCTATTTGGGCACATCCTCGGTGACATTTTTGTGCTATTACAGGCCCTGTTGGTGCGGATGAGCCCATTTGGGGCAGGGAAGTTATTTTCCTACTTGGCTATAAATTACCCAGCAGGGACTGGGTGCTGTAGAAGCAAGGCATAATTAAATAATAAAGCACTAATATTCACCATAATTAATTTGTAATAATGACTGGGATGCCTTTCCATACTTCCTAAATCAGCATGCGGCCTTATAGTGAAAATTTCCAAGCATGGCCACTGCATGGAGGCTGATTTCAAGCCCCTTCTTCTGGCATGTTTTTGCCCATGACTGGGTCTGTTTGCAGAGGTGAGAAGTCCATCTGCATCCGTTACACAAACTCACTTGCAAGAATCAGCAAACCCTGGGGAGGGATGGGACTAGGAGGAAAGTGAATTAAGTGAGAAGAGTTGTAATAAAGGGCTTGCAAGGCTGATGGTTAAAGTTGACTGAAACCCAAGGCTTTCGGTTCACCAGAGATCTTCTCTTTTAAATGTAAATAAAAATAAAAATACCTTCCTGTCCAAATGGGATGGAAGCTGATATTTTTCACATTTTCCAAAGCTCTTTTTGACCCTGTGAACCAACATATCTTTTCCCCTGTTTTGCTGAAGACTTTTTAAATGAAGTGTTGGCTTTTTTTTGACAAAACATTCATTTTTTTTGAAAACACCACACTGTATCTACTTGCAATAGCATTGGGGAAAGAAGCACCACTGATGGGAGAATGGGGGATGGCCCTTCATCACTCGTGAAAGGAGAAATGGGAGTTTCATTGCCCTCATCTTGCAGGAGGCTGGACGCCCACCTTGCCCACAGACCTGTCACCTCCAGGCCCTTCCTGGGAGACCCAGCAGAGAGGAGCTACGGGCTCAGGGATGCAGATATGGCTCAGTGTGGTGTCTCTGGCATCTCGCTATCATCCCTTGAAATGCTCTTGGAAGCTATGTGAGCTGGATGGCCCCGGACAGGGAGAAAGGTTGGGAGAGGTAGGCTCAAACAAAAAGCCCACCTGCGTGTCCTCGGTGATTTTAGCTCGGCTATTAATTACTTTCCTATCTGCTAAGCTGATCTGAGCGTGTCTGCGGCTGGCTGCTTCCTCCTGAAGCTGCTCTTAGCAAAGCTGCTGCTGTCTGTGTGCTTGCACGACTCTTCCAAGGGCTGGGAAGGACGGGACCGGTACTGATTAAGGGCTGCAAGGATGTCAGCCAGCCTGGGAAGACTCTGCCATGGCTGTGAGGCCGATTTGCCTGCCGAGAGGCTGACTCAGCGGTGCTGGGAGGGTTAAGCTAAGCCAGGCAATCCCACGCCTGCCATGGGGTGAGACCACGCACGTGTGGAGCAGCTGGGATTTGGCTGCTGGGCTGCCATTGCAATAGCTCTGTCCTGTGTCTGAGTCTGTAATGTGAGTTTTGCAGCTTCTTTGGGGAGCTTTATTTATTTATTTTTTTTTCTCCACACATGTAACCCGGGAATCTGCAACCCTCTGGTATTTCCCAATGGCAGTGCAATGCATTGCCCAATATTTCCCTTTCTGGTTGCGCTGGTGGGGTTTTGTGTTGGCCTGGGAAGGAGGATTGGGCTTCATGGCTCATCCGTCTTTGGTGGGACAACCAGGGGTTTTGCAAAGCCTGGTGTTTGCCAACAGCAGGCAGGGCCCCA
>NW_009258662.1:2897835-2934548 GCF_000687185.1 Egretta garzetta
AACAGCAGGCAGGCCCCCACACCATCGTAATGGCTAGCCCATCCACTGGCTGTGGGGTTGCAGGAGTTCTCATGTCTGCGCATCTCTGGCAGGTTATGGATCAAAGTCAGTGCAAAAAAGAAATACAAGCAATAACCAATAAGTACATATTGTCTAGGAAGTCAATATTTAAAACGCTAATGAGCACAAGCAAATTGGCTGCCTACTTCAAAAGGGGCTGCATTTGCCTTCGTGCAAAGGTCAGATGAAATATTAAGCAGCTGCTACGCCCCTGTGTTGTTTTGAAGAGGCCATTTGAGATAAGCAGCTGGGGGGGGGACACGACCCATTGCTGGGAGTGCTCTGGGTCCAGTTTCATAGGAGGGTGTTCAAAGCCGGGCTGTGTGGGAGATCCACGCTAACGCACAATTAAGTTGCGTGCTTCAGTACACAAATGCCAGAGGTCAAGATACCTCTGGATGAGTAAACATTTGCTGCGAGGGCTTAGGAATAAACCCACTGAAGGCAACAGGCCTACTAGCTATTGCAGAATCAGGCCTTGTCTCCTCCGTTGAACTGGATATGTTTGAGACCGATCCCATTAGCTGCAGCCGAGCTGCTCCGGGTTATCATCACCTCCGCTTGTGGCAGATGAGACAAAGCACAACACTGAAGCATTCATTGCAAACCCGATATATTCCAGGGTGGGAATCCAGTAGCATCTTCTTTCAAGTAATTTATCAAGGGACGAAAGCAAATATGCACAAGGAGCAAATTAAATCATTGTGGATTGGTCATGCCTGCAGAAAATAAAACTGTCAAGGAGGTTGTTACTTATGCTGGCTGGGATTATTTATAGCCGCGCTGTCTGTAGGAGCTCATCTGAGCAGGCAGGGAGCATAGCAGGGGCTGGGAGAAATCAGCTGTGCTTAAGCAAGGCTGGGAGCACAGGCAAAGCCAGGCAGGATTTTTCTGGGTGGTTTGTCAAAAATGAAAGCCTTCTGCAGCAGCATGCCAGGCTATGTTTATATTGGCAAGCCAACAGGGTCAGGACAAGGGCTGGAGCCGGGGCTGTGACCGTCCACGGTGTTTTGGTGTGTTCCCTGGTCTGGTGTTGATCTGGCCTAACTGGGACCCATGGTTGATGGGTGCAGGGGGTGGCATTGCTCAGGGATGGTTCCTGGATGCAGCCACGCCATACCCACCACCGAGACTGGGTATGTGCATCAGCTGGGGGGTTCTCCTGTCCAAAGGGACTCTCCTAAAATAAATCAGAGTGCTCAGATTAGCTCCTCATTTGAGGCACACTGAGCAAGAACTTGACTACAGATACAGTCCGTGGACCATACAGGTAAACTGGAGGAGACTGGGAGCAGGTGGGTGAAGGAGAAAGGGGGGGCCATGTGAGCGTGATGCCCACCATGGCCATGCCATGCACAGCCCTGGGAAAGTCCCAACACTCAGAATGAACCTCCATCCCCATGGCCGCATCCCCATTGCTTGCATGCGGAAGGGGAGAGCTGTGGGAAACCACCTGCTTCTCAGGGGCTTAGGGCAGAGGCAGAAAATGGTTCCACCCTCAGCTACATGCCAGCTCTGGTTAGCCGGGAGGGCGGGCGAGTGGCACCACTTCCCAGCTGGCATTTTGCATAACTCCATGGGGGAACCTCTCTTTTGGAGGTCATCACCTTGTGGAGCAAACCTGAAAAACCTCTGTTGTTGTCCCTGCCTCTGTAGCCCCCTCCATGCATGACCAGGAGCCCCCAGATAAAAGACATGGCTGGGGTCACTGGACCACTGAAAGTTGCCTGTTCTGCTGGTCTCTGGTCCTGTATGTCTGTAAATCACCCCAAAACAGGTCTGTCCCTTGATGGATGGAAAAGTTGTAGTATTATTATTATTTTTATTGTTGCTATTATTATTCTTGTCATTGTTACTATTACTATTATTATGTCTGGGAGTGGCATATGCTCATCCAAGCATCTCAGGAGCCAGGAGGTCAGGGAGGGACCCAGGCTGCACAGTAGATTCAAACATAGCTCTGCTGGAGCCCAAAGCCTTTATTTGGTTTCTTTGTCTGGGAAGGGTCTGGGAAAGGACGCGGTAAATTGTCTCTTTCCTCATCCTTCAGGATCCCCAGGCACACTTTGACGATCCCTGGAGGGAGAAATTCCTGTTGTAGCCTCTAGCAAGAGTCACGTACCTGCCTGGATCTCCTGTAGTTTGAGTGACCAATGAAGAAGACATCAAACCCCCAGGGTTTAGACATGAAGTCCATCCCCAGTGCATCTCCCAAAGGACAGACAAGGTAGAAACAAAACCTCCCTGCCTTCCAGAGCCAACATCCCCCTTCCCCCTCCATGGTCCCAGTTTAGGGATTTTCTGCAATCCTGAGACCTGGCATTAAGCAATCCTGAGCAAATGAGTGTTCCCATGGGGCTCATCAGCCTTGCGCTCTCACTTCACTCTGGTCGCTAACTTCTAATTTAGGATTTGCTGGGGGTGGGGGATTGCAGCAAGAGTCACATCATCTAACGGGGCAGGTGATGGACCAGTGGACTCACAAAACCCAGGGGAACCTGTAACTGATGTCCAAACCAAGTATTTATCCTATCTTAACTTCTTGACACTGCATTTATTAGTGCCAATGCTTTGATTTACAACATGTGCCTTGGCAAAAGTCTGCAGCCTCTTTTGCAGCTGGCGAGCAGGGTTTAATTGCCCAACTCTCCACCAGGTTGGAAAAAGTTAGCAGCAGCCAGCCTAAGCAATCAGGCTGTTTGACTTCAGGTGCATTTTGCCTATTCATTTCTAACAGAGCCTGTAGAAAGCATGTGGGTTTGGCTCCTCCCTTGAAACTCTGAAGGCAGATGGAGGGTTTGAGTACAGCGGTATTTAAAGCCGTGGGTAGTTAGTTTCCGCCAGTCAATGCAGTCCTCACATGTGGTGAGTGGAAGAAGTGACTGAGATTTGCATCTCTGCCTGGCGCTGGCTCGCAGGCAAGAAGCAGCCCAGCTGCTCAAAATGAGTAGAGCAGAGCCACGGCTGCGAGTATGGGGAGAGAATGGAAGCGAGGGGGAGGATGTCACCACGTGTCACTGATAGCCATTTCCACTCATCAGCAGGAGCTGCACAGCTTGGGCAAAGCTCATGTTTAATTTACCACCAAGCAGATGTTGGCTAGCTCTCCCGTTGCTCAGCCACAGGGCTTGAAGTCTCCTTTTTCTTCTCTGCTGTTGACCCAACAGAGGCAACCAGCTGATCTTATGATCCATCTCTACGTGTGATCTCCTGGTGAGAAGGTTTCTTCCAGTTAATTCACTTCAGTTGCTGGTCTGGCAGAACTGCTTTCCTGGCCCTGGATGGCTGAGGACAGGCATTGCTGGACCTGGATTTGGTCCTACCAGTGCCCCAAGCATAATTGCATGAGATAGGGGTCAGGTGCTTTGAGTCACCTACAACGGGGCTCCCAGCAGGGCTCCTTCTGGCTTTGCTCAGCAGATGGGTTTCAGAGGTGCCAAACACCCTGACCTCACTGGCACCTCTAAGAACACTGGTGTCTTGGGAAACTCAAGTCCTCGAGTTACTAAGGTACAAGTGAGGCCAATTAAGTCATGAGGGCAATGCCTAGGGGCTGACCAAGGTGCAACCAATATTGAACTGGGCTTTGCATGGATGTGGAGCTGTAGATAGGCCCTTGCCATGATGAATTAACCATCCATAAAGTTTTATGCAGAGGCTTTATGCAGAGGGTGTGCACTGGGAAGGCAGTGTGGGTGGGAGGGGAGGAGATGAAGAACCAAACCATGCCCGTTGTTTAGGTGCATAGATCTAACAAATTCCTTGCCAGCTAGTGCATGATTTATAGACCATGCTGGGAATAGTGTCATTAGTTATGCAAACCTGCGTGATTATGAAAATGAAGTCTCAGATAAGCCAAACTAGCCTGTCATGAGGTCCACAAAAAACAGAAAGCATTTGAAGAGATGCAAAACCCACCCTCTGCTTGGAGCGCTGAAGCTGGGAGAAATGGCATCCTTGCTAGCCCAGGACTGCGCATCAAGTCCTATCTGATCTCCCAGACGATGCACCAGCTCCTTGTCTCCTCCTTCTCTTGCCCAAGGGATGTTTTGACTCCGGCAGTGAGCAAAGAGAAAGGCATATGTGACCTAAATCAGGTTTTACTTCTGCTCACATCCCTCCAGCTTGAGTAAACAGCGGAGGATGTGACTGAGAGCACATACAGTGCCTCATCAACGCCTCTTCTCCACTTCAGGTTCTCTTCTCCCTTCCCCAGAGGTGAGTTTGACTCATTCTGTATTTAGAGAGATGCTTCCCCTTTCCCCACACTGCTCATTAAACCTCCCTGATCAGCCAGTCCCCAGCCCACCTCTGCAGCTTTTCTTCTTACATGGAGGAGCTTTGTCGGACAGGACCTACCTCCGGAGCCAAACCCCACCAGAGGGCTGGGAAAAGATGGGAAAACCCCCAGGGACTGGCAAAACAAACACAAAAAAAAAGGCTCACTTGCTCAGCCTGAGTGCCAGCCCCACCCTGGGGTGTGGAATAAACACTGGCAAGTATTTATTCATTGCCACTCAGCATCCAAATATTTGTTTCTCTTTGTCACGAGGGCACACACATTCATGCTGCCTGCCAAGACGCCTGCGTTCGCAGCAAACCCGGGCACAATTCTGTCTGCTAAGGCCGGGGAGGAAAGAGATCCTGCAAGATTTATTGTAAATATGCTAGGATTTCTAGCATTTTGATGTCTAGATGCACAAGGATATTTCTTTTTCGAGTTCTGAACTTCCACCTAAACACTCTTCTGGACCACATATTCATCTATCCATTTATATTCACGCACTCACAAATTTTTACATATGTGTGTGTGTATGCATATGCATGTATGCATATATGTACATCCATCCACCCACATTCACCTATGTATGAATGCACAGTGCTGGAAATGATAATCTGGATGCTTTGGCATTACTAATGCATACATCCGATGTTTGCAGAAGTGAATACGTGGCACATGATGCAATTTTAATCTTTGCATACAGACATACACATCTTTTCTCCATCTGTCTAGTTACGAACAGGCCAGCATATAGGTGTGCTTAATACCACCAGGTTCTTATATGGGAATGCGGATGAATTAAGTTAGCACACAGCACGCGTTATCTCGGCCAGAGTAAACGTCAGCAGAACCATTAACTAAAAATCACATGCCTGTTGTATTTGGCTGAATCAATATGAATCTGATGATGTCCTGATCATCTTGATGTAACTACCCAGAGAAGAATGAAATGTCTTTGTATGACTAACGAGGAAAAGTTCCTGGTTGACCCCATGAGGACTCAAGCGCTTTGTCTGCTGATAGGTGGCTGCAGGTAAAACGTGGAAGTGGAGAAAAAGGGAGAAAAGCTTTCCATAATGGTGAGGACACACCACACGTGATAACTGCCCTTTGAGCTCTCCCAGCTTTAGGGATATCAGAGGAAATTTCTTTAGGGCAAGTGAATTTGCAAAGTTGACCATGGTGATTAGATAAGGGTGTTCAGTGAGAAGCTTAATTTCCTGCCTGAAATAGTCATGATGACTGGCGATGGGATGAATAACGATGGGCTGATAGAGGTCAGGGAATGGGCCCCGGGGGAAGGGTTTTTTCAATGTCTTCAAGGATGTAAAAGGGAGGGGAATTCTCAGCTACTCTGAGTACTTCATGCAGCTGGGATTTTATCCAGAAGTGATCCTTGGGGCGATTCTCGGTTGCCCCATTGGGAGACTCTGATGATCTGGTAACTCAGATGATCTGATAACTCTGATGATCTGATAACTCAGAAAAGTGTTAAAGGCAACATGGAGATTCGTCTTCTGGCCCAAGTTTGGGTATAGCCCACAGGTACTTAAGGACATGTTTTATCCCTAACAGTGACAATCTACTTTTATAGTCTTTGTGATAGTAATTTGATAAGAAGACACAAGACTTCACTGAGATGTCCCACTGCAGCACCTGCAACATGCTTCAGTGCCCACACTGCAGTTTACTTTTAAGAGAAAGACGGGTGGTGCTCAGCTCCCAGTGGAAGCAGGAGGTTTAATGCCCAGTTTAGACATGGGTGACATGTCCGTGTGCCATTGACTCCATTGACTGGATAGGGAGCTGGACTCAGACAGTTCTGGAGATCTGCTCTGCTCTCTGTGCTTTTAAGATGGATGAAGGCACAACTCGTCTTAGTCACACCAGAAAGTGGTTCAACATGACACATGCTCCACCTGAAGTCATCCTTCCACTGCTCATGACCATAGGTATCTGTAAATGTCCTTTTCTTCCACAGGCATTCCTACCCTTCAATAGAATAGACACAAATTTGCATTTTCCAGCTAAGAAATCTGTGTGGTCCCAGAGCCAATCACCATAGGGTACAGTGCTCCTCCAGCCATGCCATGTGTACATCACCTGTTACATAACAGGCCAAAGGAGTACCTTCCTCTACTTTTTTCCTGAAACCACCATAAGAACAAGCAGGGAAGCTTGGGAGGTCAAGGTAGTTTCTTCAGTCAGATGTGTCAAGTTCCACTTAAGATACATCATGTTCTATCAGATAAGAGGAGGTATGATGGCTCCTGACCTGAAATCCCATGGTACAGGCTGTCACAAGTTGCCACCAGTCTCATGGTAACAGTGACAGACAGTGGCTTGGAGCCACCTTGCAGCACTTCGGTAATTGGAGACACGGTCCTGAAGCTATAAATGTAATTGCATCTCAGGAGATTACTGAGATCAGAGAAAGAAGGCCATCCCCTGCTTTGTGACCATGCTGAACCCTTCAAATAGCCTGGTAGTGAGGTCGATTGAGAAGAGCATTATGCATGGCTGCTGTGTAGAAACAGGGTTCATCTGTGGTCCATGGCTTGCTGCCATTTTCACACTCCCAGTGAGACCCTCTAACCATCATCCACAGTGTGTGATCCCATTTCTGGTAAGAGTATTTCTGAACTTAGCATAAGTCAACTTCTGCTCTGCACTGAATGCAAAGTGGCCCAGATTTCAGTGACAAGGTCTTCTTGTGTCCCTCTCTGGTGGTTTCACTGCAGAAGAGGAACAGAGGGGGAGAAGGTTTTTTGGGAAGCCCTACAAGGTGGGTATGGGTTGACCAAGGCTTCTTGGTAGGCTCCAAGGTCTTCAGCGCCATCTACTGCCACGCTGAGTCTTGGCTCCCTTGTCATCCCTCCAGGAATGGGTTTAGAGGACACTTTCAGGCTCATAACATGGGGATAATTAGTAGCTACCTGTATTGCCCTGCTGTTCTCATGGGCTGAGCACGAATTAAAAAACATGCTAGTGTCTGGAGACAAAAACCTGGTGCTATTTCCTACAGCAATTCATACAAAAGGCAAGAAAAACCAAATTCTTGAGGACTGCAATCTGGCAGCAAGCAAAAGCCAGACAAAAGATAACAACTGGGAGCTACAGTGCTGTTCTTTTTGATCTGCTTCTGCCTATAAGATGTTCTTCACTGTCAGCATAAAATTACAAAGTGAAGGTTGAGCAGACCGTTCAGTGAAGGTCAGAGGGAAGTACAGAGATAGAGTAGTTATCACTTTGGGTTCACTGACTTGTTTGCAATCAGATACAAAACATCCCTCACATTAAGCAACGAAGAAACGTTAGATGAACGTGTGATAGGATAGGTGTGGCTGAAGGAATGTATCTGGCTCTATGTCATGTTCTAATCTCAATCAACTTGAAGCAAATAAGCTGAAATCAGTGAAGTTACACTGAATTTACAGCCCCTGTATTAAGTTCAGAATTTGTGCTCCTCCCAGGTAGAACAACATAGAGGTTCAACAGCTCTGCCGGGCCTAGGAAAGATCTAATTTATGGAGCAGGATAGCAAGTTATCTCTGATGTGTCTCAGGATTTCATCCATGCAAGAAAATCCTTGACAACCAGCCACAAAAAAACCATCTCTTCAGCCATCTGGTAGCTGGTGTCATTTTAAGGCATTTTGTAGGGTACGTTCCTCCCCTGCACTCTCAGGTGGTAACAGTGGTTCAAAATACGCATGCTCCTCACTACCTGCCTGAGAGCCTGGTTATTAATTTTATGAAGTGAAGGTCTAAAAACAAGTTTCTTCAACTTTTCTTCTTCTGTAGGTGAAGCCAAAGGCCATGCAGGAGCTTTAAGCATCTTCCAGTCCTCAGCAGACCACGCTCTAGGCAAGGGGGAAGATGAACCACAATGTGTAAGTGGTTTACATCATCTGTAAAGCTATCGTAGGGCATTGTAAGGGTTTCAACATAATGGAAATGAGGAAGACTTGGGTATCTTCTGGATGGCTTCTGGTGTGAGTGAAGGTGTCCGGGGCTCCAAAAACCCCCTGTTGTCAATCATCTTTTAGAAGAACTTGGTGTTATTTAGGGAGTACAAAGCCTTCCAGACACATAAATGACTGATCCCAGCTCAGCAACATTTTTTGCTCCTGTGTTTGCCAGTGGCCAACAAGCCAAGGTACAATTCTTTGCATTTAATTCTTCCAGTTCGTGAAACCATTATTAGGAACTGGGATCAGTCTGAACTGTGGGATGGCTCCAAGTCACAAGTTTGACAAAATGTGCACATTCAACTTTAAATACCTCTCCTGTGATCCTTGAACAGGGCAGAGAATCCTACAGGTGACCTGGACTTCATCTAACATCTTGGTTGAGGGATTTGGGGACTGATCTCAGCGTGTTCCCACACCAAACACTTTGTCTTCCCCCAGGCCTGATGCTGTCAAGATCCTCTGGGAGCTGGTAAAAATAGAAGGAAACAGCTTTTGAGGAGCTTGTAACCCAAAAGCAGGGAGATTTAGGAGGAGAACCTGAAAATTGGAGATTGAGCTCTTTAAAAACAGTTTGCTTAGTGCCACCAACAGTCATCTAGGAGTGTTTGTGGTCTGGGAGTTAAATACAACCTCAGGACTTCTTGCATGCTCTTCTGGCGAGGATTTGATCAGCCTGACTCAGCCTTGCTGTAAGGAAAGCAGTTGATATCAGAAACAATTGGGAGGTTCCCATTAATGAAGGTTCAGAACATAGCCTGGCATAATTGCAACCTAAATGCTTCTACTAAGCTCCAGCTGGTGTTGATTCACCGCCAACCTTCTGCTGCAGATGGCTGGGTAAATTAGGACTCCTCTGTATAACAACCTGTAGGCTTTTTCCAAGAAAAACAAACAAATAATCTTAGTGTGGTTTCTGCAGGAATGAAACTCCAGCTGAAACATTGGCTTTGCCCCTCTCTATTGAAGAGCAGTCCTGTTGACCACTTCTATAAAGGGCACATGTAATGAGGACTTCTCTCAACCAGAGACAGCCTCCTGAAAAACTTTGTTTTTCACCAAATTCTTAACAGGATCTCTTCTAGCTAATATGCTTGTGTTGCTCCGCCTAGCGTGCTGAATGGCAGGAGAAAGGTACGTTTGCGCAAACACACCCAAATTCCTAGTGGGCATCGCCCAGGTCTCTGGCTGGGAAATTTGACATGCAAAATGTGGCCCTGATCACCTGCTGAATGCTCCAGGGATGATGTGTTGCAACCCAGCCTTCCTAGGATGGCTTGTAGGCATGTGATAAGATTAACACGTGCTTTCACCCACCTTTGGTATCCTGGTGTTGCCAAACATGCCATCTCTCTTTGGCAGTCCTGCACCTTGGCATGCCAAGAGCTGGGTTTCAGGAGTTCACGGTGACCTCTCTCTGATCCTGGACATACCTATGACTGAAAAGGACAGGCCTGGGGTTGAATGAGTTGACTTTCCAGGCTTCCATTTACCTAGATGGAAAATGGTGATAAGGAGTTCTTGGAGATCTTTGCAAACTGCATCGTCTTACTTATGTAGGAGTTAATTATTCTAATTATTATACCCTTTTTCCTACCAGTGATTTAGCACAAAGGAATCTACCTGAGGTGATGAGACAAGAACCTTTTTATAGTGCTCAATCAGCAGGATCACAGAATCACAGAATACCAGAATGGCAGGGGTTGGAAGGGACCTTGGGAGATGACCCAGTCCAACCCTCCTGCTCAAGCAGGGTCACCCAGAGCATGTTGCACAGGACATTGTCCAGGCGGGCTTTGAATATCTCCAGAGAAAGAGATTCCACAACCCCCCTGGGCAACCTGTTCCAGATCACTGTCACCCTCAAAGTAAAGAAGTTCATCCACATATTCAACTGACACCTCTTCTGCTTCAGTTTGTGCCCATTGCCCCTTGTCCTGGCGCTGGGCACCACTGAGAAGGGTCTGGCTCCATCCTTGTGACATCCACCCTTAAGATATTTGTACGTGTTGATGAGGTCCCCTCTCAGTCTTCTCTTCTTCAGGCTGAACAAGCCCAACTCTCTCAGTCTTTCCTCACAGGGGAGATGCTCCAGTCCCCTCATCAGCTTTGTAGCCCTGTTTCTGCATCTGTGACTGTGACTCCTCCAAGACCTTGGCCAGGACTCTTAAACATCTCTGTGGCTCATATTACCCATATCTACAACAGAGAGAATAATACCAAGCACTCTGCAGAGAGGATGAATTCTTCACTGCCTGTAAGATGATTAGAGGAGCCTTGAGTGCCAGGGAATGCAAAAATGCTTATAATTTTCCTCCCTGCGGCTTCAGTTTGTGGGCTCAGCATCCTTGCTGTACTCTGGAGGGCCTGTGATAGCAAGTTTGTGTTTGGCTTACTACAACTAATATGAGCAAAGGGATCTGTGCCTCTGGTAAAAAATATTCCAAAGTCAGGGAAAACAGAAAAAAAAAAAAGAAAAAGAAAAAGCTTGGACCACTCTGCCCTATTCTAAACACATGGTAATGGAGATTTTTAAACATGCATGTATTAATAGGCTCTAACTTGCTGGAAAATTGACTCCTTCCTTATAAACAGTCATGGAAATCATGTTTGGCTGACATGGTCTCCAGGTCTGAGCTAAGAGTGCCTATCATGTTGACTCTACCCACAGGTGGTTTCCAGAGGGCATTTCTCCACAGAGAAGTTGCTTCTCTTTTACTCTAACACAGCTCGGGTTAGTCAGACTGCAGCTTCTGACCATCTTCCCAGAAACACGGCCATTTCCAAACTTCTGGAGATAAGCATTTCCAAGCAATGAGTTAAGAACAGCTACAATTTCCCCCATGGGAGAAAAGCGACACGTTTAATCCATTCTCATCCACAACGGGTTCACCTCTTACACCTGCCCTTCATCCGTTGCTGTCAGCAGTGCTTTAACGATTATTTTTGTTCTTTCCTTTTTTTTTTTTTCTTTTTTTTTCAAGTTCTTGTCCGTTCTGAGTTGCTGTGTGGAAGAACCATAAAACCAACAAAAGTGCCTGAAGGACAGAACTTTGAGTCAGTTTGCCAAGTGTCTTTCACCCTGGCTTCAAAGATGAGGCGAGGCAGAACCGCCTTTTCAGTCCCGCTTCCACATGGATCCTACGAAGACATGGCCTTTTGCAGCTCTCTGAGGAATCACACCGAAATCATGGGGTATAAAGACGAGTCATGTGCATGGCACAAAGTCATCCAACACAGAGAATTTCCATTTTTTCTCACCCGTTGCTGATGTTTAGAGCATGACAACTTGATGCTTGAAACAATAGTGAATAAAAACAATTCAGGGAGAGGTGTGATGTTTAACTTGGCCAGGGCTTCCCCCGATTTCTAAAGCACATTAAGAACCTTGGATGAAAGACAGATTGTAAGGGCAAGAATATCATTATTATCAGTTTAAATTCTGCCTTCCAGGCATGTGAAGTAGCAAGATCCCAAGGTCAGGGCAAAAGAGAGCTCACGCCACATGCAGCGGTGGAATTTGATCCTTGCTGCAGGGTGAGCTGCGAACTTGAGGGGGGACTTTGTACCACCTCTGTCAACGTTTCCAGTCACAAGTTGCTGACAATAATTGAAAATGAAGTTTTAAGGCAAGCCTGGGACAAGAAGCCTGAGATTTAACTTCAAGAAGACCTCAAAGACACAAGGCAGAATAACACCTTTCTTAGTGAATTAGTCTCCAGTGTGGGAGCCAGCCTAGATTGAGGCAGCTACTGGAATAACTGGAAATTCTCACCTTTCAGGCATTAATATAAAAATACTGGGTTTTATCTTCCTTGGTTTTTTTTTTTGTTTTGTTTTGTTTTGTTTTTTTAGCTTTATTTTCCTTCCACACTGGAAATTCAAAGAAACAAAACCAGAAGTAAAACTCTTTTGACAAATGAGTAGCTAAATGTACTCAGTCCTGACTCACGGTCATGAAGCAAAGATTCACTTTTGGCTGCATGTGAGAGCACATTGCATGGGCTGAAGGAGCACTGGAGCACTGATTTAGGGATGCCCTTAGCCATGAAGTGCTCCAGCCCCACACTGCAGTTTCCTCTGTGTCGTGGTTTAACCCGGCTGGCAACTCAGCACCACGGCGACGCTCGCGCATTTTGGCTGCATGTGAGAGCACATTGCATGGGCTGAAGGAGCACTGGAGCACTGATTTAGGGATGCCCTTAGCCATGAAGTGCTCCAGCCCCACACTGCAGTTTCCTCTGGCTGCAACGTTAATAAAAGAGAAAAAAAAGCTACTTTATTTTGGCAAGGAGCACCACAGGGTCCTTCCCGGCAGGTGCAAAGCTTTTGCAAATTCACCAAGTGCAGCTTTTCAGCATGTGTATTCCCTTGCTAAGTGAGGCTCAGGGCAACCAGTCACTGCTCCAAACCAGTTCTGCACACTGAGTGCTGTGGGGAGCACTGGGGGAGCTGGTGTGAGTGGTTATTGCAAAATGCTGTGCCTTGTGGTCAAATGATCAGCACGACATCCCCAGGAGAAACAGAAGGGGAAAGAGAAAAGGTAGCCCCTGCTTACAGTAAGTCTTTCTTGAACCCTTGATCACAGGATTCGCCAGACTCATTGACTAGAAATGCTTAATCTTCAGTGGGAATGGTGATATGAAATGAAACGGCTGTTTGCCTCTGGCTCTTCCTCTTGAGCATTGCACAAGACCCTGCAGGTGAAAATCAGGTTGTTTGGTCCCAGGCACCTCTGCGGTGAATGCACCATCAACTAGAGCTGAAAAGTGAAAGGTTGCAAAGCTCAGAGATCTTTTCTCCTCTGTGTTGTCCCCCCCATTGGCGCTCTGGAGTTGGTCTAGCTCCCTGTGCTTTGTGAAATCTCCTGGGGCTAAAGTTCAAGATGGCAGGCAGAGACACCTCTTCCCTTGGAGATAAACAACATGTGGGAGGATGACCTTTATCTGGACCTTGCACACCTTGTGCCTGCGACAAGAAGTCTTCTGCGAACCCCTGGGAGATAAAACCCCGGTGTCACTGTACACCAATGGCAGGATGCTCCTCCTATGGGCCTGCTGTTCTCTTGGGCCCAGCAGAGCTAAGAAAGGAGGCTTTCCCTTCCCAGTAGCTCCCTTCACCTTGGCGAGAACAGCATTGGGAACAGAGCAGTTCCTGCCCTTGTAAAACCATTCATCCCTGCCTTGAGACCTCCATAGGAGCCCCACCAGGTGGGCATGTTGCTGGATGAAGCCCACATTCCTCCCAAGGAGGAACAAACCTGCCATCTAGAGCAATTCAGTTCCAGTGGGAGACCTCTTCAAGGATCATCTACATTGGGTCACTAGGAATTCCAGCCCTGCAAAGTAGGGGGAAGACTGGAGAAGGCAAGTGAAACATGCATCCAAGGTGGATCCTGCAGCCTGATGGGCTTAAGTTATTTCTACATGGCTGCCTTAAGCTGTCCAAGGGCTATAGGTCATAAGAAAAGGAGACAATATAAAAGAGAATCAGTTCACAAATCTTCCCTTTTTGGTTAGTGTCATCCAAAGAGCAAGGCTGGGCTCTTCTTGGCTGACATTTAGACCATTGTGTGTTATAAATTCTTTCGGGACCATGTTGCCACTAAGCAGCTGACAAGGCCAACACGGTGCAAGACAAACGACAAGCTCATTTTCTCATGTAATTGTGTGTTGTTTCCACCCAAATGGAGAGGGAGACGATAACATTACCTGCTGCAGTTTGAGCCTTAATGAGGCCTGGAAGAGGAGTTCATAATTAGACTTATGATTCACGTGTTGGGTGCGAGTTTCTGTTTGAATGCTCTGCCAATTAGTGCACACTTCCTGATCTATAGCAGGGTAATTATGAGATTAGGGTTAATGGGTCAGACTCATTGAAGGCTTCCTATTCTATGCCAATGTCAGATTAGCTGAGTCCTGCTGTCATTAGTTTTACCTTTCCAAATTGCTGGCTACAAAGGAGCAAGGGAGCAGAAATGGGTTGTAATTACCTCTGGTTTGCACAGGAAGACTCGTACACCGAGGGTTTTAGATGTAAGATGGGTGTCTAAGTTCCCGGCGGCTGAGATCTAACCATAGGAGCCAATGGTGTCTACAGAGAGATTCATCCTGTCCTGAAGGGGACAGCTGGGGTGCAAGTCATTTTCCTAAATGCAGTTGCCAGGTGCAAGGGTTGTCCTGGACATCCACACAGGGTTGGCTGATATACACAGGGAGAGCCATTCCCCCTGGATGGAGGACAGACGAGAGTCCCTGAGACACCTCAGCTGTGGGCCACAAGGTGTGGACAACTTTAAGCACCTGGTATGTCCAACCAAGTGAGCCATGAGGGTTTCAAACCAGCTCTTAGGTCAAGGCAGTCAGCTCCAAGGAAAGGAGTGGTGTTAAAACTGAAGGTAGACACCCACAGGGGGGTTTGCAGCCCTGTCTCCAGGCCACAGAGACCTATAAGTCTTACTGCATGCTGGAGCTCTACTCCTTCCCAGGCCCGCAGGTTTTATTCCCAGCTAGGAGAAAGCCCTCTGTGGACGTCATCTTCTACTTTGATGACATTATTCAGGGAACCAAGCAAAGCCAAGTGCTGAGGCTGGAGCTGAGATGTGGATGTTTGCTTTCCTTAGCAGAAATGAGGAAAATAAAAAGGTAAGGAATTTTAATTACAGAGGAAAAGTAGGACTCTTACAACCACCAGGGTCTCTCTGAGCTGTTGGCTGAGTAAAAACATGAAAGAAGACCCCCCTGTGGGAAAGACAGCACTCCTGAATGACTTGAATGGGAACCAAAATCCCTGTGACACTGATGGTGGGTACCAAACAGAAACACCATTTAACCGACTATGCCGATCCCTAATCCCCTGGATAGAAACACCTCCCAAACCCAGGAATAAAATGAGAAGAAGCAGGTTCTTGGTATTTACAGGCTAGTTTTTCTGGCTACAGAAAGAGGGAAGCACCCTTGGGGACACTGATGAGCCTCCAGGGCCCAAGTCACTGTCAAGACAGTTTTGCTTCCATGACTATGCCTTGGCCCAAACTTTAGGCCTACTGAGATCTTGCAAGTGATGCTTTTCTCATGTCCATTGAATCCTTTGCTTCTCTGCTACGTGGCAGGCAAAAATGGTTCCTCTATAGGGTTATTCCTGTGTGTGTGGTATGAGGGGACCTATTTTGCTATGGCAGGCTCTGTTGAAGTAGCAGCTTGGCTGCAAACAAGATATTGGTTACACAGGTTTGCAGTGTTCATATTTCCCTTGCAATGGGACCTGAACCAGACCTTGGCATTGCTGTTCAGATGATGCCCTGACAGTTTCAGTCATTTGAAGTATTTTTTCCTGTACTTTTTAAGGCTTGAAGAAGAGAGATTTGCTCGTGTCGTATTATGCAGGCTCCTTTTTCACACATCCTCAGGTTTTTTTTCCATCCCTTAAATTCCAAAATGATTCAGTTGCCTTTAAAGGCTCAGACTTTTTTTCAAGAGACACAGCCACGTTGTAGCTTCTCTTCTGGGATATTTGCAGCCAAACACTAGAAGAACTAACACTGTTAACAGCAAATTCTAACATCTGCCCATGAGGACGTACAACACAGACTTGACTACATTTGGGGACACAAGGAGTTTCTTATCCAGCACATCAAACAGCTGGATTCACCCTACGCTGCTCATGCAGTTACTCCAGGTAGCATGGCTCAGGCAAAATCCTATTTATTTGACAGTAGTGGTCCCATTAGTCATCCCCAAATAACCCAAATCTGACCACAGGAAAGGCATAGTTTTAACATCGGAGGCTTTCCCGTGCTGTGTGCTGCTCTCCTGTTTCCCTGGGGCCTTCCCCCCCACCCTGGGAGAGTGCTGCTCTCGGGGCGGCCGCGTCTTCGACTCAGCCTCTTTAAAGCACAGGGGATGAAAAGCAAAGCTGTGTGTATCCGCGGATATTCTCCATTGCCAGGGACATATTTTCCATCATGAAATATGCCACGGACAGAGTCCTGCTGCTTTCAGGGTTTTGAAAGTTTTCTGGACAAATTCACTGGGATAGCATTCAGGAAAAATGTGACTGTATGTTTATCTTGTCATATTTTCCCTTAGGTCACTGCTGTCAACCATAATACTGGGCTAGATGACCACAGTCTGGTCATTTTTATGTTGTTTTGCACAAATAAATACAACACTTGTGTTTACACTCTCTGGTTCCAGCCCGCAGTGCACAAGATGGGCACAAGAGTGGGATGAGAGAGGGTCAGTCCGACGCCATCCTTGAAATTAGGGGAGATGGATGTGTAAGAACATCACGAGCATGAAAGCAGAGGTACAGGATCAGACTGACAGTCCACCTGGAAGGGCTGAGGTTGGTGGGAAAGTGGATTGTTTCTGCCCTGTGTCTTTGGCTTGGTCTGAGCTGCTGGGAAAGTGGGGTTAGACGGCTCTGGACATAGCTGTTGGATGTTTTGAATCCTGTTTCTTCTACACTGGGTCTCAGCTGTTCAGTGTAAAGTACTGTAGAATCATAGAATCATTTAGGTTGGAAAAGACTTTTAAGACCATCAAGCCCAACCGTTCCCCTAACCCTGCCATTCTACCACTAAACCCTGTCCCTAAGCACCTCATCTGCCCAGCTTTTTAAATACCTCCAGGGATGGGGACTTGACCACTTCCCGAAATGGCACAGAAATTCATGTGGACCTGGGGTACGATGAGTAATTGGTGTTGAGATGGTTGTATCCACATTAGGCACTGGAGAGGATAAATCGGGAGAGCCAAGAGGGCTCAGGACAGAGGGCAGGTTTACCTTCGCACCGAAGAGGTGCTTTTATCACCCTCAAGCCCAGGCCCAGAAATGTGGAGAGCATTGTGGAGGGGTGCTCCAACCTGTATCCATGAGCAGAACAGCATCGCCTGAGTGGGGACAGAGGGACAGCGGGTGCTGCTGACCCATGGCCAGACCTGGTCAATAAACCTGCCTGGAGCAGCAGCAGCCCTGGAGGAAAACCCAACAAATTCCCTGCCCTGAAAGTCTGATAGCAGCCAAAATCTGTCCAAACACTAGGCAAGATTTCCCTACCTGGGCCTGCCTGCTTTGATCCCTCAACCCCAAATTCCCCTTTATTAAAAAAAATAAAATTAAATATTAAAGAAGTGCCCCTTTGCATTTGCATAAGAGCATTATTTCTACCTTTTATGAGCAGGGTGGCAGTTTTCACAGAGAAATAACTCTGGATAGAGTTATTAAAAGATTAACCTCCCCCCCCCCAAAAAAAAAAAAAAAATCCAGGCTGAAAAAACAAGTATCCTTACCAGAACTCAGGGGCGTTTCTCATAACATCTTGCTTATGTTATGAAGTCTGATTTTTTTTTTATTTTTTTTTTTTTAAAAAGGATGAGGTAGACTCCATTACTTCACTGAAATTCATATGACCTGCTGATAAACCAGTTTAAAAGTCTCCTGCTGTAGCACTGGATAATGCTGCAAGAATCTCTCCAGCTCTGTAATCTTGTTGGTTCCTGTACCGATGGGAGAGGCATTGCCTTGCTTGCATTTTCGATGGGCTCGTGCCTTATTCTCGTGTGGGTGTAAGCATGTGTTTCCTGCGGCATGGCCGGTCCCCGGGGCTCATGACTGCCCGCCGCGCTGTGTCACGGCCCCAGGTAGCATTTGCAAAGGACAGATGATCACCTTGTCCTGGAAAGAAAAGGTGATGCGGTTACAAGTGGCCCGATGATTGAAATCTGGCCAAAGAACTGAGATGCCAGGGCAGCAAACCCGAAAAGCATGGGAAGAAAAAAATACTAAAAAAAAAAAATCTTAAAAACCATAGAAAAGCTGTGATTTCAAGTAAATCTCAGTGGGAACTGAGAATCTGTAGAAGGTTGAAGGATTGGTACAAAATTTGCTGTGCTGAGACCTGTTGTAAACAGCATTGATACCAACGTGCTGCACCAGTGCTGGCTTTGCCTTGCTTCTGAAGGATGAGATAAATGCTTCTTTTTGAAGGAAGAAGTGAATCTACAACATTAAGTGGGGAAAGAGATGTATTATACAGTCACAGATGTTTGCGTGAGCCGGCAGATGCTAGGCATGTCTCAAATACCTTTACTGTTTCTTTTTTCTTTTTTTTTTAAAGTCGCCCAGGCTCATGGAGATGAGGTCACTCTCAGAGGTGACTTCAGGACATGCAGATCACCTCGAAGCTCTGCGGGACTTTTGCCTTACATCTATACCAGGTGTTTCAGAGCAAAGTTTGCTTTATACATACTTCATGTCTCTTGAGATACCAGGGACAAAAATAAAGCAGGGTGGTCATTAAACCTCTCCTTTGGTCATTAAAATCGTGCCGATTCCTTAGAGCAGGCGTGCTGCAGCTCAGGTCCAAATATGGATTTAGAGGAAACTCAACGTCTTTGCTCTAAAAAAAGCCAAACAACCCTCCCCGCCTCCCCCGTAATTACAGTTTGACATAATGAGTGAGTGTTACTTATTAATTTCAGCTCTCGGAGCTGATGTCACGGCAGAGTCGGGGTCCGGGAAATCTCTGAGTCACGTGGAGATGCAGAGCCAGGAAATAGCAGAAGAAAAATAAGTAAATATTAGGTGAAAGACATTGGAAGCTGACGGCAGCTTCCTGAAAGAAGTCGTGGGAAGCTGTTCGGTGCTAAGAGCAAACCGTGACCGTGGGTTAAATGCCAATATTCAGTTTGGTTGACAAATTAAGGCAGAACGCCTCTTCATTGCGATTGCAAAACGATGTAAAGGACGAGGGAGGTGACACGCTCGAATATGACCCATGGTCCTGGAATGTAAACTGTCCTCTTTCTTCACAGTTTCAGCTAATTGAAAAAGCAATCAGTGCCTCTGCGGGGAGATGGGCGGGGGGAGGATTGAGACCCGTTTCAATCTCCATTAGTTTTCCTACCAGACCAAATCTTGCAATATATGGATTAAGATCAGGAGATGCTGAGGGCTTTGATGTCCCAGGGACTTCAGAGGCTCAGGACTTGGGCTGAGAGGGTGCTCTTGGTATGAAGCATAGCTTCGGATGGGCAGAAGCTCCCTGTGGATCCTGCCTGAATTCAGCAAATGGTTGCAGATGAAAGAAAATTTGGAAACATCATTTTTTTAGAAAGCTAGAATTCAGGCATCTTTTATGAGTCACTGCCTGCTAAAACTCATTCAGTTTTTAATTTTTTTCCTCGTTTTTACCCACTTTATTGGTGGGATGTTTTTGTAACTAGACAAGTAGAAGAAAGGGGAAAATCTTGCATGGGAGAAGAGAAACCAAGGACCCACAAGGCCCGGATGCCCTGCACTGAGTATGAATTCAGGCTGAGTCCAGATGGCTTGGTGGGGGTGTCTGAAACCATGCAGGGCTAAGGCAGACCATGACTTCTGAGAAAGTAGAGCCCCCCCTGCCCCGACCAAACCAACAACAAAACCCCAAGGTTGGTTGTTTTTTTTTTTTTTTAACTTTTCTTCTATTTTAAATTCCAGGTTTTCCTCATGAGGTCATCTAAGTTACAGTGATGCAGGGCTTTGTATAGACAAGCAGAGGAGCGGGTAAACAGAGAAGAAGATTTCTCCTCTACTGCATCAGTGAAGAGAAAATGTCTGTCTGATGACTTCAGGTGAAGCTGGTGTGGTTTTGCCCGGTCTGCTGAAGACACTCAAGTTTCACATCACTGTGGGAACTTTGCCTGTGGTCCGAGTTTGCTGTCGCTTGCAATACCACGTGTTTTTGATACAGAGCTTTTGCTTGCCTGTGCTGAGACATAGCAAAACTTAATTTGGTTTTTCTTCTGCAACTGTGGCCCTGTCTGGGGGAATAGAGGGTGTGAGCACTGGGGGAAATCATGAACCTCTTTTGCAGTTTCCCAAAGTCATTGAGAGAAGCTTTTCATAATCTTCAGCCTCTCAGAAATCCCAAACTTGATGCTATGATGTGCTGAAAATCTTGGTTGCATTTCTTCTAGACTGAACTTTCTGGTGGGTAGAGTACAACTTTATTGAGATACTCAGTGATGGCATCTTTCCCATTGTAATTATTAGTGTTATTTTACAGAGCCTGAAGGTAAACAGTTACTTCTAAAGACAGGAATGGCCTTAAAAGTGCCCATTCCAAAGACCCTGAAACCGCATTCACAGGGGGCATCCAGGCCTTGGTGAAGCTGTGGGCACATGCTCCACGTGCAAGGGGAAGGCAGCCAGCAAAGAGGCCATGCCGTGGAGAATGGTGCTCCATCCTCCCTTGCTCTTGGCTTCAGACCCCACCAGTGCTTCCTGAAGTTAGGCATTTATGTTGTTCCTTGGGTGAAGTTACCAAACACTCTTTGTCTTCCAGAAGCAGAGGTGCCCTGACTGTTATTTTAGCAGTTCAGGGCTTGGAGAAATGGGAGATCTTCAGCTTGAAGGCTACAGACTTACCTCTGCACTTTCTTCCCCCTTCTCATTGGAGAAAGCACATCCCAATGGACTTGGGCTGTGGAACCCTCTCTGACCTTCTCAGTGAAGCTGTGGAACCTCATGTCAATTCCAAAACCTGCCCAAGAAGCTGAGGAAATGCTTGGTTAATGTGCTGTGAGCTCCACAGAGCCACAGCTACCCTAAGCTGTGCCTAAGCCATGAATTAAATCCTTATTTCCAGTTAGCATAGTTATGGCTAAGCTGCACGTCACCTA
Organism: Egretta garzetta; assembly: GCF_000687185.1. Classification (NCBI taxonomy): domain Eukaryota; kingdom Metazoa; phylum Chordata; class Aves; order Pelecaniformes; family Ardeidae; genus Egretta; species Egretta garzetta. Next base: position 2,918,816 of record NW_009258662.1, read on the forward strand.
GACTGAAGGCAGGATCAATATTGCAAATGTCAGCCAGAGCCACAGAAAGATTTGGCAATGAATTGTGGGATTGCAATATGCAGGTATTGGGATTTTGGTGCATCCATAGCATGGTATCTTCTGCACCCACTGGTAGTCACAGGACTGTGGGCCTTGTGGCACAGGGACCACTTCAATGTTTGACATCCCACTGGACAGATTAAGAACAAACCCTCATCCTAGAGCATTCACAGTCCCAAGGACAAGGGGCAAAGTTGTGCCCAAAGATGTAAAGGGACCCGGAAGCCTGGATGTAAACGGGTTTAGGCAGCAGGGAACTGCAGTCACTGTTATCAGACCACGCTGTCCCCTCTTCTCCTGCTGCCCTTCCTCCTATCACAAGTGTGGCTCCTTCTCCCATTGACTGCTAGAGCTGCACAGTCTAGACAACCTCCCCTTCCAGAAGGTCCAAAGTGAGCGGATACAGCTGGCTATCACACATGCTGCATCTCACAAGCCTTGCTGTTCGGTCTCATGTATTTGTGCTTTCATATCATAGGTCCTTATCATAGAATCATAGAATCGTCTAGGTTGGAAAAGACCTTTAAGATCATCAAGTCCAACTGTTAACCTAACCCTGCCATCCCACCACTAAACCATGTCCCTAAGCACCTCATCTACCCTTCTTTTAAATACCTCCAGGGATGGGGACTCGACCACCTTCCTGGGCAGCCCCCTTCTTGCTTTTTGTCCTCGTTTTTCTCTTCTGAACTCTTTCCAACCTCTTATGAGGCTTATCTCTGCCTCATGCCCACTTCTGATACACTCTGGGGAGGATGTTTCTGTAACGACTGACGCTGGATAAGGCAGTGAAGGTTGGCATAGTATCTTGTAAACATATGTGGAAATAAAAACTTTGAATAAAATAAGGACAATCCAGGTGTTTGTAATTTCCTTTTTTGGCTAACTCTGAAGAAGTCTTTGGCCTGAAGCACTGTGAAAATAAGGGGAAGTGCTGGTTCTCTTAGATTCATCATAGCTGATATATTGAAAGTGATTTTAAAATCACTCCCAAAGGGCTTTTCTTCCCAAAAGACTGGGATCAAAACCTTTTGCAGAGTAATTCCTTTGAAACTCAGATTAATGCTATTTACAAGGTGGTTAATGATTAAAGGACAAGTTTAACATTAAGCTCCCTGGTTCATTAATGCCACATGACTTCAGATTGCTCCAATAGCTTGGCCACCCTGCGATCCCAGGCTTATCTTTCATTGCTGTAGTGCCGCTGAAAAAGAAAAAAAAAGCAATGGGAGATAATAGCAGCATTTCTGATTGCTCTCTCTAGGAGAGAGCCGAAACATGTGGCACACCATGTATTGCTACGTGGTGGAAAAGGGAAACCTGGACTTGACTGATCACAGCTGGTCATCTGCCCTTCGAAAAGGATCACTCACCCACAAGGGGCTTTGCAGTGTTTTTATTTGGCCCAGAGGACATGCATTTCTCTCACTCTGTGATTTTGACAGTAAAATCAGCACCCATAAAGTTGTGCTCTGTGCAAAAGTAGAGAAAAATTTACTGGTGGCTGGACTCTTCTCCAGCCCCACCAGGTCATCAGGCCTTCAAGTGGCAGTACCTCTACAACTGCCTGAAGGGAGGGTGTAGTGAGGTGGGGGTTGGTCTCTTCTCCCAGGTAACGGGTGATGGGATGAGGGGAAATGGCCTCAAGTTGTGCCAGGGCAGGTTTAGGTTGGCCATTAGGAAAAATTCCTTCCCCAAAAGGGATGTCAAGCATTGGAAGGGGCTGCTCAGAGAAGTGGTCGAGTCCCCATCCTGGGGTTTATTTGAAAGCTGGGCACACAAGGTGCTTAGGGCCATGGTTTAGTGGTGGGATGGCAGGGTTAGGTTAACGGTTGGACTTGATGATCTCAAAGGTCTTTTCCAACCTAAATGATTGTATGATTCTACGTCATGCACTGATCCAAATTTAAATTCTGTTGAGCTTTTCCACCTTGTTTGTTTCGATTACGGGATGATCCAGTTGCCCCACTCCAGTGTCTGTTTTAAGGAGGTGTCTGAGTGAAGCCATCCCAGGCAGGGAAGGGAGTGTCCTGAGGGAGGAATTAGGATGAGGATGGAGGTATGCAGTAGCTTTATTCTTGAAGCAAAGGCTGCATAGATGGGAAAGGGTAAGAAATGAGGGCAGATGCGTAATTCTGTCGTGACTGGAAGGGAAAGATGAGGAATGTGAACTTGATGCAGAAAGTAAGTGAGAGACAAAAGAATCAGAAGAAAATGGACACTACTGCATTTTGGGTGGAGAAGTATGGGGGAGCAGGCAGGAAGACCAGTGGGGGCTCACATTATTTTTGTTCTGATGTCTAGGACATATGTGTCTGCTATAGAGCTATTTATATGTATTCTGAACTTTTATAGATATTTGCTCCAGTGGGACAAATTGTGTCCTAAAGGGGCCCATTTTCTCCACTGGTTTCCAAAGGGGTGTGGACAGCATCTCAGGTATACGTGTCTACACTCTATGGTTGGATTCAACTCCAGAGCCAGAGACCTCCCTTTCCATCCTTACAGCATTGGTGTCCTCATGTGGGTCTGATTTCTGAGCTCCTAAATACTCACTGGAGATCTGGGGCAGCTTTCAGCTGCCTGGGCATAGAGACCTGTTGCCACCTTAGGCACTATGATATATCCTGTCTGGTCTTCAGCTGCTGCTGTAGAAGAGCAGATGTCTTCTGTGGTCTTGTGCCATATCTGTCAGTATTGGGCAAATGCCTTGGATACCCTCAGGCACTGCAAATCTTTCTAGACCCAGATGTTTAAGCAACTCTATCCTGCCCATACTCGGCATATTCGATAGTATCCAGAAAGCTAATTCCAACCATAAATATCAGGGTCACTTGGGGTGTATTCTGTGTGGCTTCCAGGTGCCTCTTCAGCTGCCCCTGGCCTCCCACAGGTGCTGTGTCACATCTGCAAGCCCTCTGCAGATGTTTCAGGCACCCATGGGTGTCTCAAATGGCACTAGCAATTGAAACAACCAACTGAATCAAGCTCCTGGATTTGATCCCAGACAATTCCACGAAGGCAGAGAGGACCATAAGTGCGATTTTGGTGTCTGCTTGGAAGAGCTGATTAGTGGGATCCGGATGTGTCAAGGCAGGGAGACTCAAAGCAGCAAGGGACCGTAACTATTAGTGAGAGGAGAAAGGACAGGAAGTGGTTTGGCAGGAACACAAGGAGGTCTCTACACTTGTCCTGTGGTTCCTTCCTCATTTGACTTGTTTCCTGTTTCAAGTACTGGTGCTGGTAACGCTGTGGACCATGCTAAAAAAAAAAAGGGCAGTTTGGGCATACATTTTGTTTTGCAACTAGAAGCTTCCTTCCTGCTAGACTAAAAAAAAGTCAAAGGAGGACACAGTGCAGCAAACACCATCAATGCTTGCACATCTTCCCCACTTACCAAAGAATCATCCTTGCTGTTTAACAGTTCTGTAAAACTCTGGAGGGCTGCACTAAAGTGTAAATTATAGACATGATACTTAGAGACAGATACGTTATGCAACGGCTATAGTTTGAAGGCTGTGAAACGGGGCCTGCTGGGCAGAAAAGTTGAAATCTCAGGTCTGGAGGACACAGAAATGTGAAGCAGAGATGAGTCCAGGGAATTTTACAGTTCCCATCTCTGACAGGCATTATGGAGAGTCGAAATTAAATTAATATCATACCTCTTTGAGAACATGCAGGTGAAGATGCCAACACAGCTTGTGGGTCTTGCTGCTGCCAAGGCTTTCTGCTTTACTTTTGCACCTACCAATTTCAGGTGAATCGCCCAAAGACATTTAAGGTTGGAGGTGGCAATCGTCTCACCCTGCCACTGCAGGACCTTGATTCATGTGCTTAAACTTGCCCCAGGTACAGGACATCCACATGGACCTGGCAGATATGACCCAGGATCTACAAGACAACAAGGCTGCCTTTGGGATTGGCAGCTGGAAGCCAGACAAGTCATGTCCATTGGCACTGGATACCCAGCTCTTCAAGGGATTTCCATACCATAAGTGCAGTAGAATGGGAATCTACGGGCTGGATCCACAGAGATAAGAGGTTTGGGACCTCCATTAGAATTTAGGCATTCACAGGTCTTTATGGAGGCTTTACCTGACTCACCTTCGTCCAGGGAGAAGTGAACCTGTGCGCCTTAGACAAGTGGCTGCCCCAGCTAAAGCTGAGAGGCTCTGTCAGAAAATTAGTGTGAACGTGCCCTGGAAACCCCAGGGGTGGCTAGCAGATTGGAAATGCAGTGTGTAAAGGCAACCTCTGCTCTGAATTGCTGTGCATGGGGCTTGAACATCAGCTTTGAAGAATGAGGACCCTGACCTCTCTCTCTCAAGCATCCCATCAATTTTAAAAAAAGAAAGTTACAGCTGGATAATATTTTTCCCCCTAGCTAAATTTCTTTCCTTATTCACCTCAGTTTTCCCAGACTTTTCAATGCAGCAGCTGAGAGTCATTTTATATTGACCTGTTTCCACCAGCAGTACCTTGCTTCCAGTAAAATCACAGCACATTCCCTTTGTTTTCAGACTCATAGACAATCACATTTATCTGTTCACTGCCCTTCAATAGCAGGCAGCTTCTAATGGATTTCTGTATGAGGACCATACCCCCTACTCACTAATTGAAATTCAGCGCACAGAGCCACATCAGTGCAGTGTGGTGGTGGAGAATATCAATGCACAAAGCCAGGAGGGGGAATGGGAATGGGCAGAGAGAAGTTTCACATTTTCAGAGCCTTGCAGCAAATGTGACTGGGACTTCACTGTGCATCAAAGCAGTGTAGTATGGCCATGTGCTCCAAACCTTCCTCCCAGGGTCCCAAAATATTCATGAGATGGACATCTGCCCTCCAGCAGGTTCAAGAGCGAGGCTGGGCTTAGGGTCTTTGGTAAACTGAATGTTAGAAACTTGACTGCTTTTCAACCTACGGTTATGGGAAGAAGGGCAGCCTCCAGCCAGCAGCTCCCCTACTGGATCTGAGGATCAGAGGTGGGGATGCACAGTTTTACCTCGTGGTTAGAGGCCTGGATTGATGGTCAAGAGAACTGGGATTTGTTCCCAGCTCTGCCTTCTGGATGACCACAGACATCTCAGCTTTCCTCTCTGTGCCATGCTTTCCTCATCTGTGAAATAGCTCGTTTTCCTTTGAAAAGTCATTAGGGATGCTGCTGAAAAACAGTCACAGGAACAGATGAGCTCTTTTTTTTTTAATAACAAGACTCACTATAAAAAAGAACATGTAACATTTTTAAGACCCAACAGGGATTTGACAGGGTTAAGACCCTGGATGGCTGGGATTTAGCTCAGAGGTTAGGAACATGATTCAGTTTCTCGGCAGATGTGCTTGGTGCCATACGTGAGGCCCTACAGTATCTCCCAGCCTCCAGCTGCCACTCCAGAAGAGAATAAGTTCCAGAAGGTCTTATGTCTTATTTATTTATTCTGCTTGGATGTTTCAGGTAACTTGGAGCATCTCAGCTGGCTCTAGGCACCTGCAAGCAGGTACTTCAGTAGAGCCCTAGGTCTCCATTGGCTGTAACAGGAGGTCGGATATCCACCTCACTGGGAGACACCTGCACATAGAGAAGGATCTGTTGCTTAAACAGAGGCAACTGTTGTCACCTGAGATGTTCCCACATGGGGCAGTCAGATACAAGAGAGGTCTATCAGAGACCCATGCCCCTGGGGAGCAGCAGCTGGAGACCTGCTAGGAAACTGAAGAGTGAAAAAAATGACACATGATGCTTCTGTTTAGTCAACTGAGTCATGTCCCTGTGTCATTTTAGGCAGTCAGGGTCTCCCATACACCCTACTACTCTGGTGCCCTAGAAAACAGATGTTGATTTTAAAATAATCTCTAAAAGCACAAACTGGTCTGTGGTTTAGGGGCTGTGACTGGCATGGAGTCAAATGCCTCCTCTGCTATGGGCATCCCGTAGGAGACCAGGCCAACCAGATGACCTCAGGGGGTCTTGCCTTGAAAGCTTGATTTTAAGAGATGGGTTCTCCTGGGTCAGGTAGCCCAGGCACTGGCTTCTGTAACTAAACCCCCTGGCCACCAAGCTCCAGTTTAGAATAAACTAGGTTTCCACTCTTCTGAACTAGGAAGGCTGAGTTCAGGGAGATCTTGTAGGTGTTGGGGCAAGTTTCTTCATCTTACTGTGCCTCAGAAGGGGATGGCAATATCTCACACTTTCCACCTCTTGTCTAGTAGGAGATAAAACTCCTTGATAAGAGGAGCTCTCTCTCAGATAGGTGATCTGGGCCTACACTTCGCATAGCTTTCTTGCATACCCTGAAGTCAACTCTGCTTGTAAAACACAGGGCAACCTTGCTGTTACTGAAAAGGAATATTTTTTAGCAGCTTTGTTTATTTTTGTCCCAGGAGAAGGGACTGTCTCTTGCAATATTTGCAGACAGCCCTTGCTAAAAGGAGATCTGATCTCAGGCACGGTCTCCAACCAGAACTATAATTCCAGTGGTGATAACAATAATAAACATGGCACTAACCATGCCCAAATATAGCACTTGGCACTGTTTTTCCTGTTCAAATATCAGTTCCTGTGACTGTCATTCTTTGAACGCTTCCAAATGCTGGCATTTGGAAATGGCAGTCGCTTCCAACAACGCCTTTTGTCCAGAAGAGATTATTTCCAGTAGACTGCCCTGCAAACTGCGATGCTGCACTTTGTCCCTCCAAGGTAGAGATGGGGACAGCGTGTGACTCATGTCTCTCATATCATCCTGAAAAGAGAATGCATCGTTGGTGCAGGTTTCAGTTGTGCACACTAATTTAATCTTATACTTTCCGCTTTTCTACAAAAAGAAATCTGCTCTCATGATTTCCCCTTTTGGCTTTAGAAGCTCTCCAAAGATCTTCTCTCCCCATTTTCCTTGCAGTCCTTTCCTCAGCCTGCTTCTTTGCCCCATCTCTTGCACTCACCAGGACTAGAGCCAGTCTCCAAAAAGCCTGGGCATGAGGGAAAATGCTTTTCTTGTGAAATCTCTGTTCCCAGAAGGTGGGGAGACTGCTGGATGTGGGGCTGCGTTACAGCCAGTCGAAATGAGAACTGTGGGCCCAGAGGACTGCCATTGTTTTCTTCTCAAATAAGTCAAAACCAGACTGAAATATTAGCATTTTCCAGAATAGCTATCCCTCCCCTAGAACATGCCTCTGTAAAGACCTCATTTTGGTATTTCTAGTCCAAAGGAAACACTTTCAAATTCCTGAATTTAATAAATTTTCTGGGTTTTGTTTTTGGTGTTTTTTTTTTTTTTTTGAGGGTGTGGTGGTGTTTTTTCATAAGAATTAACCTGAATCTTTCTAAGCTGTCACCATCCATGTTCTGGTCTAATTGTATCAGACTCCTATCTCCCCCTGGCCAGGCACTGCACTCACTTCTCTCTTCTCATCATCTTCTGATGATGGGAATCAAGGTCCAGGGTGTATCATGGAAAATGTTGTCCATATTGGGAGGTTGTCTTGCAGCTGAAGAAAAAGGTCCAAGATGCTGGAGAGCGCTTTTATGAAGTTCCTGTGTAATGAAAATAGGCAGAACATGAGGTCAGCATGACCCAAGCAAAATGCTTCCTTTCCGCTTAACAAAACAAAACAAACAGATTCAAGTGAATTTAAGCAGAAATGAAGTTGTTTGTTTTCATTGTCCCCAAGGGAAAAAAGTAGAACTCTGTGTATGTGTAGGCTTGCAAATTCATAGGCAAATTGTAGAAGCCTTCCATTATACAGAAACTGCATTTTCCATTAACCTAATACACAGGAATGGGTAAACAATCCTCAAGCTGATGGAGAGATGGGATTGCTCAGAAATGCTTGATTTCATGAGCATTCAAGAGAAATTAATGAAAATTATGGAGAAATTTCAGGAAACAAGTCTCTTTATCCAGGAAGAAGAGCTTCAGCTTCACTTGCAGCCTGGAAGGCAAGAATGAGAAATGAAACAACAACATCAACAACCTCCTAGATGGACAGGAACGTCGGTCGTTGAAAACAACTGAAGAGGGAGAGGAGAGTCTAAGAGAAGAGGTTGAAGGAAAAAATGGGAAGGGATGAACCCAAAGGCAACACTTGTCTCCCTGAATTGGTTCAGATAGAATTTACTGGAGAGATAAGGAGGGGTAGACAATGCTAAGGGTGCTTTCACCTCTTCTTCCTCTCCGTGCTACGACTGTCTCATGCTGACAAGCGTGGTGTGAACACGTAGACCCTGGAGGTACACTTGCACAGACCTCTGACAGATCTGGAAGGTCTTCCCAAAAAATGCAGCAACAACCCTCTTTCAGCCCTATGGTAATCATTCACCAGCACCATCCAGCCCTGGTGCCTGAAGTTTCTCACCTGCCCAGGTGTGCTCAGCAGCTGTTTGCTGGGAAGCATCCTGTTGGGATTTAGACTAGATATAAGGAAGGAATTCTTTACAATGAGGGTAGTGAAACACTGGAACAGGTTGCCCAGAGAGGTGGTGGGGGCCCCATCCCTGGGAACATTCAAGGTCAGGTTGGACGGGGCTGTGAGCAACCTGATGTGGTTAGCGGTGTCCCTGCTCCCTGCAGGGGGGTTGGGCTAGATGGCCTCTAGGGGTCCCTTCCAACCCAAATTCTATGATACTATAATTCTATGATTTAGGCCTGGGCATGCTGCTGTCAAGGGAACAGGCTGGACCTATAGGCCCCATACCCAAGACTGACCCAAGACAGGAGCTGCCTTGACCAGACTCAAAGAAGTACCCAGAAGAAGTTGTGCCTGGAAAAGACCTCCACAGCTTCGAGTCACCTGCTCTGGGCTGGATGGAGGCAACTCATGTCCTCCTAGGAGGCATCGTCATGAATTCCCCTTGGTGTTACGACACTGGACTGCCTTGACCTTGCTGCGAAGCAAAAGAAAAGATCAATAAATTATCAGCCACTTGTGACTGCCAGGATTTATAGCTTCCCTTATCAATTTGAGCATTTTCCAGTGCCTAAAACCAATGGGCAGATTCTGGGCAAAATTCTGTGATAACAATTGTCCCGTCTCTCAGTTCCAGGAAAGGCAATGGTTTCTTTTTTATTATTATAACTGATATCCTGGGTGACAGGTGGAATGGGTCAGGCCTGGACATGTCTTTGCACGTCAGCATTGAGAGGCAAGACCAGTCAATTAACAGATAACAGTGGAAGGCGTGGGCTCACTGGGCCCCTTTGGAGTGTTGTTTTTTAAATAATCACAGACAGCTTTGCAGGCCAGAGAGGAGCATCGTGATAATCTAATCTGGCCTTCAAGCCTATCAGAAGCCAAGTGATTTCACCCTGTATTTTCAGTACAGCAGCAAGGTCTTTGGGTCATCTCTCCCTGGGGTTGCAGATGAACCTATGCCCTAGAAGAAGAAAACTCTTCTTTATTTCCTAGGTAGGAAGGGATCAGGGAAGAGATTTGAAGGTATTCCTTGATCCCCAACCTGGCATGTTTCCCTTCCCAGGAGGTGAGAAGGCATTCTGGACTATAAAAACTTCTTTGAAAAAGGAATGAAAGGGACAGAGCTTTGCTTTTCCTTCTCTAGTAATCCCCCTGCATCCAAGTGGCTCATGTCCTTACCCAAGGCAAGGGATCTCCATTGAAAAGCCAATACTGACCATGCTTGCCCCGTTGATTGCACTCCCATGGGAAGGCTGTTGCCCTACATGCTGTCCTTGGTGAGGAAGGCTGAGGGATGGTGTGGAGCTGGCTGGAGGAAAGGGCAGACTGGGCCTGCCTTCCGAAATCCGCGGAGCTGTGGGAATCCAACATGGCAGTGCTTGAAACCCAGCTCTCTGTCTCCCAGCCTGTGTTTCCTTCCAGCCATCCAGTGCTTCCAGCAAACACTTGAACCCCCTGCAATCCCCAAGAATCACAGAATCACAGAAATCACATGATTTGAGGAAATTACGTGTGAAAGGGTGGGGATGACAATATTTAGGTGACTTTTCTTCCTTAGGTGACAGTGTTTAGGCAACTAAATTGTGCTCTTGATGTTTACTGTTCAGGCGTCACCTCCGAGTTGACCACTGACAGTTCCCCTCTTAATCCCTGGAAAATATCAGGCACTTGAAAGTGTGATTCATTTGCCCGATTTCGCTTAAATAACCCGCAATCTGGACATGGCTGTTTCTCTGCATCGACAATGGAAACAACTAGCTTAGATGCTGATAGAGCCATCTGTGTTTGATCCGCTGAGTCCCATCCCTAGGCCTTAAGTCAAGCTGGATGTTTTCCTGCAAAATGGTCCAGCTCGACCAGGAAAGCAGAGCTGAGTCACCAGCCGGCTGGTGAGATGGTCACCATGACCCCTCTTGGGCTCCAACCTTTGTGCCTGCGAATAATCACTGCCGAGCGGCAAAACCACGGCCTTAACGAGATCCAGGGCAGTTTGCTGGTCTCAGATCTCAGAGGCCAGCTGTCATTCTGCATTAAATCCACCTGGATCTGAAGTTAGACGTGGTAGTTGCCGAATTGAGTGATGCACACCAGTGGTGGCAAGATCTCCTCCTCATTTGTACCTGCCACCTCAGAGAGTAACTCTTCATATTTATACAGGGAAGGGGGAGGAAACCTCAAATTCTAAGATTTTTACTTTTTTTTTTTTTTTTTTTTTTGCATGTGTATATGCGGTTATTTTACTCCTGCTTTTCTACATTGGGAAATTTCTTCAAAAAGCTGCTTCTTCTTGTCTTTTATGTGCTGTGGGGCGTTTGATGATTATGACTGTGTCCAGAATCATGATCAGTGCAGGCTCCAGCAAAGGCTGCTGGATTTACCTGCCCCTTGCATGATACCCTGGGTCTGACAGTTCCTGCTGTTATATACTTTAGTATATGATCAAACAAAAAACCTGTCGTCTCCTTTTCCCACTTATCCCCTTCTTCCCCCTTTCCCTGGCCACTTCAGATGTGTTCAGGTCCCACACCCTGCCAGAGGTGTGACTCTGCAAGCAGATCAACTGCATTGCCATGCATTCCCCCAGTAAAATACAACAATTTTAATTATCCCAGCTCAAAACTCATTTATCATCACTGCCAGCATGTTTCCAGTTACCACAGGCTACAATTCGCACTAATTTTGTTGTTTGTTTTCTTTTTCCACAGCAGCCTTATGAGGTGGGAACAGTTATTCCTCTGCTTAAGAAACAAGTGTCAGGAAGAACAAAATCTGAAAGCTTAAGAGGTATTCAGGTGAATTCTTTCCCTGGATTTTACTGAGGAAACCTGGAAACTCTTCCTGGTACCTGGAAGCGATGGATGACTTGTTTGCCGAGACTCAAAAAACCCCCTCTGTTAGGACAAGATGGGGAGCTGTTACAATGACAGAAGACAACGATAGAAAAAACAGTATTTGGAGAGGCGGAAAAGAGAAACAAGTTTATTTCCTCCTAATTGTATTTTCCAGGCCGCTAAAGCTCCTCTTTAAATTAAGTTTAACCTTTACTTTCAGAGGCAGCTGAGGAAATACATTTTCAGTTGAAAAACAGGCGGTTGCTCTCTGAGACAGACTTCCCCTTTGGGGCTGCCAAATCTCAACGCAGCTCTCGGCACTGTCCTCACTTAACCTCTCCCGGAGCCAAAAAATATCCAAATAACTGGCTGCTTCATGCACTGGCCATTAACTTGACTAACAGCAACCAGGCAAATTAATTCCAGTGAATTTAAACGAAACCCTCCTGCGGCTGTCAGACAGCTAGTTAAGTCTTCCAGTTTACTGGAAAGAAAGTGGGAAAGGTAAATAAGTCAAAGTAAAAGCCCTCTCCAAGTGTGTGAGTGCAGCTCCCCTGGTAGCCCTCCGCAGCGTGGAGGTGGAGGTCCCACAAGCAGAGGGGACCTTGTTGCCCTTGAGGAACACACCCCAGAAGTTTGTTCCCACCACGCTGACCTTGCCAGTGCCAAGATGTCCCCGGACATGCTTGGATTTCTGTGCTATGCCCTGGAGCTCTCTCCTGAGTGCCTTAGCCAAGCACCAGTGAATTAGCACAGTGAAGAAGGACTTTTCTCCTCATCAAGGATGGTGAAGGAAGGACCTATAGATTTATACCTGATGAAAGGTGGCTCCTTCTGGAGAAGAGCAGGCCAGGGCCTCCCATGGCATTTTAACAGAAATCCTAAATATCTCCTGGGGCACAGGACCTTATGGAAGCAAATATACCAGCTGCTTCAAGCCAGCTGATGGGGCAAGGGTCTGTCTTGCAGCAGGAGGCTCTGTGTCTGGTGCTTCAGTGCCTGTGAAGGTACAGCATGAAAGCCAGGCAGCTTGGTGGCTTGTCCCCACACCGTGACCCCAGTGTCAGGCAGAAACAGGTTGGGTCCCTGATTTCAGGTGCACTGATTGCACATGTGCTTCCTCACACCCCTTCATCCTACAAAGGGGAGAAGAGGAAGCACTTTGCAACTTGCTGACGAATAGGACTGTGCATAAGCTACACTAAGTCTTATCATTGCAATTATCGATGTTAATACATATGCAATCATGATGTGAGGTTTTCAGAAAATTCCTTATCAGCATGTGGCATCTCTTTGTAGATACAAGTGCTAAAAAACACTTTTTGCTGTATCAATACGTTGCACAGGACATGGGAAGATAAATGCAGGAATCCCCCAAAGGCTTATAGGTAAGTGCTGGGGCAAATCCCGCTTAGCCTTTATCTGCTTGATATAAATAAATAAAACCTCCTGAAAAACACATATAATCAGAATCATAGAATGTTTTGGGTTGGAAGGGACCTTTAGAGGTGATCTAATCCAAATAGAGGTACATGGACACATTCAGATACATATACATATATATATACACACACACAACCCCCACATATATATGTTTCATATATATATATCACATATGTATGTTAGTGTATGGATAAATATGGTAGTATATTCAACTTTTAATCTATCTATAAGGTTAGACTCATCTTTTAAGCCCAGGTGCAGTACATTTGCTTCAGGGCACTGGATTCCTATTGAAAGTCACATTTTGTGTGTCTCCTGCAGACTGGTGTCTGGAGTGGCTCCAGGCAGCATCCAGCACACACATCTCATCGATTGCCTTTTTAAGGAAGAAGAGACACTCCACGGAGATTTAAAATGAGGATCTACTGCAGAGAAACATCGGTTCTACATTTTTCAGCAGATGCTGCAACACTGACAGCTTCCTCAGTACAGGGTGGACAACGAGTGCAGGATGGCATGCATGCGCTCTTAGTGGTCCCGGGGCAGAAAGAGCAATTTTAGACATAATAAAATCTGAGAGATAAGCTATAACCGACACAGATATGGTAGGAGAACATTCCCAGGCCTTTGGCGCTGCTCCAGTGAAAACCCACGTGCAATTTGGGTTTGTGATCCTTCACAAGGACCGTGATTATCACCACGGCTGAGGAAAAATAGGCACTGTTGTCACCAAGGAGCGTGGATGTGTTGGCATTGGTGGTCCGGCTTCTCCATCTTCTTACCTCAAACTGTGATTGTAGTGGCCAACTCCACCACACTCTGCCCTTGGTTTTGCTTGGTTTGCTGTCTGCTCGGAGGCTGCCACCTTGCCCCTGGGGCAGAAGCCCTGGCAGGGTTGGGCAAGTTGCTGCACCAATCCAACATCCCCCATTGAAATGAAGCTGTGAAATGGCACGGTGCCATCTGCAACAGATGGGCACAAACATGTTATTGCTCTTAATGCAGGCCCAGCTCCCTCCCAGGGATGTTCTGTGGGAGCATCAGGTTTTGTTTGGGATGTCACCTTCTGTCCATCCATCTGCTGGTCTAGCACTGACTGAGTTACCCCAGCTTCAGAATAAACCGTGTTGTGCTTTGTTCTCTTGAGAGCCATCATATGTACCCATAGCACTGTGGTAGAAGCTAAAGCTCCAAGCAGATGGTCTTCAAGGCTCTTCCTCTTCCCTCAGTTCTGCTCTGATTTAAGTTCCTACTGTCTTCTCCAATCCTTCTGACTCAGGTGATGTGATGCCATCACCTACATCTGGAGCCACCCTGGCTCACAGTTTCTGGAGCTACCATGGCTTGGAGAAAAGAAGCAACACCAAGTCTTACTTTTCATGTTCTCCAAGTTGCTGTGTGCCATGGGAAAGCCATAAGACCTTAGGGCCAAGGACGTGTCCTAAGCACCAGGGCAGGGAGTTCTGGGACAGCTTCTCAGCAAGCTTGGGGGTGAGGAAATTGCCCCCTGCTTTTAAAAGGATGCTGTAGAAACTTCAAGTGGGGATTGGATTATGGGGAATGGACCCTGGAAGTCCTTTCTAGCTCCATGTTTCTGGAGATGCTGAATTTAGGGGCTTAGCTGAGTGAAGGCAGGAGCTGAATGGGTGTAAATCAGGCAAACTGGTTGTTTGGGAATATTGGGACCAGACTGCAGCCTGAACGGGTTAAATTTGTCCAGCGGGAACTGGCGGTTACTGGATGTCTTTGCTTCTGTTTCCCAGCTGCTTTCATAAAGGGTTTGTTGCTGTCTGAGTCTGCCCCAGCCCGACTGTCTGCAGCAAAGTCAACAATCCCGAGCGGGCTCCGGCCCGAGACCGTCCGCGTAGAGGAGTGACAGGCTCTGCAATACCTGCCCTGGGCAACGCGGGATGGAATCCTCTCCTGCCTTTCCCCTCCAGCTCTGGGCTCCAACAAGCGACCTGGAGTGGCTGTCACACAGCTGTGCCAAAGTCCCCTGACAGGGTCAGGCTGAAGTCGTAATTTTTTTAATGAATGAGGGTGCGTTGAATGATCTCACAGCGTTTTGTTAATTTTATTCCCCTTCTGGCAGGCTGATAACACAAAAAAAAGGGGATGAACTCCGTATTGTTGCCTAATTCTGAATAAAACCACTGCAGATTTCACAAGATGTACACAACATAATCAGACTCAAGGGGTCTTTTCTAGTAGATGCCTGAAGCCAAAAGCAGATAAAAATTTTTAACAAGGTCTGATTTATGGTCTGGCTTGACAAATATTCATATGGGTGTGAAAAAGCTTCTGAAGATGTGCCACAGAGCATTGCATCCCCTGTCATCTTCCTCACTGCTTGCTCTGTCTCAAATTAGATTTGGTATTTCAAGTGGTTTCAGCTTCAGGCTAATTTTTCTTGCTTCGGTTAAATCTCAGGTTTCAAGCTGAAGATGTTTCACACATGGTAGATTGGCACCTGTTATCTAAGGGTCCAGTAACACTGACCGTGATTGAGTTTGGACCAAACTATATGCTGGAATAAATCAGCATGAGCGGTTGGAAGGGTTGTTGCTGGGCTGTTTTACACCAGACTGGTTTTATTTGCAGCAGGATTAATAACGGGCAATTTTCTAATGGGCCCATAAAGTTCTACCTCGGTGTAATAGGGGATCTTTGCCCTTTGCTTCTGCAAAATGTTTCTGTGGCTCCAAATGCCAGGGGTGACAGAAGACAATCTCACTGAGTTTTAATTGCCTAATGTGCACGCAGAAGCCATGCAGAAGGCTGGATGTGGAGCACAGGCGTCGGAGGAGAGGGGAGGAGGAGAAGGCAAAGGAAATGTATGGTTGTAGAATCATAGAATCATAGAATTGTTTAGGTTGGAAAAGACCTTTAAGATCATCCAGTCCAACCCTAATCCTGCCATCCCACCACTAAACCCTGTCCCTAAGAACCTCGTCTGCCTGGCTGTTAAATCCCCCCAGGGCTGGGGACTCGA
>NW_009258662.1:2934776-2946242 GCF_000687185.1 Egretta garzetta
GAGGGGCGGCCCCCCCAGTGCCCAGCACAGGGGCACGGTCCCTGCCCTGCTCCTGCTGGCCACACCACTCCTGATACAAGCCAGGATGATGTTAGCCCTCTTGGCCACCTGGGCACCCTGCTGGCTCATATCCAGCCCCCTCTCGACCAACCCCCCCAGGGTCTTTTCCGCTATGTGGGGTATATTTATACAGCAATATGGAAGAAAGTAATGCAAAGGCAAACACTTCACGCACATACAAGGCGTCTCTGCTGCCGCAAGTAATATCCAAAAGGATGTCAATTATTTCTGAGTATTTTCTGGAGTGGGTTTTTTTTGCCTGAAACAACGAGCATGGCACTATTTCATTATGTTTTGAAACAAATAAGGAACAAGGCAGCCCTCACAGTCTCTCACGCACTCATATACTCCTGTGTTTCTCTAACAGTAGCCATAGTGGCTGAAAATGTTTGCCTAAGAGGAACACACGAAACTTGGGTAGGAGGTGGAGATAAAAGAAAAAGCAAACCTCTTGTCTGACAGCTTGTTTTCCTCACATGACTAACACCGTGTCTGTGCGTAGACTGTTGTCCTATAGAGCTGGGGGGATGACTTAAAGCCAAATCTTGTCTTTGCAAGAGCCAGTTCCCTTATTTGTGTAGGTAAATAATAGCATCGCCAGGGTTTTATTTAGCATTTTTAGCCCTTGATCTCAAAGATCTTCACAAAGCAAGGGGAGGCCAGGGTGAGGAACCAAGTCCTCATTTTGCAAATGGGAAACAGAGGCATACAGAAGTAAAATGTCTTCTCAAGATCACCCTGAAGGTCCCCAGCAGCTGATGAAACCTCAGCCCTGCCCGCACGCTGCCTGCTCTGCCTGTGCTGCTCCTAGCAAAGCCGTATTTTTAAAAAGCACCTAAAGAAAGTGAGTTACCCAAATCCCTCTGACCTGCCTGAACTCCTGGTGTTTTGAATTTCACTTCCAGCCTGAATATCTGAATTTGTTTAGGGGAGAAGGAACATTATGCCTACTCTAGGGAGGTGTGTCTGAACGAGCACTGACCCAGTGAAAGACATAGACTCATTTGAAAGCTTCATCTTGAAGCCAGTTAGTGGCACACACATTTTACCAGAAATGCCTAATGGAGGTTTTCAGATGGACAACTGCCATGAGCTTGTGACGGCTCACACAAAGTTGTTTTTGGAAATTAATACAAGCAACAAGCCAAGATGGACTGCCTGCAGGAGGGAGGGCCAAGAGTGGGTCACTGGGACACCGGGTGCTAGAGCTGGAGCACAAAATGGGTGGATGAATGACAACTCAGGACTTGCAGGAGGTGCGTGTGGGCACAGCCTCTCTTTTCAGCCACTGCTTTCCGTGTCCTGCTAGGGAAGACCAAAAGAAATGGGAAAAAAAAAGCTTGTGAGCACACAAAGCTTCACTGAAGACATCGCCGCTTGTTTTTGTCTTTTTTTAGGTGTATTATGGCACAGCCTGAATTTCTTGAGAAATACCAGCTTGTTTTGAGTTTGTTTCCAGAAAGAGTTACCAATCCCCTTTGTGGTTTGGCATAAGGAAGTGTTTAAAATAGACAAGGTCAAATCATTATGGAGCATCCATTGGCTTTGGAAACCTGACTTTCTCAAGCACACCTACTGGATGCAGGAAACAAAGAAATCAGAAAGAAAAAGAGAAATAAAGGGCAGAAGTGCAGCCAGCACACACACCGTGCATTTTTCCCTGTTGATATTTGCTCCTATGCCTGCTGAATCAGCATTTTTTTTCCTGCCAGCGTATAAAGAAGAGACTAAAGAGGCTGGTGACATTGTCCAAATAAGCCCATTCCACTCTCTTCTGTTGCTGCTGATCTGGAGCTCTTTGGATCAAGTAGAAAGTCTTTGTCAATCTTATGGCGCAGAGCCCAGATAGTCCTCCTGGAGAGCCTAGCTATGGGTGAAATGCTTTCCAAGCATGCAGAGCTGAGCCCTCTGAGTCCTCCAAGAAGGGGAGTCAAGCCAGAATTTCAACAGAAGCTGCCATCCTCAGCTGTCTTAGCCATCATGGCAGTAAAGATTGTATCTCAATACAAAAGAGAAAAGAACAGGCAAAAGAGAAAAGGGTATTTCTAGGCAAGAGAAGGTCTCGGAGGAAAACTTGCTTCTAACATCACCCTGAAGTAAAATGTACCAACTTGCAGAACAAAGACTTCTTGGTCCTCTGCCACCAAGGGCTGAAAACAACTTCTTTTCTCGGAATTCAGATGCTAAGTAGGCCTGGACCTGCTCAATGCTTGCACATGAAGACACCACAAGCATAACTGAAGAAGTCAGGGGCAGGCATTAGACTCCAGAAAATGCTGAGCTGAAAAAACAAAACCACCCAAACCCAACAACAACAACATCTTTTCAGCAGCTTTGGGCTGTCAGGGGGGAAATGAGGAGAACTTTGCCGTGCTGACTCACGGGGTACAGACCGTGTGTCGTTGACTTTGCTCTCTGTTTGCAGGGATTTCCCTTCTACCAGCGAAGGAGCAGCTGGGCCTTAGCGAGAAGGAGAAACAGATATTTTTGTCACATGCTGGTGGTAAAGACAGGCTTCACAATGAGCTACTTTCTTCTTGCACTGAACAAGGAGCTTCAGTCACAGACAGAAAACAATATAATCTGAAAAACTCTCTGTCCTGTCTGCCATCAGAGGCTATCGAGGGTCAGACAGGCTGGTAAATGCTTGGACAGAATTACTTGCAACTCCGAAGTCCCAGTTTAAATGTTTCTAGACTGTGGTGACCACAAGATGCCAGAGGATGAAAGGGGATGTGGATTTATTATAACCTCTGTGTGACAAACGGTGTTGCTGTATGCCACTAAATTCCCAGGGGTTTTCAAAGTGCATGGCACAGATTCACATGCCTCAGAGCAGAGGGAAAACTCACTGGACCGATGTTGCTCATCAGGGACACAAGAAATTATGGGGATCTTTCTGTTTCAGGGATGAGTTCTTTCTCATTTCAGGAGACAGGGTGGCTGTGTGAGTTCCACTCCGAGGGCTCCTGGAAAAGCTGACTTTGCAAAGAATATGAGCAGCCTCGGGCACAGAAGGAGGGAAGCTGCTCTGCTCTGCAGGGCTTGTCTTGCCCCCCCATGGGGTCAGGGAGCCAAGTCACCCCCAATGTAGTTTCACTGGCTCCTTCATAACCCTCATAAAGGGTATGAAGCGGTGCCTGCTCAAGGAGCCTTTCCATGGATATGTCATCAGGACTGTATATTAGCCAAAGCTTGTAGAACTTGCCTCTCTTTAATTGATGACATATAGTTAGCTAAATCTGTTTAGACCTCTTTATGTTTCTGCAAAACTGGTAACACTGGGCTTAGCATTCCCAGTAAGAGGCCAATTCCCCCTCCCTCCACGTCTCCTTGTGGAGTGGGGACTATATCCATGCACGTATAAAATGCAGTTCATGACAGATTTGCAGAGCTGATTCAGCCTGTTGCTCAGGCTCCAGGGCTGATGTGTTTGGCAACCTCTTGAACTTGCTCCTTTACCAAGAGGACATGTAGGATATGTCAGGGTCGGGGGAGCTTTCACATGCTCTGGTTTCTCCGGGCTCCACGCTGTGTACAGTCAGAGCCAATTTATGGGACGCCTTGTCATGAGGCAGACAGCAGAGAGCACCCCACAGGTGTTTCCAGTGATGGTTTTGAAGAGCTGAGGTCTTAAGAGAAGTGGGCAGACACCTTTTCATAGTCTGAGAGATAATCTCCTGGCTGGAAGTATTGAGCAAACCTATCTTTTGGAGCAGATCTCAAGAGCAAAGCTCTATGGCACGGTAATGATCTCAAGTGGTAGCCCACATGGCCACATGGGGTCTTCTACTGGTCCAGTCCCCCAAAGCCATAATGCAGTTAAGCCTTACCCCAGTGGAGAAACTGTGAGTGCCCTGATATCTCAGTCATGGACGCATGCATGGCTACGCTCTGATGAACTTGGTGGATGGCTAGCAGGTCCATTTCCCTGGAGAGGCATGCCAAGGGGCAGAGAAGGTTGGAGATATGTCACTTCCTGGTGTTCATGCTCCTGGGGTCCAGCTGGGGACCTATGGACATGTGTGCTTGTGCCCCCATCTAGTGGCGGTCCCCAAGCCTGCAACATGTCCCCTCCTCTTCCTCAGGTGCCATTCAGCTCAGTGGGGAACACTTTGACTCTGCTGTTGATGTTCTTGGGGTGCTACCTGGCTTGGGACCGTGCCCTTTGGGACAGGGCTTTGTGGCACATTCCCTCGTGGTAAATTACTCGTGCACAAAATTCCTGGGGGGGAAAGAATCAAAATCTGACAGCAGTCATGCAAGTGTGACAGGACCATGTCTCTTACTCCTGTCCAGGTTCCCAATACGTGATCTCGCACTGAGGAATGTGTCCTTGCATGGAGCCCATCACCTCAGCTAAAACTGCAAAGAGTGGGAAGAACATTTTGGTGATGATAAATCAGGTTTTCCCTCACCCTCATGCTTATGACTTGCTTTTGTGCAAGCAAAATTTGTTTTGAAATGTGATTAGAAAAAAAAAGTCCTCCAAACCTACCACCAGCAACAAAAAAAGGATGATGGGTTCAGACATCAGCTGCTTCTCCAGGCATGAGATGATCTTTCAGGCAGAGATTACATTGTCTGAAGTGAAAGTGGAAGCTGTGTGAAAACATTTGGCTGCTCTGTCAAAGGCTGAGAAACAAGATAATGTGATTCTGGTGCCACATGTAACTGGAATACCCCAGTGAACCTGAGACACTCCAACAGTCATCTGCCTTTTGCACAAACATGCATTACTCATCAACTCCAATGGTGATATAAAAGGCTCTCTGGTTTCTGTAGGTATTTTTACAGCTCCTGTTACAGCATTATCTCGAGTCTTTACAACCTTCATTGTATCTTCCCCACAACTCTTCAGGCAAGAGGTCAGAGTTATTCCCGTTCAACCACTGGGAAAATTGAAGTAAACAGAGAGATGTCCGAAAGATCCCAGAGGAAATAACCAGCAAAGAAAATAGGGAACTGAACTTAGAAGTTTGCTTGCCACTGAGCTGCTTTATCTCAGATAAAACCTAAACAAAAGCCACAGTACCTTTTGAATTCAACAAGACACAAAAGTCACCACAACTCCAAGAAGCGTCCTCAGCACTGCTCAAATGCTCCCTTAAAGTTGAAGGTAACTGTGAGAGCAAAGCATCACAACTGGTGCTCAGTGGGTTGGGAAGTACCCCTCACTTGGCACTTTGAAGATGCCCATTGTGCTGGTTGGAAATCACCTCCCCAAAAGTTGGTGGCAGCCACCAGAAAGAGAGAGCAGAAAAGTTCCTTTTGGGCATTACCTGAACTAAGCTGCTCCAGGCAGGTTTCCTCAAGCAATTACAGAAACAGCTTCTGATAGTGACCAAAACCCACTGCAGAAAGACATAAATGAAAGAGAAAACATTAGTTTGCTCTCTGCCCTTTTCTCCTTTGCTTACCACCCCAATCTGTCTGAGCTGGACTTCCCCTGCTATAACAAGAGCAAGTTCCTAAAGATCTTGCTATTGTTTAGTGAATAGATGGCCTTTAGGTACACGCCTGGGGCTTTCTGGTTGCTTTTGCATAGCATGCCTTGGCTACATCAGGCATAAAATGATTTTCAACGGCCTGCTTGTGTTAGCAAGTGTAATCCTTTGTGAAGACCACTTGTCAAGATACTCTGATATGAGAATGACAGCTTTGTCAGTCAAATATGGTGGCAAGGCCAAGGTCCAGGAGCTGAAGATAGGGTTCAACTTACCCTTGATTTTTGGTCTAATAGCTGAGGATAAAGCAAGCTATCAATCACCAGTGATCACTTGTGTTTCCCCAAAGTATTGTTTTTAGCTCCTTGGTGTATTCTTTCAGGAAGGTTTGAGGAAATCTGCTGGGCTCTTCAGGGATTTCTCCAACAGCTCCTCTGATTTCTTGGGTAGAGTTTGGTGGACTTTCACATCAAGATTGCTCCATGCAATGCTTAACACACATCACAACATAGTACAGGAATGGTCATGTTATGAAGAGCCAAAAGGCCATGTAGGTACCCTGTCCTTTCTCCATTGGTATCAGGGCTGGAGTACCAGTGGGCAATCACTCCCTATTCATGTCTTGCAGGTCACTCATGATCTTCTAAGCAACTCCCTTACTCCACTTGCAACATCTGGTTTCTAGATGAAATGCTTAATTTCTTGTCATGCAGGGTAAGATCCGTATCTCAGCCCTCCCTAATACTCTTCTCTGTACCTCTTCCAGTTCTGATTATCTTTTTTTGAGAACAAGAACTATGCTTCAAATTGAAGAGATGAAGAATGGCCTGGCTGATTATGGTACTCTAGCCTTTCTTTTACTTCACAAACACAGTCAGCATGGGTCAGATTTCTGTGATCTAGCTCAGATATATGGAAGTTGGATCTCAGAACCTGAGTCTCCCTTTATAATCATTAAGGAAAAGCAGTCCTCTCTGGAGGTGATTAATTTCAGGTCTAGTTAGAGGTTCAAGATAGGACACATGAATGACTCACAGTGTATTTTTCTCCTCGGACTGTCAACTTCAACCTAGATGAGGTTGAGACATTCTAGTCATAAGTGCCTTTTGCTGTCAAATTATACCTTGCTGAAGAGAGTCTACCTGAACTGAATTTTTCCTTTCCTGACCCCTTTGATTTCCAGCAGGGGAGGATGGGTCCCTGATCTTGTCTATATTTCTACAACCCTCATTCAACCTGGTGACAAACCTCTCATCTCAGCTTTTGCTGGCAGAATCCACCTTCATATTTCAGCAGTTTTGGAGCTAGATTTTCCTTCCAGATCAGCTCTTCTTCATCTTTTTGTTGTTCCTTCTGTCCCAAGATTGCCCACAAATTCTTCCAATGCCCTTCTCACCACCCACGAGTTGTTTCCAGGCTCTCACCTGGGGAAAGGGAGAGATGGGCAGTTTCTGGCATACACCCTTCTCAGGTCTTTTTTCTCCCAGAAAGAGCAACAGCAATGGATAAAGCCTCTCAGAGTTAAATCATCCAGTCAACATCTTTCTGGGGGCATGGTGGGGAGCAAGATGACCCTGTAAATCTGTTTCATCGTCCTCTTAATTGAAGGTCACTGACTGGGGAGCCGTCTTGGCAAAACCTCTCCGTTTCAAAGACTAATAAACAAGCCCTCTTGGATGCAGGATGGTTTACAGTTGGGCTGGAAGAGAGATGAAGAAAGATTGCTTTCCAAGCCCTGCAGCGATCCCAGATTTGATAAACCTACTCTTTTCCTTTCCTCTCCTCCCCTCACCTCCCAGGGGTACGACACAAATATTTATGAATGCAAATGTTTCTTGGGTCAAAGGCAGGTCAGAAAATGCTGTGCAGACAGGATAAGGCATCCTCTGTTCCACCAGGGCACTTACTGCAACACAACAAAAATGCTGCCTGTGCCCCTCAAGTGCTCTGTTCTTATCCTCCCTCCGCCTCCTACTCAAGCCCTGTCCTGCCCCGTGAAGAGTTTGGCTTTCTGAAGTCATGAAGTCAGTATCAGACTGATCTGCTGAGCAGCCCTGGGTCTGCATTTCTAAAAATGGACGGGGTTATATAATTTTGTTGGGAGGGGAAATAAAGGATGGAAAAACACCATCGGAAGCTAAGGCTGTGCTCATCGGCCCCAGCTGGCGGCAAAGGCAGAGAGGTTTCTTGGGAAATACACAGACTTGAGTCCTCTGTGATAACGTGTACTTGGTGCCAATGGCTTTTGGAAGAGAAAACATGATCCTTGACTTCCCAGGGCACAATGCCTTGTGCAGACTGTGGACCAGGCTGAGACCTTGCTTTGGCTCCTCATTCACCTGCCTGAAAGCCTCTTGAAATCACTGGGGATCGTTTTGACCCTTATTCCCTGCTTTTGTCAGCTGAGTGTAGAGGACAGAGGGCTGTTGCTCCTTGGCAGGGAGCAGCCTGAGCTTCTCCTTTTTGCCTCTCTTGGTTGCCACAGCAGTCCCAGTGATTAAATGAGGTCCCTTTGCTGTATGAATGGTGCTGTGGGCTCTAGAAGACACACTGGTTCAGCTTTTGTTAAAGTGCAAACCCAGAGAAAGTTCTCCATAGAATCATAGAATCATTTAGGTTGGAAAAGACCTTTAAGACCATCAAGTCCAACCGTTCCCCTAACCCTGCCATCCCACCACTAAACCCTGTCCCTAAGCACCTCGTCTGCCCGGCTTTTAAATCCCTCCAGGGATGGGGACTCGACCCCTTCCCTGGGCAGCCCCTTCCAGTGCCTGACAACCCTTTCAGTGAAAAAAATTTTCCTGATGTCCAATCTAAACCTTCCCTGGTGCAACCTGAGGCTGTTTCCTTTTGTTCTATCGCTTGTTACTTGGGAGAAGAGACCAACCCCCACCTCACTACAACCTCTTGTCAGGCAGTCATAGAGGTTGATAAGGGGCCCCTCTCAGCCTCCTCTTCTCCAGACTAAACAATTCCAGATCCATGCGAGCATCCCTGCCTTCATAACATAGCCCAAGCACATCCCTGCATTGTTTCATGTTCTTGCCTGCCTGCGAGATGACGGTATCTTATTAACTAACCAGTCCTCATGACAGTCCTGTGCTTCATCTGTTCCAGATCAGGGGGAGGGAAAAGCCGATTTCCGTCATCGCCTGGGGAGTCAATGGCAAATGGGGAGTGCAGATCCACCCTCCCCAGCTGGCAGGCATCCAGCCCTCTCCTGTCCCTGGTGCCTTCAGAGATCCCAGATGACCAACAAGGTCATTTATGAATGCCTGCTATGCTCAGCCCTCTGCACAGATTCTTCAGGAAATAGAAATGGGCTCTGATCATGATTGCAGTATATTTATGTATCCGTTTGTAGTATATTTACACACTAGTTATTCTTTTAACCTTGGTCACCAGCAGCCTCCTGATCTGTAAGTACTGATCCTATTTATATACTGGCTGTCATGCTAAGCAGCGTTGTACTGACCCAGCTGCCCTCCTTACTGGAGATAATGATTAGATAATCTAATTTATCATCTTGCTTCCTACTCTTAAGACTCAGAAACATATTTAAACACTGGCAGCTGGAAGGGCAAGGTTAGTTATCACCCTCACTCATGCTTTAAGAACCAGTTTCTAGGTAACCCAGGAAATCCAAATCCGGTTTGTAAGTAACCCAAGAAATCCAAATCCGTCCTTCCCGGTTTGTTTTCTGCTGACCAATAGCTGACACAGGTCACGCTGCTTTGTGAACAAAGGAGGCTCACGCTCAGTGGAGAAGAAAGATGACTCCTGAGATTGGAAAGTCACACCTGGACCAAATTCAAGTCTTGATGTCAGTAGAAAAGTATTTCCAGCCTGGACCGCACGTGACACTGCCCTGCACTGAAGTGACCCATGTGTAAATGAGCCTGGAATTGCACTGCTTGCTTAGAAAGAGGTGATATGGAAAGAATATGGAAAACCTCATGGAACCTCATCTTCTTCAGAGGTGAGGCTAGCAGGGGAAAGTCACCTTCCATAATATGTAGCCTCTCCCGTCACTTTTGCTTCTTTTGTGGCTCTCCTTCCTTCCCCAGCAAAACACTGACCCTTCTTTGAAGAGTAGCTCATCCTGTGCATGGAGAAGGAAGATGTTTTGGGGGAGAAGAATCTGAAGACCTAGTCCTGGTGTGCGAGGAGACCAAATTACAGTTCCCCAAACGTCAGTCATCTGTCAGCTTCCAACACTTTACCATCACAACATGAAAGTTCACTTATCTGGTGGAAAACATAAGTAAGTAATCCATACCTGGTTGCGCAGGCACAGATTAACTTTACTTAGAGCACTTGTGGCCTTTATAAAGGAAAGGAGAGCCAAATGCATTTCAGTGGATGTATTTCTATTAAAACTTCTATGCCTGAAACTGTCTGGGTTAGAACATGCACAGGCTGACTGTAATTCCACTCCAAATGAGGTCATTTGAAACAGTACAACAAACATTACTAATGCTGCTGTATCATGCTGGGCTGTCAGATAGATCCCAGGGCTTTAATGCAAGGCTATGTATATATTTATACAGTTGCCCATACTTCTTTAATTGGGAGATGCAAATGCCAGTCAGAGACAAAGCAGAAAATGCCAACAAAGGCAGATCATGCTTCCGTTCGCATCGAGGCGTTCACTGCTGACAAGATACAGCTGCATCAGCTGTTTCTTTTGGGCTTGTGTTTGGCTCTGTTAATTCCTATTGATTAACACTAAATTGTCTAGAGTGATGTCATTTTCCGGGGGAGGCAGAGGGGTAAGGTTGGAGGGTTGGGGCTATACCTATGCTGCTGGCTCTGGGGGTGGGGGGCGGGGACTGTACTCAAGGCATGGACTTGGAGAACCTCACAACCTCAGAGGGAGGTTTGGAAAAGCTGCTTGGCATGGGACAACCTGAAGGTGGCTGTCCCTGATTGCGCTGGGTCAAAAATTCCTGGTCCTGCAGCTGGGGGAAGGTGAGGGCATGAGGGAGGTGAACGTAGTCCTTTCCAAAGCAGTGTGGACATACGGGATGGAGCTACAACAAGAAGTCTGGATGAAATGAGCTTCAGAGCAGCTGACCCTGATTCCCCTATCTTCTCTTGACTGGGGGTTGGACTAGATGACCTCTAGGGGTCCCTTCCAACCCCAAACATTCTATGATTCTATGGTTGTGTGTAGTCATCTACAGCACATAGAGGTGGGAAATGTCCAAGATTTGGATGGTGAGGGGTTCATATTTTCACTGCTTGCCATGAAAATGGGAAAGAAAGGAAGAACTGAACTGCAACACCTTGGCAGGACATCCAGGCACCTACCTGCAGGCAGGCTTGACCTTGATCCTGATGTTGAGCGTTTCTATGCCTAAAGATGATTGGGAGCCACCATAGCTCTCCTGGCAAAATCACTGGTGCAGAGGCAATTAGGCTAGCAGTGCTTGTGTTGGCCTGGTTTATATCCTTGCAAAGAGGCGGCAGAATTATCTCAGCAACTAAAAAGCCTTTGTCAGCATACGCTGCCTCTACAGGTCTGTGTTTCCTGGGCGGCTGGGAGGTGAGGGTGGGGTAATAGGTGGGCAACATCCCTCCCTCCAGCTCCTCCACTGCACAGTGGCCAACTGGGTCCCTCTCTGCAGGCCCTCGTTTGGCCTCGTGTCCGTCACATGTCATGACCCCGTCCCCAGCAGGTTGTGCCTGTCCCAGTCTGTGCTGGGAGCCATCACTCTCCCAGTAATGGCAGTGTCCTCTGGTGTAGACAGATCCTGCAGGAGCAGTGTCCAGAGGTGCAACAGTGGCTTGATGGACAAGATGGAGGTTGACATAAAATGACCTGATTAACCTTCAGGACATTCCCAGTGTTCCCATTTGTCATCTGCCCTCATGCCACTAGGACCTGAGTGGCCAAGGAGCAGTGGCCAAGGACAAGGACAGATTGCAAGGCTGTGTACATTCTTCAGTTTATGGT
>NW_009258662.1:2946577-2958664 GCF_000687185.1 Egretta garzetta
GGGAAAAAAAAACCCCATGGAAACAACCTGAAAGGTCAGCTGAGTCTAGTTTCATCCTGAACAAAAAATAAAACCATTGCCTGTCACAGTCCTCATTTGGCTCTGAAATAGGATCTGGAGTGAGACGTTCACTACGAAAAATGTCATCCTTCCATCCCTTGGCCTAGAAGGCAACCTATCGCACAGCTGTAGGATGCTCATATTCTTCTCGACAGCACAGTTCAAAAAGGAAAGACTAAATAGTCATGATTCTACTTTCTCAGGGACATGTCTTTCTGGTAGTTAAAATAGATGTTGCTGATTAGCTACAGAAGTGCTTCTTTTACCAAAACCAGAGTGCAAAGTGTGGCTGCAAGAGAATGATGTTTCAACCAGAAGTCTAGCGTAGACAACCCCTTAGTGTAGAGGCTTAAACCAGGATTCAACCCTGGCTGAATTTCTAGCCAGCCTGAGGTTTTTCACCCCTTTATTTTTTTTTGTCAAAGGGGTAAATCCTGAAGTTAATAAGCTTGCTTCTCCAATCTCAGAGAACTCGGTGTTATTCTCTTGAAATAGTCAGATCCTGAAGTGTTCCTTTCTACTAAATCCCCAGCGAGTTTTACGTTGAATTAATAATGCTGGGATAATATTTGGTACCCAAGAGAAGATTAGGAGAAGAGACATTCTTCTGCCAAATTTAAAGTTTATCAGAATTGCTATGATACAGATTTAGAACAGAATGAAACTTTTTGGAAGATTTTGTTATATTTGGCTTTGGCCAACCATGCTGTTTTGAGCTGCCTCCTATTCCCCAAAGAATCCTGAAAGTAAAAGAGAAAATTCTTTCCAAATAAGAATAATTATAGCTTGCATAACACAGTCTTGCATTCAGTTACAAAGTCAAAGAAAGCAATCAGGGCATCTTGCTTGTACAAAAAACATCTTAAATTGCAGGGAGGAATGTTTCATGACACCCTGAATTTCACAAAATATCCGCCTTAATTTTGTTCTAAGTTTGAAAGTTCAAAAGATTCCCAAAACGTAAACAATCCTCATACTTTTCCCCACTCCCTCTTGCCAAAGACCTGCCCTGAAAGTGAATTCTGGAAGTTTTGGGTGGAGAAAATACAGGTAATAACATCACAGTTTTGTTCTTGCAGTTTTCTGTGCTTGCTCCAAAGTCTTTAATAAGTAAGCAACCATGCACCTTTTCTGCACTTGTTTTTATCCTCCCTTCATTTAGCTCATTTTTTTTAGGCCACACGTGCTTTTGGGGGCATGGGGTCTCCGTGCTTCAAGCTTTTTTTTTCTGAATAGCCTCTAGGGAGATGGGGATCTTTGATCCTCTTGGTGCAACTGCAATACTCTCAATAAAGAAATAATAACCAATTCAGCGGTAGTTAGTTCTTTAGGGCACGACAATATAATACAGCCCATCCTAAATAACTTTGTCGAGACATGTTTTGGGAAAAGGGCCTAATATGATAATTCTGGGGAATTTTCTTTCTCAAAGCGACAGCTTGCGGAGCAATGCCTTCCTACTCTAAAGCGTATCTGCCAACACCCGAGGATGCTGCACCACGGTGGCAATTATTGAAAAGACGGAATAGACTTGCAGTAGTGCCAGCAAATTCCATCCCGTTGAGAAGGAGGAGTGGCAGTCCTGCTAAGAGCTGGATCCAGATAAGCAGAACGACTGCTTTTCAATAGCTGGTGCCCATGGACTGTGGACTGGCGCACTGCGACGTTGCTGCTTGCACATATTGATACCTACCTGCCTGGAAAGATTTTTTCTAATGATGGAGATTGCTGATGATTGCCTGAAGTTTTTCAGTCAGGCAGGCCAGGACCGCAGGGCAGTGTGTGCAGTCAGGAGTGAAACGCATGACAGGTCCTGCTTCTTCAGATGCAAGCTATGGGGTGATGTGACAACAGATCTGATGGCAATTTCCCCAGTTTTCTTCAATTTGTGATATCTGGATGACCTGTAAGCAGTAATTTCAGCTCTCCAGACTTCACCTCCGCTTATTTTCAAGTAGGAAAATATCAAGATATTTTTTCAGGTGTTGCCATTTCAAGGAAGGAGAAATGCTGGGTTCTTGCATAGTCATGTTGGAATCCTTTAAAGCAAGCTACCATGAAGATAATCTAATCTGGTTTAAAAACAACTTCTGTTTTTGCAGTGGTGATGAATCCACCTATTGTGCCCACAGAAGAAGCACTGGGTGATTTGCCAGGGCCATTCGCAAGGCAGGAGAAATTTCCATTTACCTTTCTTGCTTCCTTCCTGTGAGTGTCAGAGATAACAGGGGTCAGGACCAGGCTATTCCTTCCATCTTGGGAAGCCAACATAGGGATCAGATTTATCTTACTGATACAGGCACCCAGTGTAGGTGTCTGGACAAAGGTGTCTCCATGTGATTGGAGATGCAGGAGAAAGCCTCAGCTAAAACCAGGAGTGCCAATAAGGCATAATACGGGACAAGCCCTTGTCAATCATTTTCCATCAACCTTGTCTGCATTGGAAGCATTTTACACTGACGATTTCCATAATTGCAGCATACTCTATATTTGGAGCTGAACGTGGGATTTTATTTTGCTTTGGGACCATGGCTCATCTTGAGAATAAATTGCCTTTGGGTGGACACAGGATGGGAGCAGGGTACATCGTGTCCTCCTGAGTTACCCCTCGGCCTCCTGGTCAGACCCAGGCAAGAACAATAAACAAGACCAAGGCCCACTGCCCCCCCTCGCCTGAATTCCCATTTCCACGTGATGCTCTCATGCAACTCCTACCTGAGACCGGCGAGCTTCGGAGCCAGTTACAATAGCTTTAGTCAGCGGCTCCCTTCTGTCCTGCACTGCTTGATCTTATCTGACTGCGAGAATGACGACGGAAAATTTTTTCTTGTGGAGGGGAAAACATCAGAGATGTTATGAAATGTGTTCCCGGCGCTTCCCCCCCCCTCCACGGTGCGTGGAATGCTTTAAAAACACAAGTGCTTTCCCTCTCTTACCTGGCTCCTCTCTTCACAAGGATCCTAAACCTCGCTGGAGGGGATTGAAAAGTCTTCGAGCTGGAAATGCCTGAGTGTCTTGCAGACTTGTGGCTCCTTCGAAATTGTCTCTGTGCTTGGGCCCCGGCCCTACTCATCAGTCAACAGGGCAAAACACATGTCTGCCGGCTTTTCCCACGAGCGCAGTGAAGCTCGCTTCTCTCTGCCTGGCCCCAACTTGTTTCAGGTCAGATTAAAAGCTACATAAGCCCGGTGCTGTCTTTTTAATGCATAGATGTGGGTTGATTACCAGGGAGCAATCACTTTGCCTCTGCTTTCTTGGCAGGGGATGAGGAAAGAGAGGGAAGAATACACCGGAGAGGGGCGATCAGCTCTGCAAGCGTCTCTCCATCCATGGATTACAAGCATCTCAGATAAGCAGGGTGAATCAGAGACTAAGGCAGCAGTTGCAATTAATATCGTAGGAAATCTAACATTTTCCTGGACTTTGGGAGGCCAGTGACACTGTTCATGGGAACAGCCTCATTTTTGAAGCATGCCAAAATCCCAGCTTCTGCCAGCTCCATTCCCAGGTTCTGGCTGTCAGGATGCTGGACAGTGGAGTTGAATCCTTCCACCCCAATAGCTTTGGGATGCTGCAGACAGTTTAAACCGAACTTGACAGGGGGGTAAAGGCTTGCAAAAGTATTTATTCCAAGGAGTTTAATGAAAATAGGTAGCCAGGATGAAGATAGGGAACATGGTAATGTCCCCACTGAGGGAAGGACTGCGCTGTGAACTCAGTTCTTACAAGGCACTAAAGAATTTAAATTAAAACCCGAGGTAGAGGCAAAGACCCACTGGAGCTCACAGACACTCAGAGTCCCATGAGCTTCAAATCAAGAAATCCAGGCAGATTCTGTCATTCAGGAACAACTTGTTTAGCCTTGATTGGGATAAAATGGATTTAGAAATAATAAATAAACTTTCCCTCCTACCCCACCCAGCTTAGGATCTGCTAGAGGCTGAGATGGTCTTACATTTTCATAGATGCCTTTCACAATAACCTACAGGCTTTGGGCTGTTGCTGCTCAGTCTTGCGGAAACGTTGCTGGTGCATTTGTGATGATAAACACGGTATTATTAAAATGGCTTTCTGTAATTTGCCTACCCATAAATAAGAAGGTGTTGTGCTTACACAATGATTCACTTTTAGAGCACTTCAAGGAAGTAATATTCAGAATTATGGCTTCTGCTAGTGTGGGGAGATGAAAAGTCTCTCTGTTCTTCTTTTGGAGAGAACTCATGAAAGCTTCCTAGTAGCAGGTCTGGAAGAGTATGCTGAAGAAGTTTATGGAGTCCTGAAAACAAAGCAAGGTCATACTCCAGAGGAGGTTTAGATCTGCAGGACTTCACCAGTTGCATGGGAAAGGAGATGAAGCAAAACAGCTCAGAGACCATGGCAGGAGAAGGACAGTCTTCCAGAACAAGACACCAAACCTGTAGGCTAGTAAAGTCATTTAACTGCCAATTATACAAGGAATCCCTGGAATTTAATGAAGAGCCTCAGCTCTCCCACTGAACAGGACGGAGTAAAACAACTCTGGGAGAAGACTCATGGATGCAGCCATGCTATAGAGAGGTGCAAATATTTATATGTGCAACTGCGAGTGCCCATGTTACATCAGGTGGTGTGAAAGGGGATTATGGCTCCTTTAGTAAATGTCTGGTATATAAAGTCTTTGGAGAAGTGGGCAATGGTCCCTGTCCTGGCATTTATTTCATTCTTTCCACCCCTGTTTATTCATCTCTTTTGTCCACTTAGTCCCCTTCTGGACTTGCATGTCTGGAAAGGAACATTGCTGAGGATGTAGCTCCATCTACTGCCATAAAGGGAAACATCAGTCCCCTACTGGCATCTGTCTCGGGCACTTTTACTGATGCATTAAACAAATTGAGCTCAGCATAGAAAGGACTCACTCATCTTCTTTTCTTAACAGAAAAAGGAAAAGAAACAAAAATAATACAGAGTCAGTTGTAATTTCTGGACATTCAAAATTCCAGTGAAAAATTTCTGGGAAAGTAGCAAATAACAGCACACAAACTTTTTTCTCCAGCAGTTTTATCTGGTCAGGCTGCTCATTTAAATAGCACATGAGAAGGAAAGAACAAAGCATTCTAAAATAGAGAACAGATTGTGCCTAAGGTGCTACATAAAACCTTCATTGCACTACAGGCAACACAGAAAGTGTTACCCATGTATATGATGCTAACTGGATTGTGTGGGGGGAGATGCTGTCCAGATCTTCAACTCACCCTAGAAAAGACATTTCACTTGCTATGATTACCCAAAATCGAAAAAAGTTCTGGAAAATGTGGCCTAAAACACCTTACAGAAGGAATTTAGGATGCATGGTTTGGTTGTGGTCAGTGGTATGGGTTAGTTTTCACCAGGGTCCTGTCACTGAAAAGTTAAAGACTTAGTGTGAAATACTTGCTTTGGTTCCTCTTGTAGTCATTATGCAGAAGATGACAACCCCAGAGGGCAATTTGGCCTCCTTCTCTCGGATGCCTGGCTCAGAGTTTCATGGCTGTCTCTCTCTCCAGAGAGACGCAGTGGGTGGAAGCAGGTAGAAGATGACAACTCCAGACGGCAATTTGGCCTCCTACTCTTGGATGCCTGGCTCAGAGTTTCATGGCTGTCCCTCTCTCCAGAGAGACGCAGTGGGTGGAAGCAGGAGACATTCAGAGATGGAAAGAATCATAGAACAGAATCATAGACACATAGATTCATTTAGGTTGGAAAGACCTTTAAGATCATCGAGTCCAACTGTTAACCTAACCCTGCCATCCCACCACTAAACCCTGTCCCTAAGCACCTTGTCTGCCCGGCTTTTAAATACCTCCAGGGATGGGGACTCAACCCCTTCCCTGGGCAGCCCCTTCCAGTGCCTGACAGCCCTTTGGGGAAGAAATTTTTCCTACTGTCCAACCTAAGTCTGCCCTGGCACAACTTGAGGCCATTTGCCCTCTAGAAGGGGAAGAACTCTTCTTTTTAACTATGGTAGGGGAAACAACTCACATGGGACAGTGCCATTGGAAAGGCAGTACGGTTTTAAGACACAGTCTTTTGGGCCTGAGTAAGAGGAAAGAGCTTTTGGCTAAGCCAGGTAGAGCTATGTGGATCTGGAGAAGGGCAAAAGCCATAGGCAGTGGGTCATGAGCAATGGGGCAGTGCTGGTGGACAGAGCACGCTGGATATAGATTGTCACAGCATTAATCTTGCCAGTAAAGACAGCTGCATCTCTATAGGCTCCAAAGCCTCTGTGACATGTCCCTGGTACCACGATGCTGCCCTATATCTTGGTGCAAGTTCTCCATCACTCAAAGTCCTCCAGAAAAGGACCAGCAGACGTGGCTCATTTGCAGAACTTGCAGGGTGAAGTTCTTTGGCCTTGGTTTTGTTTTGGGTTTTCTTGTTGTTCGTTTTTTTTTTTTTGGTTTTTTTTTTTTTTTCCCAGATCTGAGAATGATTCTAATCTTTACCAAGGACTAACTAATATCAGTGATGTCATTAATCATGCAAAGCCAGTGAGAGAAGAGGAGTTTCTAGCAGTCCAGGAGAAAAACCTTGCTCAAGGACGTAACCTGGGGGATTTTGCTTCTAACACTAAAACAGGTTCTTGGCTGGTTTAAAACAACAAGCTGATGTTTGTTTGCCTGACTCCTCATTTCCCAGCTCTTTTTTGCACTAGAAAAAATGTTGCTATACCCCAATAGTGGTTTCTCATCACACCAAGAGCAACTCCCAGGAGATGCAAGGCAAGCTTTCAGAAAGGGTTATGCAGGGGTAGGACAGGGAGTATATGATCCAGGTGTTGCTGCAAGAAGTCCTTCTTCTGAGATTAAAAGGTACCTAGAAAATATTAAAGACCTGCTGGAAATCTAAGCCTTTATCCTGCATCCTCTAAAACTTGTGGAAAAAGGTGATCACCTATTTCAGCATCACAGTGACTCCTGAGGGACACAGTCTTTGGTCCCATTTGGATTCAGCAGTGGTCACTGGTAATACTTGTGTTGATTACAACAAAAGCAGAAGCCAGTCTAATTTTGCAGAATCCAGGGACAGTGCATCGGTCACCAGAGACAATGACAGCCTTTCTATTGACTTCACTGGGCTCAGGGTACGGCTATGAAAGCTGGTCTTGTGCTGCACAGAAAGGGAAGGGCTTTGGGGCTGCATAGCTCCAGGGATTAATAATAAACAAAGAGCCTTTAACTTCTAGGTCAATGCTTCGAACCCCTGCCAAGCTTCTGGCAAGTGAATGCTATTACCATTTGTACAGAGGCAGCTGATGAATGAGTTTGACAATTCTCGGCATGGTCCTGGACAGAAAATGACCCTATCACTGCAGAGTCAGTCTTCTGTGCCTTCCTTTTAAGAATCATGGAGACTTGTGAGATAGATAATTTTGCTGCTGGCAGTATTCCCGCATGCATGGTACCCGCTGGCAGGGAGCACAGAAGTGCTTGACCTTTGAGGAAAGATGCCCCAACTCATTTGGCTGGCCACTGATGTGGGTGGGACAGCATATTCCTGCTTAGCACCTGGCCCAGAGATTTCAACTGGTGATAAATGAGATTAAATGAGCAGCTGTAAGGACCTGATTTCCTGACCAACCCATGTTGACAGCTGTGTCTCCTCCTGGACCATCCCTGTTGCTGTCTGTCTCTACCCCAACAGGTCTTCTTCAGCCTGAGCTGTATGTACGTCCTTGCAGGTCTAGGTGAGTCCTGGCTCCCTAAGAGGCCAGGGAGCAGGCCAGCCTTATAGTTCATAGTTTGTGAGCTGATATTAATTTTTCCTTGCTCAGAGACATTGTGAACTTCCATGCTTTAGCCCTATTTCATAAGATATTCAGATAATTCCTTCGGGCTTGTAGCCCGATCATTGGATAATTTGGGCTTGTAGCCCCCTCATCCTTTTCACTGGGAAGAGTTCGACATAGTGGTACGACGTGAAGTGCAATCATGGTATCAAGAGGATTCGCAGCCAGGCTATTAGCCTCCTAGGGAATTGCTTTTTGGCAACAGAGAGTTCAAATGTGGACTTTTCCCACCTCTTTTCCACTGGTTTCCATCCCACCCAGGATTTGCCCTTGCTGATACCATCTGATCTGTGGCACTAATAAATGAATGAGATGGAGCATGCATAGAAAGGGGCATGACTACCACAGCCTGGGACTCAAACATGCAGTGCCTTATCTGCATCACTATGTAGCTTGAGGGTCTTACCCTTCAACATCAGCTTTCCTGTAATGCCAGGACCTGACCCAAAATGCCATGGTACGGGAGATTTCCAAAACATATGATCCCTCCCATCTGTCCCTGACAAACTAAAGTCGTACCAATAGGTAACCCAGAAGAGAAGAGGCTTTCTCAGCCATGAGAAGTTCTCAGACTTGGTGTGATTTGTACCCCAGTAGCTTTCCTTGGTCTACATTCCTTTCTAAAAAGCTGGTCACCTGCTTAACAATTTTTAAAAAAATCCAGAGTTTAGGACTAGTGAGCTGTGTGGGTTTGCCTGTGAAGGGCTTTCGTCGCCACATCCCCACTCGTGCTACATTTATTTTAAAAGTATAGGATGTCACAGAAATAGGGACAGAAAGGATGATGCTTGTGTGACAGGTAATTGCAAGCAGCCTTTTCAGGAGGGGCAGGTCTCTCCAAACAAACGACCATGAAGATCAACCAGCACAAAAAAGAAGATGGGCTATCACCAAAAGTCAAGGTAATTGTAGGGAAGGGTTAGCTAAGTAGTGATCTAAAGAAGGATGAGGATTTGACGGTAGTATTCAAGGTCCACCCACTGAATTTGTGCACATCTGAGCCACGCTGCAATTTTCTACAGCTTATTTTTTTCAGCTCCAACCACGCAGATATTAGCTTGCTCGTTGACACCTACCTGGACTGCAATTCAGATGCTGCTAGCCTGGCAACGTGAGGCACCTCCACTG
The DNA here is from genome assembly GCF_000687185.1 of Egretta garzetta. Lineage (NCBI taxonomy): Eukaryota > Metazoa > Chordata > Aves > Pelecaniformes > Ardeidae > Egretta > Egretta garzetta. The sequence goes on from NW_009258662.1 coordinate 2,955,570, forward strand.
ATCTAACTGGCATGGCTGCGTGAGGGGGGTAAACATTCAGGTTTGGATGGGAAAAAAAACACCTGAGAAAATGTCGGTCACATCTCTGCAAACCACAGCCTGCAGTCCCGCCACAGCAAAGCCCCCACGAGGGTTGGAAAGACATGTGTGTAAATGACCTACTCTGTGCTTGGAAGCCAAGAAATTAGGAGTGTGAAAGGGCTAATGCAGTGCTAGTCACCCAGAGTCCAAAACCACAAGGCAGCCCTCTCCCTCCTTGTGAAAAGGGCATCTGCCTTGTGTTTTTGAAGCGTGTCTCCCTAGGGAGGAGAGAAATCTCTCTTTAGCCTCATTTGCTTTGGAAAGAGGCTTACACAATGCTGCGTGTCCCACCAAGAACCATTGAACCAGTTGGCTGGTTTTAATTGTGCTCAGCAGAGAGGGAGACGTCTCCCAGGACCTTGCATTCCCATGGATTTTGCAAGCAAGTGGCTGGGCAGAAAGAGGAGTCTCTAAGGGCTCGTACTGGCCCCTGATGAGGGGAAGACAAAGTCACTGGACACCAAGAAGCCCCATGCAAGAGCAAGGGACACAGTTGTGGGGCTCATAAACATCTGTCACTTGCCCACAGGGTTTAGCCATGGAAGCCAAGTGCGGAAAGTTTTTGAGTCTGTGGGGAATTTGATTCCTGTATTCTCACTAAAATTTGTGAGTCTGGCACCTCTTTTTCTTAGTGCATCTCACATAATCCCGTGACTCTGGGAGCAGCAAATTGCCATCTGCTCCCTCTCCCTGGTAGGTCACATCTCTTTTCCCTGCTCTTTTTTATTCATGTTGGCTCAGCTTTGTCCAGCAGCTCAAGTCTCATACACATCAGTCATTAGCTTTTCCTTAGAGGGGGGCAAAGAGCTGGCTGGGGAATTTGCATTGCATCCACAGAGGATCGAGAAGTCTTTCCCAAATGCTGACTGTGGTGGGAACACTGCAGACACAGCAGATCTGAATTTGGTTACAGTATAATCCCAGACAGTGCATTTTTTTGTTGCTAGTTTTTGCTCGGGTCATATTGTATTTGCCATCTGGCACTTTTTGCCTGGACTAATGAGGATTTTGCTGGGTGTCGTGGCATTAACCCAGCTCATCTAGGCAAGGGATGGTAGGTATCATCTCCTACAGAGACTCCTGTGGTCTCACCACAAGAGATAACTGCAGTAGTTGTCCCCTGGGGGATTTTCTGCCCTGGATGAGAGTTAAGATGAGAAATGTATCATGGCATCTTTACTTGCAGTTCTCACGCATTATGTGTTTAACCCTGCTCATTTGAGCTAGGCTGTCTGAGGGATGTTTTAGCTTGTTCTTCTCAGTATCCCAGAGACTTCTTGGCAAGCTTCGTCAACCAAGGATCCAAAGGGGGCTTGTTTTAAACACCCTGAGAAGTAGAAACAGCGTAAAGCTACGTGCAAGGCTGGCTATCAGTGGATGGCAGCACCATCTTGTGTTCACTTCTGGAGCGAGGACGGAGACTTTTCATCACTGAACAGGCTACAGATTCTCAATCTCTTTGGCAGCTCTCCTGAGAAAAATAACTGTTGGCAAACCCTGCATCAACACAAGGCAGAGGCATAAAGTCTAGGCCAGGCTCAAAGCCGCTATCGCTTCCAGGGTCCCCAGCCAGTGCTTTTCTTTTGTTTGCACATCAGAATCATTGAAGGTGGGTGCCAGTTGTATTTCAGGAGGTGCTTCAGCTTTGTGGCCATTCCTACCCCATATGCTCTGGCAAGTCACTAGGACCACCCTTTAAAATCAGGCAGCTGAAAATTTTTCCCACCCGGTAAAATTTCAATGGATAGAAACTTTGCATTATCTAGTCTGATGGGCTACATCTGGACTTGATTATCGGATGTTATTAAATCCAACCAGCAACTCCCTCCCAGAAACAGCTCTTGGAACAATTAAAGATAGTTTCACCCTGCTTTAAAAGAGACTTTGTACAAAAAAGCTTTTACCCCATGCCATTGATATGGGACAATGAGCTTAATTAATGACTCCTTTTATTTCACATTTGCATATTTGAATAGACCTCCCGAGTCACTTTTCCCAAGTTTGAAGCCTCTGTGTATCTCCTGCCTTCAGGTTCCCCATAGGCAGGATCAAGTCTCGCCCATTTGCAGGGCAGCACCAAGACACATCAGTTTTGCTGCACCAAATCACGTTGTAAGCATCTCTACAGGATGATGGGGGGAGGGACTGAGGTGCTACAAGTGTGCAGGAAAACTGGAGAACACAAGGAGGTAGCAAAGAAAGCATATATGCCCTCAGGGTGTGAGATTTCAGCTATCTGGCCAAAGAGGTTATCAATACCACCCAAGTGTGTTGATCCCCAGGCTGTCAGGGAAAAGGACTTAGGGAAAATGATGGACATCATTTTCTGGGTGCCTGGAAAAAGTCTGCAGGAGAGGAGGTGTGAAAAGGTCTTTTGGGTACATCCACTTAACGCTGGCTGGGAAGGGCTCACTACAAGGTGAGCAGGGGCCTCTGCTCAAAGGCACCTTCCCAGGCTCAGCCCAGTGCTGGGGCTCTGATTCCCCATCCCCTGGCCTCACACACCAGTAGCTTCTGCGCTGGAAAAATACCTCCATGAGAAAACCAAGTATGTACCAGCTGGCCAGAAAAGCAGGGCACTGCCAGATTAAATGTTGCCCCGTGAACCTATAGGTATGAAAAAGGTGCTGCTAGCAATTTTTGTGCATGTCATTCTATGCAATTTCTACCATGCTGTCACTTAGGTGCCTGGTTTGGGACCTAGACCTGCACTAGATATTCGCAAGAGAAACCAGGTGACGTTTGGCCAGATTTGAAGCAATGACAGATTTGCTGCTGGTTGCAAAATCTGTATTTCATAACTGCTGTTTGTGAAAACTCTGAGATTAGGGACCATGGTTTTGAAACCACGATAAGATTGACCATGTACTATTACTGTGATCTATTTTCAGGCTAGCAATTCACACTGTGGACCAGCCCCCCCCCAGACGTACCTACACAAATATAGATATACACTCCCTGTATAGCTAGGTAGACAAAAACTGGTCAAGCATGCTGGAAACATCATTGGCCAC
>NW_009258662.1:2959127-2963398 GCF_000687185.1 Egretta garzetta
CCAGGGTCCCCAGCCAGTGCTTTTCTTTTGTTTGCACATCAGAATCATTGAAGGTGGGTGCCAGTTGTATTTCAGGAGGTGCTTCAGCTTTGTGGCCATTCCTACCCCATATGCTCTGGCAAGTCACTAGGACCACCCTTTAAAATCAGGCAGCTGAAAATTTTTCCCACCCGGTAAAATTTCAATGGATAGAAACTTTGCATTATCTAGTCTGATGGGCTACATCTGGACTTGATTATCGGATGTTATTAAATCCAACCAGCAACTCCCTCCCAGAAACAGCTCTTGGAACAATTAAAGATAGTTTCACCCTGCTTTAAAAGAGACTTTGTACAAAAAAGCTTTTACCCCATGCCATTGATATGGGACAATGAGCTTAATTAATGACTCCTTTTATTTCACATTTGCATATTTGAATAGACCTCCCGAGTCACTTTTCCCGAAAAGGTCTTTTGGGTACATCCACTTAACGCTGGCTGGGAAGGGCTCACTACAAGGTGAGCAGGGGCCTCTGCTCAAAGGCACCTTCCCAGGCCAGTGCTGGGGCTCTGATTCCCCATCCCCTGGCCTCACACACCAGTAGCTTCTGCGCTGGAAAAATACCTCCATGAGAAAACCAAGTATGTACCAGCTGGCCAGAAAAGCAGGGCACTGCCAGATTAAATGTTGCCCCGTGAACCTATAGGTATGAAAAAGGTGCTGCTAGCAATTTTTGTGCATGTCATTCTATGCAATTTCTACCATGCTGTCACTTAGGTGCCTGGTTTGGGACCTAGACCTGCACTAGATATTCGCAAGAGAAACCAGGTGACGTTTGGCCAGATTTGAAGCAATGACAGATTTGCTGCTGGTTGCAAAATCTGTATTTCATAACTGCTGTTTGTGAAAACTCTGAGATTAGGGACCATGGTTTTGAAACCACGATAAGATTGACCATGTACTATTACTGTGATCTATTTTCAGGCTAGCAATTCACACTGTGGACCAGCCCCCCCCCAGACGTACCTACACAAATATAGATATACACTCCCTGTATAGCTAGGTAGACAAAAACTGGTCAAGCATGCTGGAAACATCATTGGCCACACTGTCCATGTTTGTGAAACATGAGAACATTCTGTGGCATGCATTTGGCCCATTTATGCTAATATTTACCCCCAAACCATTCCTACATTTGGTAATTAGTTCAGTCTGAGGGCCATCCCCAGCTGGTAGCTTGCTCACAGCCTTGCTTTGGCACTGGCCGGTCAGTAGCACAGAGCCAAGCCACAATATGTAAGGTGGTCCCAGTATACGGGACCATCCCTTGGCGTACCTAGATTATTAGTGTGGATGGTTTTAACTCCAGTACATTGGAAAGATGGGAAGTTCTATAACCCAGATAGAAGAAGGAGAGGAGAGGTTGATACAGCAACAGGGGAAATGCAAACAATAGCAGCCCTGTTAGGGGAAAGACCTCGTATCGATCCTCATTTCTCCTTTGTATTTGCAGAGATAATTTCAGGATTTCTAACCTGTCTCGTTCTCTGTGCAGAAATGTTACGCTATGGGAAACCCATGATAAACTGATCCATTTTCCTAATCAACCTTTCTTGGTCCAGTCTGGTTCGACCACCGCATTGGTGTGCAGCTTTGCTCATTGCAACCGGGCAGACTTTTGCCCTGCCTGCAGGCACCTTACACTGTGCTCGCCTCTGCAGAGCCTGCCCAGCAAGAAACAAGGCAAAAATCCCCTCTGTTGAGTGGGAAGGACGTTTTGCACTGATGTTACTAGCCCTGTTGACCACCGGGCCATGCCAGTCGAGGGGAACATAGAGCAGCTGGAGAGCATTTGTAAAAGCCTCCCCTTTCATTCCCAGCCACACAGTTTGGGCACTGCATTGGAATGACCCTCAATTATTTCTAACCTAGGGATAGGACAGGATGCAATTACAATTCTTTAAAAAAAAAAAAAATCTCTGATGGTTTTGCTTCAGCTGAGGTTTTTCCAACCAGCTTTGCTGAAGAGCTGCTACCAAATTCCAGGACAGGGTTAACAACTGTTACTGGATGGGTTTGAGCTCAATGGGGGAATTCAGGGATGGAGGCTGGGGCCCAACAGGTATATCCACAAGGACAATCTATTGATCTGTGGCAAGGAGACAATTTCCATCCATTAAGGTGTCTGATGCCCTAGGGGCCTCAAGGAGAGGGATAAATGGGTTTGGAAATGTGTTGAGGGTGACACTATGGGTATGGTCCTAACCTGAATTAGGGAGGATGAGCAGAAAGAGAACCAGTTGCTGGAAGACAAGAGTGCATCCAACCACCTAATGCTGATAGGGGCTGGGACCCCTCTTAGGGCAGTATAGCAAAACTTGAAGGTTTTGCTTCCAACCTGCCCAGTGTCCTTCATTTACCATGAGCCTTACCACTGGCTTCTGCTGAAGCCAGGCTTTCCTAGTCATTTTAAGCCTACAGAACAGAGGTGACAGCCTTTTCCCATGCCATGATCCCTGGTGTCACGCTCACCTGTGATATTAGCACCTAAAGGAGGAAGAGGCAGTGTGTTATGGTCCGGGAGTGTGTGGTGCTATTAGATAGGGTTGTAATATGAATAAACCGCAGTATTTCCCAGCAATGCAGACCTTGCATACGCAGCAAGGGAGGCTGGGGGAAAAAAAGTCAGTTGTGGCCCTCCTGTATTAGGGTGCATCATCGTGGAATAGCTCAGAGGGGTGCGAGCACCCTGTTGTCCTGCCCTGAGCAGGGGTGGCAACTCTCGCTCCTCCCGAGCTCAAAGGGGACTTAGGAGGGGGCATGATTCCCATACTATGGGACTGAGGAGCGATCACGCTTGGCTATCCAGCTTCAGGGAATGATGTTAGGGTTGGCGATTATTGGTATGGTCTCTCAGCAGCAGGAAATTAGCTATGATTGACAGCTCATTTTATTTAAACCAACAAATGGGTGTCAGATGGAAATGACTTTCTTTCATGCCCGACCTCAACCAGATTCAGCATCTGTGCGAGTGAAGTGGATGTATATAACAGACTCAGACACCTTCAGTACTCACGAATCATGGTTCCAGGCATAAAAATACCGCAGATTTACTGCATCATGGCAATTACTGTCAAATAAGTACCATGGATATTCACTCTAATTTCAAGACACACTCACAATTGATATTCTTTTGCGTTTACCTTCCATGCATATTTTAGCAAATGAGTTTTCTGGCAGAAAATTCCACTCAAATAGCTAATTAAAGCAACTCATTAGCAAAGCAGGTTTCAAATTTGCAAGCACAAAAGACAGCATGCTGGAAGTATGCTCTAAGTCTAACAGTCACCCAGGTGAGCACAATAAAAAATGCGGTGACCTACCTCGATTGGGCTCACAGTCTTACAAGGATGGCCAGCCAGCAAGCAAAAATCAGCAGGCTTGGTCAGCCAGAGCAACAAAATATCCCCTTAACTTCCTTGTTTTCTCAGCAAAAAAACTTTGCTAAAAAGCTTTACTGGAAGATCATGAAGTTAGAGCTATTTCCAATCGAATGGCATCAGATCACAACTCGTGTGATCTACACCTACAGGCAGCCTGAGTTTGTGATGGTCAGAAAGTGTTGCTTGCAGAAGAACTACAAATGATTCAAGAGAATTAGGCAATAACTGACCACCACCTGGGATTCAAGTTTGAAGAAAAATCCTCATCTACTGATTCCAAGAACACAGAAAAACATGGAAAAAAGCCATTTGAAAAGATTATTGGTAACATGTTTGCTGTGCAGTTACTGCTGTCCTCCACGTTAGAGCAATTTGATAAGGACCAGCTTCTTTCAGAAAAGCTCTCCTCTTCCCTCTTCAGCATTCTGTGAACCTTTGAGGCTTGCAGTGGCCAAAAGCAGAGATATGGAGTAATCTGGCAATACAAATGTGCTTATTGACTTGCTAGCCCATATTTGCTAACCGGCCAGTTGGTTGCTGCAAAGCAAAAATTGCTCTTACTGCTTTTATCATGAGTGGGCACGTCTATGTGGCTGTGGCCATACTAAGAAATTAAACAGTAGAAGACCTTCCTGGGCCCTGGACTTCAATGGTTCAGTTACTAGATTTTTTAAATTTTTTTTTTAATTTTTTAAACACTTGCTGGCTGGCATTCTTCCGTCGTCCAAAACTCAGCATGGATCAATGGGCAATTGAAAAGTCCATTTTGATGGGACCTTTCTTGAGGGTAAATGGGCTGAGCTTGATGGAGATGTCCAGATTGTTGCATGGGACCTCAGGACCATAGAA
>NW_009258662.1:2963437-2975361 GCF_000687185.1 Egretta garzetta
GTCTCTCAATTTTGTTTTAAATAGGCCCAGAAGTTGAATGGAGCATGAAGAAAGAGATAAGGAGAAAAGCAAGGATTATAAGCCTTATTTAGCTTAGAAAAGGAGGAGGAAAATGAAGACTTAAATCCTTCCTTTGCTCAAATTGGTTTCAAAACGGTATCTGGGGTGCTAATTTTATGGACACATTGTATTTCATGAAGTCTGCTGAACATTTCTGCAAAACCATCCTACTGAATTTAAGGAATCCTTAAGTTTGGGCTACGTCCTGACTTCAGCTCAGGTGCTTGAACTTTAATTGCTTTTTTTCTCTCAACTGTACAGGATGATAGAGTCTGTCAGACTGTGTTTTAGGTGGCCATAATCACTTACAAGTTCTTTCACACTGGAAGTATAGAAGTCATGTTGATAGAGTTGGATGACAGTGATTGACATTAGGAGATAGGTAATTATCCAAGTGACTGGAGTTAGGCTTGCAGTCAGGGCGCTATCCTGAACTGGAGTCATAGTCCCTACAAGTCACCATGGGTTTAGGCCAGGTTGGACGGGGCTCTGAGCAACCTGATCTAGTTAGCGGTGTCCCTGCTCCTGCAGGGGGGTTGGACTAGATGACCTCTAAGGGTCCCTTCCAACCCAAAACATTCTATGATTCTAACCGGGATTTTCCTATTTCTCTGCCTTGCATGGGAGCTGCTATGGGTTGTGCTAGGAGGACTGAAAGCAATAACTTGTCAAAGCTTCGTCTTGCAAGTTTATTCTAGTAAAGAAGAAAAACAGTTCCTGAAATAAACTGAAAAGATCAAAAACAAGAGACTCCATCCCCCTTGTGAGTCAGAAAGCAACAGCTCTGAAGGAAAGGACATGGTTTGTTTCCTTGGGGAGTTGTGACAGGAGCACAAAGTAAAAGGTGGCAAATTTGGGTTGCCCAGAGAGGTAGTGGAGGTTCCATCCCTGGAAACATTCCAGGCCAGGTTGGACGGGGCTCTGAGCAATCTGATCTAGTTAAAGGTGTCCCTGCTCACTGCAGGGTGGTTGGACTAGATGACCTCTAGGGGTCCCTTCCAACCTAAAGCATTCTATGATTCTATGATTCTATAAATTGAGGCAACACATGCTCTTTTCTGTGGGTGCATCTCTTGAATCACCAGGATCTGCTAGGCTTGGCCTGTGCCCTCACACCATTTTAAGCACATGTATTATCTTCTCATCAAAAGACTCTGTCTGGACATCTCAACCTTATGTGTTAGCTGTAACCACACCAAGGAGCTCCTTCTTCCACAAATAGATGGGACCCTCTGGGATTGGAGATGTGTGATCATTATGGTGTTATGCTGGAATTAGTCTAATTTGACATCATGGGCAAAGCTCTTCCACTACTCCTGTCTTGGTTGTTATCTGTGTGCCCCTTCTTTCCTTTGTCAGGAAGGCACTGACACAACAGTGTTTTGAGGAGGAGATGACAGTAGATGGAAATTGCTGGATCTGTGCTTTCCTATGCAAAGGGATTAAGAAGGGAGCTATTTAGAGCCAGTACAGTAGCACCAAATATGGTTGAGATTATTCTCCTTGAAGGCTTTCATTGAAATTGTACTGGAAATGATTTGATTATGAGCCAGCTCTGTCTTGGAGAGCCTTCTTTCATGCCATTGTTTGGTTTTTAACTTGTCTTTTCTTCTTTTTGAATCTGACTCAACTATACACAAGGGTGATCTATTTGCAATATGTTTTGTATTTTTCTGTTTCAGAGAAAAAACCCAAACATCTCTGAACTATGAAGAAGAAGGCTGGTGCCATTGCCATGTGAATAAGTAGTTGTAGTTACAAGGAAAAGGAGTTCTGAGAAGACAGGACATTTCTCTGGCACATAAGAACTAGGAAGTTCATTAAGAAGTTATCTGCAAGACCAGACTTCAGAGGTGCAGGAACCTTCCCCTGTTTATAAGTTCAGACTGACAATGAGAAAATCGCTGCAATTTTAGCTTGTTTAATACTTCTTTTGATTTCATTCTGTTCTCAGTCCGAGGAGAACAACTTCAGGAGAGACAAAATCCATAGATGAAAGTACACCTGCACCAAGCCTCAAATCATTATCCACCAGAACACTATGGGGAAGCTTACAGTGGACATGAGTCTTGGAATTAGGTTTACATCTGTGCTCAGGCAGGGCTGCAGATAAACCCAAGAGTTCTTAATAGCTGAACACTGTGAATTCGGTATATGAAGACATAGCACACAGTTATTCCCATAAATAGAGTGTCCCTTTTAACCAGAAGAGACGTTAGTTTCTGTTTTTGGCTAAGTAGAGCTGCTTAGAAGTAGAACTGTGTTATGGACCCAGAACCAGTCAATGAAGGGAAGATTTACAGTGAGACCATCACCCAGCCAGGCTAATGATGTGCAAATAAAGACAGCTGTTGCAAAAGAGAAGGCTATGAAGACAAATGATGAGATGGCTGCACAAAGCGCTCCTCAGGTAACTGTGACTGACAGATGAGTTGGTAAAAATTAAAAGTCTGTGCACAGAAAATTCTTGAACAGAAGATGGTGTGGGTTTATTTCCTCCCCAGTATTTTGATTTTTTAGCTGGGTCTAGAACTCCAACAACGAGATGCTGGACATGCAGCTCTGGAGCTTCTGTCCTTGCATGCATTGGTCACCATGAACGGAAAAGTGAAAACCATTATTTCTCAGGTTCCAGTTATGTCTAGAGAGTCTGTCCAAGACTCTTCTGAGTTTTTATAGATGTACAGACATGGAGACACTAGATCTGTGCCAGGGAGTTTAGGGTAATTACATTTTGCCATACCATCTAAGGTGTCTTCAGGTTTCCAGCTTCCACTTAAAGGAAGATAAGCATCTTGATAACCTGGAAACATAAGGCAATGAGTTATAGTCTGATACCTAAATTCTACCTAATTACATGAATTACTAGACTTTTTGACCAGATAGCATCTCTGAAGGCTTGAAAACACTAGACACATGGGCTGAGGAGGACTTAGGCTGTCTAATCCTGTCTTGAGTGACTTTGGTCCTGTTTTAACTCGGGAGCCTGGATATCTAGAGAATTCAGTGATGGGTTTTTTGGGTTACAGGCTCTTCTGTTGTCTAAGCACTGCTGGAAACACAACTGCAACAAGCCAGCCATGCATGGGAAAGGCAAGAGACACATGAGAAGGGATATGGTTCACGAGAAGTCAGGTGGCATTTTGAGGTCTCATGTATGTTTCCTTGGTTGGGTTAAAATCTGGCTGTGGTCTCCTGTGCATCCATAAGATATCTGTCCTGTTGCTTTTCCATCACTGCACATACTTTTTGATACTCTCTGATTTTCTCTGCATCTTCAGAATTTGTTTACAGACATTCACATTTAATGAGATTAAAAGAAAATACTGAATAATTCATTTGAATGAATAATTGAACTGCAGTGACCTTTATGTTAATAAAAGTGCCCCTTTCCTCTGTGCAAACACTTTAGCCTTTGCAAAGCAGGGAATTCACTGCATCTGTTGAATTCACAAGTGACTTTTTTGTTTCTGTTTGTTTTGTTTTAAATAACTGCCTAATAGCTGGAACCAGCATTGTGTTCCTCCTGCTGACTCACTGGTTTCCAAAAGCTCTGCAATGAGTGTGACATCTTTAAAGACCACAGAATATACTGTTCCCTTTCAACCAGGCATAATCTGCAATGATTCAACTCACGTAAAAGAACCATGTGGGTAGAAGTATCCCAACTGAACACGTCACCCCCCATACCGCCAGCCTCTGTGCCTTGCACCCCATGTTCTATGCCGTTCAAATACTATTTACTATGGCAATCTATAAAAAGATTTTGCCTTTGTTTCAAAAAATCATGCAATGAATGTGGAATTTGGCTGAGGCAAATAGCCCGTGCTCATTAAAGTGAATAATCCCAGTTCTTGCCTCTACTAGGATATGAAGTGTACTGACGCTAACTATAAAGTAGTTATATAGGGTACCCTGTAGAGGGTAGCACATTGCCTGGAGTTATGAAAAGAGTGTAAGGCCAAAAATCCATATACTAAAAAGTCCCTAAAGCACTGCCTGGCAAAAAGTGTCTAGATCTGAACGTTGTGCAAGGATGGGAATTCAGTGAGAGCAGAGGTTAATTTTGTGACTCTGCCATTGGCTATCTAATTTAGGGCAAGTGTCCCCATTGCGGTCAACATCAGTTCTTCATCCGTCAAAGGAGGATGGTATCATGCCATTTTTTGTGCACTTAAACCAAGCTCTTCAGGAAGGAGGTAATTTTTCATCTGTGCATTTAAAGAGTTGAACACAAGAGGGCTTTTCTTCTGGGTGAGATTTTTAGATAGTGCTGCAAAATAAATAATCTGTGAGCGTTCTTGTGTTTATGTGCAAAACCTTTTTATTTGCTTTTTCGAGACTGAGTGTTTACGTGTAAGGATGTCTGCAGAAAGTTAAGTCGTCAGGAGAACTGGTGAGAATAAATATTCATGAGAATACTCTTGTTGCAAATGCTTTTGTGGCCATCTGTAAAAGCTTTTTTATTATTCAAACAATGCTGAGCTCTTTGCAGATAATTTGCCAACAAAAAAAAAAGAAAGGACAGGTTTTTTTTTTTTTTTTTTTTTTTTTTTTTAGAGACAGATGATGCTGTAGTGGCACAACCGTCATCGTCGGTGTGTGATTTAATATCCATGTGGCACAAATAGCCAGGAAGGAGTAATGAGAACACTACTGCCCTGCTATCGGAGAGAAAAAAATATATTTACACCAACTCTTTTGAATAAAGAACAAATTAGTAAAACTACCACCTGTTTGTGAATAATTAAGGCAAACAAACAAAAGATTCTCGATTTATCAAATAACTTGTTTATAGCAGCAACTTCCTTTAATCTTGGTGTGATGCCTTAGTTTGTTACACGGCATCCTTCTGCTCAAAAGGAAAATTCTTCATTGTGGGAATTTCCCTCTTTTTTTTTAGCATGAATTAGGAGTAACATGACTTAACTTTTCCTTTATTGGTCTTTACATCTAGATCTCTGTGTTTTTCATCACCATATTAGCAGAGCATGTCCAAAGAGTTATGGCTTTATACTTATAACAACCCCTTTTTAAGGAATACTTGTCCTCTCTGTTTTATAGGAAGGTAAAAGTGGAACAGAGGGAATATTCACCTTTTGTTAAGATCACCCCAGAAATCTCTAGCAAATCTGAGAAATTGAATTTTACCCAAATCCCTCCTGTATTGTCATTATCACAACAACATTTTTTTCTGTTGATTGTCCTATTCCTTCTTTATGATTTGGAGCTGAAAGGGAGGAAAAATGAGGAGGATCACTTTCTTCTTAGATTTTTTTTTCCTGCGCAGGGACTTCTCACCATGTTTGGAGAGATGTTTGTGCACCATGAGAGCTATAGATCTGACCCAGCTATGAATTTTCTCATTTTTTTTTCCTATTCCACAAGTGTTTCACCAAAAATAAGTAAAACATTTGACGTGCTGTTAAACTCCTTTACTATCCTTCCGCAACGAGTTCCACAAGTTAGTCATTAATTGCATGCAAAGTTATTTCAAATTTTTTAGTTGATTTTTTTTTTTTTGCCTATGAAAGTATGTAGGGAATTTTTACTTCACTGCACTGATCTGTATTCCAGCCTGTCCATATCTCATATTCCTAGGTTGTGGCTTCTGCTGAAAGTCCCGGGTCCAGATATTCACCTCTGCACTGAAAGGGTAAATCTGCTTGAAAAGGCATCTTTGGGATCTCTTTTATTTTTTCTTTAAATGGAGACTTTTCCAAAACACCTTGAATCTGTACAAAATTTCAGCTGAAAACATCTCAACAGAATCTCTTTACAGTATTTCAGCTTCTCTGAAACCACTGGTTGAAAACTTTCCAAATGTTATAGAAGCAAAGGAGCGAGTTTCCTCCCAGCTCATTGCATCAAGGTGGGAAGAAAAGAGGGAGCTACTTCATGGTGCCCAACCCCACACCATGGATGAAAATCAGGGCTGAGGACAAATGGCTCAGATAATTTAGGAATTAGGGGAGCCTCGTACGCTTTGAAAGCCTGCTCTGTTCAAGCAGTCATCTCTGGGGAGGTGAAGGCAGTACGATCCCAGCGTACTGCAGCAGCAGTGATGAACACTTGAGGGAAGCAATGTCCTTCTGGAGGAGGCATCTCCAGCATTTCAGGGGAAAGGGCCAGCCCTGCCATCAGTGTGGGTACACAGCTGCATCTGCGTGGGTGCATGTCCTTGTGCGCCTGCTTGAGTGTCCGTGAATGTGGCTGTGCAGCTGAACCCTCTCTTGGTCATTGGTTGAGCTGGAGCTAAAATAGGTTAATGTGGAAACAACAGGGAATCTGTCCCCAGGAAAATTCTGACTTCTCCCAAACAAATAGTTTGCAAGACCCCTTTTTGTAAAAATATCCAGTTCCCCAGCTTGAGCTATCATTATCATTTTGAACACTCCTCATGGACTGACTCAGTCTCTGCTGCAGACTTTGTCCTGATGCTGACTGATGGGCATAGACGTAAATCAGGAAAGCATTTCATTTACACCAGTGGTAATAGCAGCCCAAGTTCAAAATAATTTTGCTTTCTCCAGATCTCCTCTTTGTTGTCTAGCCTTAAAATTTTAATCTGTCTTTCTACCTAACATGACCATTTGGAGTCATGACCGTTCAGAGTAGCCGGGTACTGTGCGGTTAGTGGATGGAGGGATGGATGGATTTTGAACATGGACTTCACAATGCTCTCAGTTCAGAAGGACTTTATACTTATCAAAGGTGAACCAAAATCAATAAGGATACATTTCATCCATGACTTTATACCATGCCCTGCCTTAGACCCCAATTTGAATGTCACACACAACAGAGTGAGTTTGGGCCCAGACCTGAATTTATGACGAAAAATAAATTTCCCTCTCTACTCTGAACAAAATCGGCTTGCACTCTGCAGCTCCTGTCCTCCTGCTCTCTCTCCATCATCAATTCTCTTTTCCCTTTCACACATCAGCTGCAAACATCTCATTTGGCTGGGATGTTGAAGGCAGGCTCATCTCTAGCAGTTCCAGACTGTTAATTCAATCAGCTCTTATATCAGCACTAACATAAGTAAGTGAAAAAGGCTCTTGAATTTCATCACCTTGTTAAAAACTCGGATGGATTTCTGGAAGGATTATTTGATTTGCTTCACTAGGTTTTATAAAGGTTTGTACACAGCATTTAAACTATTATTATTTACTTTTAACAAGCTATTTATATCCTACTCTCAACTGCATAATCAATACTGCTCTCCCATCTGTTCAGAGATCCTGACATCAGCAAATTTCAATTCTCCGCTGACTGAGTAAAAAGGCAGGAATAATTTAAACACAGTGAGTGAATGAGACAAAAAGAGCCCCAGAAAGACTGATATGAATTAAATCTCCATGTCCAAAGATGCCCAGACGTTCAGGAACTGTGGATCCAAGTCCTAAACTTGCTGAGGACATTGCTGAGACCATTGAAGGAAGATGCTATGCCTGGGAGTAAGTTAAAGTGACGACTTCTATCCCTGACAGGAAGAATGTTTTGATAGCCATTAAAGCTGCTTGAACGAATTTTCTTTCAAATTAATTTATTGAGACTTCTGGAGGTTTTTTGACTTTGCCCTGGAGCAGACCAAGGGGCTTCGTCTGGGCATTTCCAGCTCCTCTGCTGCATGGCTGGCACAAAGTAACTTCTGAAACCGTTTTGGCTGGATGAAATTACCCCTCGGTATGATGAAAGGTGAGAGGATGATGAACATCTGCATGTGCAGAGGGATGCAGAAGTACAGATGATTGATGCAAAGGGAAGAGGTCCCAGTCCACTGTTGCCTTGCCATTGTCAAGGCCCCAGGAGATATCCAAAATGATGGGAGCCAAAGGATTCTGGTTTAATGTACAGTGACCTAAGTCTGGAATAACAGCGCTGAAGTTTTTGGATGAGGTCGCTTCAGGATGGGCTGATTCCTCCTTTTTTTCAGAGATTGCAGGCCTAGGAAGTGACGGATTGGGGTGATATCTTCAGCCTGCTGGCCTTATGACCAGAAACTTAGCCAAAGATAACACAGAGATCAGAGCAGCTGGGTTTACTTCACGGCATTTTTGGTGGTTGCTATCTAGCTAATAAATACTTAGCAGTCCATGGGGAGGCTTAGTCAGTCCACATGGACTATGAAGTCCATGCAGCCACTCTGCTGCCTCTACGGCTTACAGTTTCATTAGTGCCAGTTGTGATCTTCTTGTTCTGGTCTCACCTGGAAGGGGATTCATCTCTCCTGTCTGGAAGTGACTCGACTTTAGGCACACGCCTACATGGGAGACAGCTCTCCTCGTCCTATGATAGTCAACGGAGACCTCATCAAAACAGGTGATGAAGTTTAGGGTACAAATTATGCGGGTATCTACTTAAAGATGAATTGAGTTGTGTTATAAGTTTCTCTGACAGTAATAATCAGTCCTTGGTGACCATAGAGGGAGCTGAGGTTGTACTTGTCCAGATACAAACATCTATACTATATACTCTTGTACATATATAAATCACAGATCTGATTTCTATGGCACTTGTTTCCATGTTACCTGGACAGCAAATGCGTCACAGACACAGTCTTGCCTAACTTTTGGTGTTTGAAAGGCTTTTAGGATCTGCTAGTCTTACAGGCAACTAGAGAGTGTTTCATTCAACTTCTTTGTTGATCACCCATTTGGGATGGTATAAACTTCCCGCTACATGTGCCTCCATTGACTGTGTGGGGAACCTGCCTGACTTGCTAGACTAGACCCTAGCATCCCAATAGCTAAAGTCAGAAGAGAGAAATACAGCTTGTGCTATCATGGAAAATGGATTCCAAGGACCTAACATTAAACTCAGGTCTGCAGACCCTTAAGAAAAGGCATGTTAAGCAAGGTTTGCATTGCCTACAGAGCCACACTCAAATAAAAGCACTTTCCAGACGGCTCTCCCACCATTCCGTTTCAGTGTCTGGCTGAGGTCACTCTGTAGCAGTAGTCTCAACTGAAGAAGCACTAGGTTAATCCAAAACCTCTAATCAAAGGGACAGGCAGATGTTTGGGTCTGATTCCCTGGTATAAATTGGGCATCATGCTAGGGTCACTAGGAGTTACACCTGTGGTAAGACATGGTAGAAAGTTGCCTCCATCTGGATGCTCAGTTATTTCTTCCAAGACTGAAAAGCTTGATCCTGGCTTGACCACAAACCTTCTGTGTCAGGGTCAGTGTTTGATTGAGCACGGACAGCAAGGAAGAAATGTGTATTTCGGAAACCTACACCACAGGAATTAGGGTTTGTGGTTTCTCCATACCAGGAACAAATGCATCTTTCCTCTTGCAGTAGTCCTCTGCAGTCCCAGCCTGTATCTTGAACTTTCTAAGTTACCTTCTCAGCTATGCCTAGACCCAGAATTTTGGCTGACTTTGGGTGCAGGCGATCTTATTCTCCCATGTGCTCCTGTGCTGATAAAGAGCTGCTTCACAGTTCCCAAGCGGTCCATTGAAGACCCTCCATTGGGAAGATGAGAGCTACTTCAAGGTGGTTGCTGCTGCTAAAAACAGTGTCTTGAGCTGATACAGCTGTGTCCCTTTAGTGGTTATTGCACATAAGCGCGTGAAAGCGTTGCTGCTTTTCAGCCAAGGCATTTAATTGAACTCTTAAGGCAATAGCTCATATTAGCAAGTTCAAGCCTTGCTTTTGGTGCAAAGATAGCTGTTTTTCAGCCAAATCCACTGGGGTCTTTTGTGGAGACTTTCTATTTATTTCTTTGGTTTTTGTCCACCCAAGGAAAGAGAAGGAAATGTATGGTTTGGTGTGGAGACAGCCCAGCACAAAGAAACAGCTAATGTTCCTCTTCTCATCTGAATTCCAGTGTCACCCCATTTCCTGAAGAACTAAAATACATTATTAAGTTTTAACATCATCTTTTTCAAGAAAGGTCACTTTGTGTCACTGCTGACTCCTACCTCACTATCTCAAAAATGCCACTGTGGTCTGGGATTTATTATCCTTATGATAACAGTGTGCTCCATTTTCCCCATTTTGTCAGTTTTTTTACTCTTTTCATTATGCCTAATATGACGAGAACTGAGTTGATTTGCTGGGGGAATTATTGTTTCTTTTGAATGAGGGTTGCTATTTTGTCCCTTTTTCTCCACTACTTTGGCCCCATGACATTTTGGAGGGGAAGGAGGGAAGCAATGAGAGGTTATATCTCGCAGAATTTCACCCTGGTAGAAAATACCAATGATTTAAAATAAATATACTCTCTGAGATATCACATTACCCTGCCGAGCTCATGTACAGCAGAGATAAAATGGCTTTTTTAGAACTGATTTTTCTTTCCTCACCATCTGAATGGAATATCAAAGTACACAATTTAAAGTAACTGTTAGAAAAAAGGTTATACACAATGCTATCAAGAGAAAGGAGCTGAAAATTAAATGGAAATGATTTCCAGAGAACTCATTTCCTTTGCTACTGGGAGGCTAACAACAATAATAAAAAGAATTTAGAAGTGAAAGCTGAGATTCTCTCTTTGATGTCTTCATATTTTCTGTTTATGTTCCTTTAAAATAAAAGGCCACATCATAAATTAAATGTAATGCTTAATTTTTATTTTCTCTCCACTCAAACAGCATGTTTTCCTCTAGGTGAATATTAAAATAAAGGTTCACCTCTCCATCTGTTGTATACTGGCAGGTTTTTGTTTAGGCAGCGGAGCAGCATGGGTTGAGTGGTAGCTGGGGCCCAGTCAGACAGAATCCAGTTGGGGTTTTTTTTAATTTAACATGTGAAAATGTAGAATGAGAAAGAGCCTGTGCCCTTAGCATTCCTGTAGGTTCATCTTAACTAAGCATCTCCTATGATACTCAAGTTATTTAGCCCAGCTTTTGACCCTACTTGAGCTTTGGAGGCAACGTCATTGTTTTGATGAGCAATCTCAGGCTAAGTGATTGGCCATACCCCAGGGTGCTACATATCAGTTACTCTGGGGTCCTGGATGGCTTTAAAGACCACTGCATCACTCACTGCCCACAGTCACCCTTGGGTGCTGTTGCAGGTTGAGCTGCGCTGGAGAGCTCAAGCACACTCACTATGTTATCATGGACCCAGGCTCTGTTCAGGCTCTGCACATATGGGCAGAGTCTTTCTAGATCCCAACCCACAAGTGCCTGTCCCAGGACCTTACCAAGCACTCCTAAAAGGGCTTTGGCTTCTCTATGGCCACGGACTGTGGGAAATTTCTATGGCTTAGTAGCTGGGGCTTTCTAAGCTAAGCTGCGGGCAGGCTACTAGTGGGCTATATCTACCCTATAGAGAGACATGCAGAAGCTGTTTGTTTTGATGTGATTAAGCCCTATAACGTGAGCCTGCTTGCCAGCTGGAGCACAGCATAGAAGAAAGCAAATGTCACTCCTATCTTCAAGAAGGGCAAGAAGGAGGCTAAGGGGTCTACAGGCTGGTTAACCTCGTCTCCATCCCTGATGATGGAGAAAATCCTCTGGGAAGTGATTTCCAAATTTGTTAAGGACAAGAAGGTGATTAGGAGCAGTTAGTATGGATTTATGAAGGGGTAAACATGTCTGACCAACCTGTATAAGAGTCTCCAACAAAGAAATTATTAGATTGGTGAAAGAGGGAAGAGCAGCTGATGCTATTTATCTTGACTTTAGCAAGGCTTTCAACACAGTCCATAATAATAGTCTTACAGACAAACTGGTGAAGTCTGGACTAGCTACGTAGTGAGGTGGACCAGCTTCTTGACTGTTCCTAGTTCTAGTTACCAAACCAGGGTGCCACTACAGAGACCAGAGTACCATGACACTTCCAGCATATTCATTCAGCACCAGTCTTGGGAAAACCCAGCCACATTCACACCCAGCTGAGGCATTTTTGT
>NW_009258662.1:2975392-3021832 GCF_000687185.1 Egretta garzetta
GCACAAGGTGATGCACAAGTACACACAGGGCAGGACTTGCCTACTTTTCTAGAAAGTGAAGGGAGGGAAAGTTCAGTGGACAACTCTAGGTATCTGTCTTAGGATGGAATGAATCATACTCAGACTCTTTCCTCTGATAATAGAGGAAACCCAGATGATTACCTTGGATGAAGCTAGTTAAATTTGAATGAACTTTAAAGATGACAGACTTTTAGGCAACTCTGGTTTGTTGAGCTTGAATCCCATTCCAAAAGCCTCAGCTCTGAACAACTTAGAGCAACAGAGTATGAACTATACCCATACAGAGGAAGAAAAATCAAAGCCTAGCAAGAACTGATAATAGAGGAAACCCAGATTATTACCTTGGATGAAGCTAGTTAAATTTGAATGAACTTTAAAGATGACAGACTTTTAGGCAACTCTGGTTTGTTGAGCTTGAATCCCATTCCAAAAGCCTCAGCTCTGAACAACTTAGAGCAACAGAGTATGAACTATACCCATACAGAGGAAGAAAAATCAAAGCCTAGCAAGATAGCTTGCACCAGGTTGCAGGAGATATGTATAGCAGAACTTGGAAATAAATCTAGGTCTACAAAGACTCAGTAGCACCTTAACCACAGGATCATCTTTCTTCTATGTCTCTTTGCAAAGTTGTGTTGAATATTGTTAGTTCAGTTTTGCTCCAGCGTAACCCTGCTGAGTGATCAACCTAGGCCTTGTTGACCTTTTGAGGAAATCTCAAAAAAGCGTTAAGGGTTCGCAATGTACTTCTGCATGATTTTCATGGGGGTGGACAAAGATTTCTGGCAGAGCTTTACTTTGAATTTTTGACTCACCGGATCCTCAGATTCAAAATGAGACTGAAAGCAAAGACAGTTCTCAAAAGACCATAAACACTGAGCTTTGTGCCTCTCTGGTCGTCACTGCTTTGGTGTGGGAGAAGACGCTTGTCAATGGGACTGGGAACACAGTTGTTGCCTGCTCCACAAGAAAACACATTGATGACTAATTTTTGACATCTCTTCTTGCAAGGCTCTTCCTTGACAGGGACAAAACTTGATGACATTGCTAACGTCTAGGTCAGGCTGTTTCAGTATCTCAGTGCCAGCAAATGTCCCAGAAGCAGCTACCACACACATGTAGACCCAGTCTGCCTCCCACGGGGCTCACGCAGCTGCAGATTGCCTCTGGCTGGGAGTCTGGTGAGCACCATGGCAAAGCTTATTTGTTTCTGGTGCTTATCAGGACATAAGTCAAAGAGGTGGTATTTTCACAACCCAGTGGCAAAAGCAAAAAAAGCCCCAAACAATCGTATGTGCGGAGCTGTGACACGCTGTCCCCACCACAAAGAGAGACTCGGCTGGTTGAGTGCAGGTGCTTGCCGTAGGATGAACTCAATCACCAGGCTTGATTCAGCTGCTTATGCAGAGGTGTCCACTGCTATTGGGGGTGCTTTGGGGTAACAGGGCTGTGGCATATGCCACAGGTTGTAGGAGAGACCCATGTTCGGTGGAAGTCCTCTGGGATGCCCCAGGGTGTCTCAGTGATGCTAGATGACTACAGGTGAGCAATAAAACTGTGTTCCTATGTCATAGGTAGCTGAATGCAATTATTTGATTTGGGATCTGAATCCAGACTCGGGACACAAATACTTGGATTCCTGGGGGAGAATTGGGGGTAGGAGTGGCTGCTCTGTGTTACCCAGGAGGCCAGACTAGAGCCATTCATCTGTTCTAGTCTCAGGCTGTCCCATCTAAAAGCTCCAAAAATCCTGTGCCTCAGCTACAAAAGCAACTCTAGGATGGTACTGGTAGCTTTGAAGAAAAAACAGCAGGGCTGTAATTGAAAACACCGAATGAAGGCAAGCATTGCATAAGATTATACCAACCTGTATCCCTCCTTTCTTCCCTACTTTCCTTTTCTGTGCTTGTTTCGTCTTCCACAACTCAATGATGTTTTTTCTTTGTTTCACCTCCCTTTTAGTTTTCAATTATTTCATATCCTTGTGTATATAAAGATTAAGGTAATATAGAGGATAAAGGACTTCATTGTACCTGTTACCAAACAGTAGAATGGACTCCATCATGCCAGGTACAGTCACTGAGCTGGACAGGACCACTAGCTTGCAAGCAGTCCCAGTTACAGAAGAGCCAGAAATACATTAATTCCTGTATTTCAGCAGCTCTGCATGCGCTGCCTTGGCTGCTGTGATACAGCAAAGATAAAACTTCTTTGTAAGGAAGGAAGGTAGAAAAGCTTCCTGTGATCTGCACTGAGACCTCCTTTGGCTTCGCAACACCCCAAGGCACGCTTTGGGCCACATATTGATTACGATCTTAGCTGCTGTAGGTGATACACTAGCTGAGCTGGCATATCTTGGAGTGAGAGAGCAGTTTAGTTCCCAGCTGTGATCTCTTGCTTGGGTTCTAAGTGTCTAAGGTACAAATACAATGGTAATGGCAGGAGCATACCTACTTCCAGTACCCACTGTTTGGAGCTGTACTGGCAGGCAGGGACTTTTGGTGATACCTCTCCACTGCAAGGTGTGCCTGGTAACCACTGGGTGAAGCTACCTTTCCTTTCTGCATGGGCAGCAAAGAACATGGTGGGGTGCAGGATGGAGATTGGTCGTCCCTGTGGGAGAGGCAACCATAACTCTGGGCTGCACACTGAGGAGCTGTGAGACCAACCAACCTCCTCTGGAAAGCAACTTGGAGGTCTTTGCAGGAGGGCTGAAATCGGGGCTGCCACTCACTGGTGACGACCACTCATCCTGATCTTTTTATCAGCCTGAGGTTCGGTTTGGTGAATGCCAAAAAGTAGGAATTTGTGCGTCTGTTGAGTGAAGCAGCAAGACTGGGCAAGGAGCTGTTGGGCAGTGAGGACTCCCAAAACTTGAGCAGAAGCAGGTGGTGCAGGAGGTCAGGCCCTGGTGTTTGCAGGTGCCGTGCTCCTACAGCAGTGCTGTGATCCCATGGAGCTCCAAAACAGAAATGGGCCTTCAGCAAATGAATAACCAAACCTGGCAAACCCCATCTAATATTTTGCAGGTGCCACGCTCCTACAGCAGTGCTGTGATCCCATGGGGCTCCAAAACAGAAATGGGCCTTCAGCAAGTGAATAACCAAACCTGGCAAACCCCATCTAAAATGCCATAAAAAAAACCCTTTATGGAGGAGGGGAAAAAAAAAAAAAAAAAAAAGACGACAAAATGGGTATGGAGGTGCCAGGTTTAGTCAAGTCAAAGGAGCATCTCTCTGAGTATCTGGCCTCCTGCTCATTTCCGTGTGGGTGTTTGGCTTTCAGCCCTCACCAGCTCCTATCTCTCAATCGCTGCTACCACAGGAAAACGCTTGCTGCTTACCACGTCACTCTTCGCACACCACAGGCACAGCTGGGAGGGTTTTTGGGCTGTTGCACCAGTGAGACACACAGCAGGCACGTTCGTGGTGGCTTGTACCCACCTCTCCCCATCTCCCTCCCCCCTTCCTCAATGGGTTTACTTGGTTTTTAAGCTGAAGATACCTCGCAGAGAGAAGCAGGCACCTCTTCTTGTGGTTTGCATCAAAAGCCCTACAGTAAGCCGAACACTGTGTCTGCTCTAGCTGTTACTCAAACGTGCTCCTTTACAAGTCACTCTTACGTTTGGTGGCTTTAGCTGTACAGGACCACAGCTGGAGTGCAGAGAGCCCTGCCTCTGGTCAGAGAGGTCTTAAACCTTGTTACTCTTCAGTTACTTAACCACAAGAGGTGATTCAGCACCATCCTTCCTCAGTCTATGCTCTCAGGGTGTCCCTGAATTGGTGACAAGCACAAACCGCTGTGCTGTTGCAAAGAAAACATCCCTAACAGTCATTTAGGGTGGGATACTGCTGGTCTTCAGATGCTTAGAAATGTCATCTCTAGTCTGGATTGGGCCATCCAGACTCCATCCATAGCATGTGGACAGAGCCAGGCCCTCCCAGGACTTGACCGATCTAGCCTCATTCAGGTGTCAAAGGAAGATGACCCAAATCACCCTCTAATAGTAACGACCTCTGCACATCGGGCTCTGCAACCCCTTTGAGATACCAGACCCCATTTACAGCCGTGTCACCTTCTGGTAGTGAAAAAAGAACATTATACTCTCTTCTTGGATACCTTTGCACAGCGCCAAATCCTTGTTTTTGATACTGAGCTGTGGAGTAGTTACAGTTGTTCAAATGCTTGCTGATCCTGTGTATTTATGAGTTGAAATTCCCCTGGGGAACATCCCTCAGAAAGTGCAGAGCCATTTTAATGGCTTTTCTAAGGACCTCTGTTCTTTGTCCCTATTTAATCACTTCAACGCCCATTTTCCAATTGTACACAACGTTTTATTAAACTGTACAAACAGCACTGGCATTTAAAAAAAATCATGTTAACCGTTCTAATTAAACGTGATGACCAGCTGCACAAACTGTGAGCACAGATGTCCCCTGCGTTTCATACAGCACAAACAAGGATTTCATGAGAGTCACTGGACTGAAACCTTTTTCAGGGCACTCTGCTTTTCTTGTTGAGGCTCGGCAATTCTGCTCTTGGTCCTGCAGGATTTGGTGCCTGCAGTCACTGCCAGCCGTATCCCAGCACTGCCTGCAAGGCTGCCTGTATTCTGTTGGGAGGTCCAAGTTGACAGCCTGGTCCAGCAGAGCAGAAAAGCACCTCTGAGGGGAATCTGATTTTGGGATGACTCACCTTCTAGAGCTTTTCTTTCTCCATGGGCTGGAGGGGTTCATGCAACGAAGCTCCAAATGTACACACTTCAATTAGAGCCTAACACCAGCTGAGGTGACTGCCTAAGTCTAAGCTATTACAGAACCCTCTATTTGGGCTTTGACTTAATTTTGACCTGGTATTTAACTGGTGTCTCAGTGACAAACAGTAGCTGGGTGGTTCTACATGTCTCCCACCTCAGAAAACAGAGCATCTCTATTTAAAAGGATCCCACAATGAAAAGGTCACAGAAAAGGTTTTTTTTTAACCCATCTACATTTCCACAGAATGCAATGGGATAGAACATGGCAGCAAAATGTCATGAGGTGAAGGGGAGGACCACCCTCGGTTGATGTGCTGTCCTGCCTTGTGACCGCTGGGTGCAGCTTGTTGGCCTATGTCTGCAATGCGTGCCAAAGAGTTGGGGTATCATTTAGAGCAATAAAAATTATATCAGCCTTTGCAAGGACTGATTACTACCTTTCAAGTAAGATATACCAATGCTGTGACTGGAAGGCCAGTTTTATGACGCTTAAACAATGGTTTGAGGAAACCTCTTCCACCTTTCTCAGGCAGTTTTAGGATAGAACTCCAGAAAGCCCAGTCTAGATTTTGCTCTGAGCCTGGTGTATGCGAGGACAGTTAAAGCTTTAGAACAGGGCTTCTTGAGGCTTTCTGCTGCTCTGAAACTTCCTATCCTTCATGCTCAAGTACTAAGTGTAAACTGTTGGTTTTCTGTATTTATTTTGATACTTGCCATGGCAGCGATCCTCCTTCAGGGTTGGGTCCTTAGCTCCAGGGTCTCTGATTGAGATGTACAAATGCTGCAATGGGCACCTGCAAAGTCTCCTTGTCCCAGTGGAACAAAACTGAATCCTAACACCTGTGAACATTACTTTTAAAGTGTGTAGGGAGCAAAACTGCTTCTTCAAAACTCCTGTGCACACATGCACAATTCTGCACATGTACAAGTGTACTAAAGCACCCAGCCTGAAGCCTTCCCAGATGCCCTCAGGCCTTGAGCAAACCACTCGTCCTTCAGAAGGAGGTGGGCCAAAGTGACAATTGCAGAAATGGGCACTGACATCACCAGAAGCTCAAATATACTTGTTTTTTCTTACAGAGAAACCCATCGGATGTGTGTACAAGTAGTGGGGAACAGGTTTTGCCACTTCCTCATTTTCAGATGCTCTCAACTTCAAGAACATTGGGAAGACAGAGAAAAGAGACCAAAAGATGCCATGGAGAAACTTCATCATTAGTGAAGAGTGGCTGGCATCTGCTACGGACTGAAATAAAGCTGGAACCTCCAGGCATGGTACAGACTTTCAATGAGGTGTTTTTCTGGTGCGTTCTTGATAAAAATAACCATGCACAGTCTTCAGTTGACAACGTGTTACTCAAACCATTACAGAGAATCCCTTCAGTAAGGCAAATCTCAGGAAAATATTTTCTCCATTTTAGGGTTCACAAAAGAAAAGTTGCTGAACATATTTTGGTCCATGCTGTTAATGAGCGCTCTGTCGGCACAGGACAGTCTGGGTTTTTCATTTAGAAACTCCTTGTCGAAGTTGCTACAGTCACTCGGAGATTTCTTCAAGAAAAGGAAAAAAAAAAAGATTGATGTCAAATGACTAATACTCAGATCTTCATTACAATGGTACTGGCCCTATCAGGCTGCTTCCCATGGGCTCAGCTCAACTAGTTGGGAGTGAGCTCAGCTCAGCCAGGGAACCCACAATACATTTGCTCGTGGCCTTTTGCACAATGATTAGTTACTCCAGCCCAAATGATGAACAGCAACATGTCAAACTGCCATGAACTTCTGTCTGAGCTCTTAATATCCAGCAACCAGTGCTAATCACTTGCTTATTACCATCCTGTTGAAGTAGTAATGGGAATAAATATTATAAAGGAGGCACTGAGCCTGTGATCCATTAATTCTGCCAGGCAGGGATGCTTCAGCTTTGTAACATGACAGACTGGACCCATCAATTAAATAACACTTGTGAAGGACTGTAAAATAAGAGTGTGATGCATTTGTCAAATTAAATTATATTATGGTTATTAATTGGACTTTAATAGTTTAATAGGACTGTTATTCCTGACTATTAGCCAACCACCTGGTTATCTGAACTGCTTTTCCTTCTTTACCTTCTGCAGTGCAGTGAAAGATAATCCATACAGAAGGGGTTGCACTTCTGTCGTTAAGGGAAGGGGTTTTAAGTGGCATCCAGACCCCTGCTATGGTAACTGAGAAAGTGATGAGTAATTTATGGTTTCTTGGGTGTGGGCATGCCAGAGCTGGGCTTATAGCCATCAGAACGTAGTAGTCATGATGATCAGGTCAGGCAGCCCAGCCAACAGACGTCCATAGATCACAATTATCTTTCCAACGGTTGTACAATGAGTGAGGCTGTGGTAGATCCAAACTGTAGATCATTTTGGCTGTTTTTATCTGTACACAACATACCAGGCAGCCTGTAAACAATTTAATCTGCATTTGGACATCTAAGTAAGAGTCAACACTTTCCATTTTAGCTGCCCAAGACCAAGGTCCTCCATCTACTTTTAGACAGAGAGGCTGCATGTGCAGAGCAACTCCAGAAGATAGCCCTGAAAGTTTGAGAGCATTTTGAAAGCCTTAACTTGGTGCCCTAAACTGTTAGTTCCAGTGTGAAGCAGACATTTATCCACCTTTAAAATGCTTACTCTGTGAATCTAAACAGGATTTGAGGTCTCTGACATTAAAGACCCATGTCTAAAGATTTTGGACAGTGCCCTTAAATAAAAGGGTTTATAACATTACTGTGGGTCCTGGCTCTAGTTGATTGCTAGCATGTGCTGGGGAGTTTAAATATTGGGGAATGAATCAGTCAGGAAAGAAAGACATGAGAGGGATGCATTCATACCACTCTCGGTTTAAAAGGAGGCTCCATCCTTCTTTCTTCTAAAGCCTCCCAGTTTATTTCCCGGAAAAAGGCATGCTGGCGGATGTTCCCTCTTGCTCCCAGTCTCCTCTCAGGTTCTCTCACAAAAAGCTAGAACGTTGAAGAAAGAGAAATACCTCAGTTGTTTATCAATAACAGTGCATTCATTAGGACAGTCCTACCAGACAGGGCCTCAGACTTCAAACTTAAGCATGATTGGTGAGAGTGTGAAGACTCTTCTAACTTACTACATTTCTGATTGGGGAATCAGTTTGAATTCTTAGCCTAACATGCAAAAGTCTGTAGAAGAGGAGGCTGAGGGGAGACCTGACAGACTTCAAACTTAAGCATGATTGGTGAGAGTGTGAAGACTCTTCTAACTTACTAAATTTCTGATTGGGGGATCAGTTTGAATTCTTAGCCTAACATGCAAAACTGAGACACCTTGGCCATATTTTCCCTTTGCAGGAGAGAGAGGATAAATTTGCTACAGAAGCAACAACATAAGTGGATGAGCATGCCAACATGCAATTGCACAGGTAAAATATCTGGATCTCACTTGCAAACTTTTGTCTGGACAATTTCTTGCTATCAGGAAATTTTTTAGGGCTGAAATATAAGCATAATTTGTGAAAATACTAGTCTGGCCTATGTGGGGTTGCATTCACCTCCTATACCTTTGGACACTTGGAGTGTCACTACTTGACACTTTATAATTAATGGAGAAAAAGTCATCTTAGATGCAAATCATCTGATCTCCTTTACACACTTAAAGATGAGATAAAAGACACCCAAAAAGTGCTTGCTTCTCTCCACTGCCTAGTTCAGGTGCTGGAAATCATCTGCTTTGTCAAAAGACTCCTGATTCAGATAGCTTGTGTTTGCTGTGCACTGCGGGCTACGAGTCCTATGGATGACTAATTCTGCTGGAGGTAGGAAAAAGCCAGAACTGGGGGCATATCTTTTCACCAGCAGCTACGTGTAGGTCTGAGCCCATTTTTCAGTTTAGTGTAAACATGGCCTATTTTGCCATAGATGTTTTTAAGGTGATGCAGGAGACATTTGGCTCTGGAAGCAGCTGAAGTGTTTCTGGGGGAGAGTTTCAGGAGCACTAAATGCTTCAGAGCTCCTCTCAGTGTTCATGAGCAGGATGTAGTGCTGAAATATTGCTGTAATTGTGGATGCGAATAGTTTAAAATTCATCTTTATATCTGCAGTAAAATGTCTGGGGCTTTCAGGCCAGCTAGCCCATATAGCACCAGATCCTAGATCTCTCCAGAGTCAATGGAGAGGAAAAGTGGCAACACTTGGTAGCAGGTGGCCTGAATACAGCCAATACGTTCTACTTCAGAGGTAAGGGCACATTTTCAAAAGCACTTTACTGTTGGATGTTGTCTTAAAAGGGACTTGGGTCACATATGGTAGAAGTTTCTTGCTACTCTATTTGGCCAACAGCAAGCATACAATAGATACCACTCAGAAAAGAATAAATATAAATATCTAACGCCAAAAGTGGCAGCAAAAGAATCTGATGTGTGGACCATTGAGGGCCTGTTTGAAAAAAAACCAGGCATTGGGTTTTGGTGAACACTGTGGGCAAAGCCTCACTGACACTGAAGTGTCCCACAGACAACTGATTACACAGCAGTGCAGATTCCATAGGCTGAATTCTGTGCTGATAATACAGGCATTAAGCAGGGAGGAATATGTAATTATCCAGTCAGTGGCAATGAGAATAGCCCATAATGGAGAAAATGGGTTTTTTCCTAAGCAAGGAAGTTTATTGGTTCATATAAAGATGATTACCATCTGTAATCCTGACAGAAGTTCGGGTTGTTTGTGCAGAAAGATGGCAACATATGTCCCAGAAATAGCCATCCAAAATCTCAGTCTGCTATGATATGTCTTCCCAAACAACCGCTTTTGAATGTTTTCATTACTATCATTTTATACTGATACCTAAACGTCTGAACCCAGCAGAGATGCTAAAATGATCTCCTGTTCTCCATTTTTTTGTAGTGACAGTGTTGCCCTGCCACTTTGTAAATGCAAAAGTAAAGGTAGTGACTGTAGGTCAAATATGACCAAAATCTAATGATGAACAAGTTACCACACATCAGCTGAGCCATTATAACCCCTCTGCACATGTTCTCTGACCATGCTCCATCTCAAGGTAAAATGCCTTAGCTTAAATCATGTTCAACGTCAGTCCAAAGCCTGACTGAGGAGAGGTAGCTTACTAGACTAGCTGTGAATTCATTGCATTTTTACCTTGCAATTCTAGAATAATTTGCATCCCAAGCCAGGAAGGCTACAATGCTAAATGGCATGGGGCTGAGAAGGAGGCAATGAAAAAATCAGTGTATTAATGAAAGGGAACCTAAAAGACAAGGAGGATGCCCATTAGAGGAAACAGAAGAGTGCTCCACTCAGAAAGGACACTGCATTTCTATGTTGGAGGTTCAAAGGGCCAAAAATCCAGATGACATGGTGCTACTAGCTTGAGTAGCTTTGGCACTTCAGGACAGAGCTCAGGCTTTGTTTTCCTGCTCTTCAGCTCAGTGCAAAGGTGAAAAGTATTTTCTACTGAAAACCAAGCTGAACACCAAAGCAAGCGATGTACCTTAGATGTCCTCATATCTCTGAGGCATGAGGAAGTCACTGTAACTCTTAGTCTGAAGCCTGGCAGAATATCTTTTCCAAGAGTTAACATAACATGTCTTGCACTTTAGGGATTGCTCTGCAAAGAAACTGATCTCTGCTGGTATCTGATACCCTGCAGTCCTACTTACTTGATGTGAGGAGCCATCATCACAACTCAGGAGAAAGAAGACACAAAGATACTTTTACGACTCAGGTGAAGTGTGCTTTGAGGTCCACAGACAAGAAAGTGACTCTCATTGTTCCTATCACACTGAACTTGGTTTGTAAACAACAGCTGAAGATGCACAAATCAAATATGGCAGTTCTGGCAAAAAGACTTTTGTTCAATGTGTGGTAATTCTTACCTTCACCAAAATGTCCTTTGCATCCTTGTCAAGCCAGCGAGGGTAGAATGGGTTATCCATACGGATAGACTGGAAAAGCTCCTCTTCATCTTGACCATGGAAAGGAGATTGACCAATAAGCATCTCATACAGGAGGACGCCGAATGACCACCAGTCAACAGAGGTGTTGTACTTCTGCCCCAGCAATATCTGCAGAGAGGAGTGACAAAGACAGACGCAAAATGTCTGACATCAGTATTTCAACTTAGAATCACAGAATCATTTATGTTGGAAAAAACCTTTAAGATCATCAAGTCCAACTGTTAAACTTCAGAGGGGTGGCCAGACCCTGACCTTTCAACAGCCACTTTGCACTGAGTGGGTCAGCAGAAGGTGCTTCCCCTTGCCTGAAGCATGAGCCAGAGCATCTGCCAGTGGTGCAGAGGTTGTGGTTGAGGGAGCTCCAAACTGCAGCCACACCTGGGTGCCAAAACAGTCCTTCACACTACAGATACCAGGTTGCATGTTTTTCTAGTTACTCTTAAGTTACTTGAACAAATCCTTGGCTACCAGAGAGATCTGAAACAAAAAAAATGAGGCAAGTCATATTCTGCCTGCTCTCCAAGTTAACCCAAGGGTTCAAATCAGGCTTGCGAACTCCAAGAAGACAAGTGGTTAGGTATGAGCATTTTGGGACTGGTTTAACTCACACAAGCAGTATTTTAAAATTACAAGTTTGACCGTGTAAGGGTACTTTAGGACTATCAGTCAGTGGAAATGGTGTGAATCTATCCTTGCAAAATATGCTCCAGGAAAAACATGAAAAAGCAGCTGCTGATCTGCCCTCTTGAGACCAACTGAGTTATAGGTACAGGAATGGGAATTTGTCCTCAGTCAGTCTATTGCTTTGTGCCTTTCTGTGTCAGCTACAAAGTAAAGGCTACATCCAGTGTGTAGGGGCCAGGGAGGGTCAGCTGGAGTGACAACCTCCCCTAAGAAGTGATGTGGCATT
The DNA here is from genome assembly GCF_000687185.1 of Egretta garzetta. Taxonomy (NCBI): domain Eukaryota; kingdom Metazoa; phylum Chordata; class Aves; order Pelecaniformes; family Ardeidae; genus Egretta; species Egretta garzetta. The sequence continues at coordinate 2,987,056 of NW_009258662.1, forward strand.
TTCTTCCTCTGCAAACCTGGCCAGACACCACCAAGTTCTCAAACTTCCCCTCTGGGGAAACAAAATTAATCTCACCTGCCTTTAGATATCTGTTATGGAGATACCTAGAGCTAACCAGTTATCATTAACTCCTTTTATAGTCAAGGAAGAGAATTAGTCCTATTTTAGACATCCAGCTAATCATCTACCTGCTGTAAAATACAATCCCCTACTTGTCTCCTTTGGTTATCACGGAGCCTAGACAACTTGCTCATATATAGATATTTATATTGCAGATGTCTAAAGATATATGTGATGACTATGATGTCTAGGATCCTTATCAGGATTTTAGAGCTGGAGAGGGAAATAGTTCATTTTAAGGCACAATTTTTACTCTTGAGCCCACAGCCTGGTTGCACATGTGATCCCTGATATTATAAGCTACGGTGTAGGTATCAATGACAAGCCATGGAGATGGCTTAATACCAGTGAAAACAACCATCCAGATCAGTACATATGAAACTGCTGATAGTTGAAAAATAATGATTTAGAGTGGTGATCTTTACAGCTGGCTCTGAGTGGAAGTAGGTGAGTAATTTCTTCACTGCTTTCATACCTTGTCTGCATTGCCTGTAAATTGTCACTTGGGCCCGGATTCATCTTATTGCCTACAAGTTATGTGTCTTATTAATTTAGTTACCCAGAGTATCTGAACCAGGGGAGGTTTACACTGGACATTAGGAAGCATTTCTTTGCTGGGAGGGTGGTCAAACACTGGAACAGGCTACCTAGAGAGGTGGTCGATGCCCCAAGTTAGTGTTTGAGAGGCCTTCGGACAATGCCCATAACAACATGGTTTAACTTGGTCAGCCCTGGACTGGTCAGGTAATTGGACTAGATGATTGTTGTAGGTTCCTTCCAACTGAAATATTCTATTCCTGTCCTGTCCTGTCCTGTCCGGTCCTGTCCTATCCTATCCAGTCCTGTCCTATCCTATCCTATCCTATGCATAGCAGTGATTTAACTGACTTACGCACCTAAGGTAGGAAGGGATTACTTGTCTCCTGGGATGTTTGCCCTTCTGCAACACTACGAAGTGCCATCAGATGCTTCACTTTTAGAAGAACTTTCATACATTAGGTGAGGAGTGTTCCCCTCTAATGTACATGTGGCACCTAGCAAAGCAGGACCTTAATATCAGAAGTCTAAACCCAAGCTGATGTAGAGTATTCATGACTAACACATCTGTCCCCAAAAATGCCAAAAGAGGAGATGCAAAAAGGACACAAAACCTATTTGAATATAAGAGGAAATATATACAATATGGTTCACTCACAGTCAAGAAAAAAACGAAAGAGCAAGGGTCACAAATACATTTATTCTGAGTCACTTATAAACAAAATCATCCCAGCTTTTCCTTCTGAAAAGATGTGTTGTTTTTATAAGGCTCTACGTTTTAAAGTATAAAATGTCTGGAGAATGAAATTAAATGTTTTATGGCAGTCAAGGAAAAGATTTATTAGCTTTGCAATTCTCTGGAAAAAATAAACTCAGAAATTTCATTTCAGGTTAAGTCTTTTTTTTTTTTTTGTCAAATATTTTTTGAAATAAAAAATTGCTTGTATACTGACCCAAAGTCCCCTTATTTGCTGTAGCCAAGGTGCTGGGTCTGTAACAAATTACAGTGCTAGCAGCTGCATTGAAATACCGACAAAAAGTCCGGTGCTTCCTAGCCTCTGGTGGGAGAGATGATCCATAAACCCTAGCAGTGCTTCCAATTTAGAGGTAAAATGTTTTATATGCACTCGTTGAATCTCTAAAATAAATGATAGTGCAGAAATAAAACTCTGAGCTATTTTAGTCTTTCTCTTTTCTATGCAGTAAAAACACAGATAATGGATTATCCCTTGGTTCTCTTTTTTTTCAGGATCAGAAAATAGCTTCTTTTTTTTTTTTAAATAAAAGCATATTGAAGTGGAATAAAAGACAATTGCAGAGCACACTTACACCTGCTCTTAGGCAATACAAATCCAATTGATTTGAAGAGACCAGCCCTTGTGTCAGCAGTGGTGTAACCTAGATCAGAATCGAGCCCTTGGTGCACAGTAAAAGATCAATGAGTTATAGTGGAGGGGAAAAAACCAAAAGCTTTAAAAGCTATTTGAAAAGTACCAATATCCATCATGAAAACACTAAAATCAGCGAACAGCATCTTGAATGACAAATAAATGGGTTTCAGAGTGATATTGGACACGATGCATGGATGACTTGTAGCTTCTTCTCTGAGATGAAGAATGTTTTCTTTGGCCCCAATTTGCCACCTAATTAGTTAAAGCTTCTCCATAATAAGATCTATCATTGTGTGAAGTCACCAGGTAAAGGGTACTTTCTCTTTTTTGGAGGGATCCAGTTCAAAATATCTAATTTTACTGGAAAAAAACTGAAAGAAATAAGGGGAAGGGCAAAGGATCTTGCTATGGGCAAACTGGAATCTGGTATCTGTGACCACCCAGTATTATTGCATGGGCACATGGAGGCCAAGTTCAGCTTTACTTCACCAAGTATCAGTAGATATCAACTGCAGAAGGAGAAGAACTGTTGGTATGTTTTTGCATGGAGCTTGGAGGCTGCCTCCATGCAAGCCCCAGCCTTCCTGAGTCAAGGAGGCAGAGCAGGACCTTAACACAAGCTACAAGCTCTGCCTTGCCCTCATTAGCTCAAGAACAGCCTGGCCCTGATACAACTCCACCATCTCTAGTTTTAGAGCCTCCTTCACCAGGAGGTGACTTGTGGAGGCATGTCCTCCAGGGATGGATTCGTGCAGTGACATGAGGTGCTCTGGCACCATGCACAGCCAAAGCAGAGAAGCTGGTAGTCCAGGGCCCAGAGTTAGCAGGTCAGGTCCCAGCTGTCCTTCAGACAGCAACACCTATCCTCTGACTGGTGGCATTTAGAGTGGAAAAAATCAGGATGTATGACCACTCATGTTTATGTTTATGTTCCATCCCTGGAAACATTCGAGGCCAGGTTGGATGGGGCTCTGAGCGACCTGATCTGGTTAAAGATGTCCCTTCTCACTGCAGGGAGGTTGGACTAGATGACCTCTACAGGTCCCTTCCAATCCAAAGCATTCTACGATTCTATGCTTCCAAGCATCTCAGTCCCTTTTACAAGTAGCTATTGGTTGTTTCTTATCTAGACAGACCTTCAAGCCTGTGCTCAGTTTTAAGGTTATGCTTCTGGTGGCAGAGCCTTTTCACAGCATATAGTGCCTTATTCAGCTCTGGGAGGATGCTCGTGGTGCAGGCTGTGTTTGCAGCCAGCTAAGAACCTGTCTAGTAAGAGAGAAGTCCAAACTTATGGGTGCCATCCCTATTCAAGCATCAGAGTATATCCCAGAGGGAAGGTGAATGCCAATCTCTGCTTTATCATGGACCTCTTCTCTATCTAAAAAGTTAATCAGTGATGAGGGAGAATCAGTTCCATTTTGTCCAACCTTTTCTCTGTTACGTCGTGATGAACATCATCCCTTAGAAGTGCCCATAGCTCCCTAATAGCTATCAAGGAGTCTGTACAGCCATGGAAACATACTGTTAGCTAGCTAGGGAACATGCTTCCTATTCCTTGTGCTGTTTCTGTCCCTGAACTGCAGGACCTAACTCTTGGAGCTTCTTCTGCCGTGGCCCAAACTGGACTTCCATTAAGCATTCTTGGTTAAGCCAAGCACTGCTTGCTTCCCAGGCCCATTTGCACAAAACATGATTTAGCCACAAAAATATGCAGTGCCAGAGAGCAATACAGACTGAGTCAAACTGAAATCTAGTTTCTAGCCTGGAACTGCTCAAAAGCAGGTTATTACTCTTTGCACCCTCTACCACTGACCGACAGTCATGTCTTAAGGCACGTTCTCTGTCCCACAGCAGCTTGCTGACCTCCCCGAACCCCACACCTACCTCAGGAGCGATATAGTCAGGAGTCCCACAGAAAGTACTTGTCTTCGCATCCCCAAACATGTTCTCCTTACACATCCCAAAGTCAGCAATTTTGATGTGCCCCTCGTTGTCCAGGAGGACGTTGTCTAGCTTCAAATCTCTGTGGAGGAAGAGAAGGAAATCCCTCCTTTAAAGTGCAACAGAGCTACACAAGTTATTTTAGCAGGTTACACATTAACTTGCTATCTGCCTCTATGTAGTGCCTACTTGGTGCAATTACAAAGGAAGGGTGAGGGACGAATGAGGAGATGCTCTCTTGGAATTCAATATCCCTCGTCCTCATTCCTCTTGTCCCAGCACTGATTAATTTGCTGGAGAAGACTTTTCTTAAGACATCTTTTAAAACCTGCCTCCTTTGAGGATGCAGAATTGTGAAGCTAAAAAGGGCTTTGCACCAGCTGGTGCTTCTGCCCTAGCACAGCCTGGGGAAGGTGAGCAAGAAGGGACTGGCTAGTGCTCACTTTCTCCTTCCCTGGCAGTCTCAGTACCCTCTATGAAGCTGCTGCCAGGTCTCCCTCCCAGTGCAGGCTCTATGAATGTTGGAAGAGGTTAAGGACCCGCAAGCCTTGCATGGCTTGTGGAGGGTCAAAAATAACCCCAGACTTCAGCAGAATACCCACCACCTTTTCACTGCTGGGCTGCACTGTCTGAGCCCCGGGGATTTACAAAGCCCTTCACACATTGCTGCCAAGCTGTTGCCAGAGGTTTCAGGCTCTGAGCTACTGTGCGAAGCAAAGAGCCCAGACAGAGGAAAAAAAAGAAATGCACAGAGAAGGAAATAAAAGCAAGGGAGCTGATGAATCATGGCCACTGACAGAGAACAAAGAGGTCCCCATGTGGGAACAACCTCTGAAAGGAGAGAAAAGCATGTAAAGAAAGAAAAAAAGGCAGAAAGAAAGGAAGGCTGGCATGGTTTCTATGTTAATTTTTTTTATATCTTACCTAAACATTTTGCTTTTCATTGAAATAATGACTCGGGGAGATGTTTGGATCAGTGATGTTGTGCTTCACCTGGGATGTAGGTACAATTTGGGTTACCTGGTCTCAGAGCACCCAAGCTCCTGTACTGCCCGTCCTGTGATTGATAAATCACTGCTCCTTCTCAGGGCTCCCAAAGCACCCAGACACAATGTTTGCTTGTGCCCACAGCCAATAGGTAAAGCAACCTCTGCTCCTTCACAACCTACACACATTTTCCACATTTCAGGTGACAGTCCTAGCCACGAGGCTGCTATATAGCTACCTGCCCAGTGACAACTGTTTTACAGTGTGGGGTTTTTTTTCAGAAATAGCTTTGACTCCCTCAAAGAAGGTGATTTCTAATGCATGATGCTCCTAAGATGATTGCCTACAATTGCAGGAAAGATGGCTGTTCAGCCTCCCTCTGTGCAAAGCTCCTCGTCTTGCCTCGGTCAGGACCTGGTCAGGACCTCGTAGTGTCTACACACTAAATTGTTGTCATGGGGCAATTGTTTGTTGCTGCTAGAATATGGCCCAGGAAAAAGTGGGAGTCATCAATCAAGAAGAAATATAGAGACAACCGAGACATTTGCCTTCCAAGTGGCAGACACTCATGTTGTCACAATTTCCAGCTGGAATGACTTATTTTAGTTACACCATTGAGATCAATCTCTGGCTGCCAGCCCTGCTTTTATTCATCTGGTAGATCGAAGCAAAACAAAAAACCCATCACCTACAGTTCACTTTCATTATTTTGATGAGTCTCAAACTCATTGGCTCCAGGGACTGGAGTTGCTGCCAAAAATGCGTCCGCTCATTCATTAAAATTTAAGCCAACATTTCCAAACATGGGTGCATGAGACAGAACAGCTGGATTCGTTATTCTTACTACATTGGAAGTGGTGTAGTTTTAAAAATGATTGCTATTCACTTTCCTAAGTGCTTAGTTAGTTCTGACTGAGATACTGGAGGCTGCACGTTCTCGACTGACCTCGTTGTCATTGTCTTCAATGAAAAAAGGAAAAAGGAGTAGGACTGGTGAAATCTTGTCTCTTAAATCCTGATACCCAAAGCAAAGCTTCACTGACTCCTGGGAATGAGCTATTTCTTCCTATCACCATGCTACCCAGTGTCTAGCTATCCCAATTTGCCCACATTTCCCAAGGCTCCAGGTGCTAAACCCCTCTCTCCTTTTATGAGGAAATGGGGCCCAAACCCTGACACACCACTGATGTAGCAATTCCAAATAAAAATGTGAATTATAACCAAAATGTCAGCATTAACAGTCCTGCCACAAACTCACAATGTCCTGCAGATATTATTAATCAACTTTTCTGAGAAGTCTGAGTAAAAATGACGGACATGGCTAAACAATTCGAGCACTTCAGAAAATGTTTCCCTTCAGTCATCCAGAACAATAATTAGAGCCAGAAACTTGCTGAGACCCCAGAGATCTTCTTAGCTTAATGCCATTGATATTGATCTCATGTTTATGCAATCACCATCATTGGTCAATAAAGACTATAAATGGCTCCCACATGAGTACTAATAATGAATAATAAGGTGAGTTTATATGAATCAATCCTTGCGTTTTAATGGGAGAGTGCATTGTAAACAAGCCATTCACTTTTAGCATTTGTTCTAATGTTCACGCTACATGACAAACATTGAAATAACCTCATTTCGCTTTCAGCAAACATCATTGCTTTAGCGAGCTTTCTCATTTGTTTGTTACAAGCTATTTGCTTCCTGCATTTACAGAAGGCTGCAATGTAGTAACTAACTTTTGCCATGAAAATGAGCTGGACTAGAGCTCCCCAGAAATGTAGTTCTTCCTTTTGGGTGGGAAAGCAGACTGTGGCCTGATTTCTGCAGCCCTTCTTGCTCCCATCCTGTCTCTGTCCTTTTATATAGGTCTGAAGCACAACACTTGTCCACTAGATCAAAGCATCCATGCAGAACTTTGAAGCTCCTAGGGAAGTCAAGCAGAAGCTGGAATGGGCAGTTTTGTAGTAGAGGACTTCTCCTCCTTGGGATTTGATAGATTGATGCAAAGTTCATACCAGTAACTTTGGGAGAGCACTCTTCTGTCTGAATACAGCACTCTGCAGTGTCCCACCTAGTCCCCATTGGCTCCCTGTAGAACCCGCTGGTAGAAATGGCCACTTCTCATACGCGCTCTAACACAGATTTGATGAACCTAAAAAAGCCCCCTCCTCTCTGCTTACTACAAGAAGACCTTGGGGCAGCTAGTGCAGATTCACGATGGTAGGTGAGATGAGTCCAATCTCCGCACAGAAGCATGCATAGCAGACATGTTAATAACCCCCAAATTAAGGTATATCACTGTCTCCCTGCTGGTGTTACTTGAGCTGAGCTTGCCACCACTGTCCCAGAGTAACCAGCACAGCAGATATACCAAATTTCTTATGGCTAGCTTGACCTTATATAGCTTCATACATGGAAAGCTTAAACTGGGTGCCTATGCGGGGTGCTATATGAATGACTCGGTGCAGGTGCATCAAAGGGCTTGTTTTAATGTTAACTGAAATAGGACTGGATTCTAAAAAAGAGATCCAAACTGCCTTTTCTGCACTATCTCTTGAAAATAAAACAGCCAGACTCTGTAGAAAGGGAATCTGCATAGAAAAGCAACACCAGTTAAGTACATCCAAGCAACAGTCTCTCAGTTACCACCAGTACTTGCAGGGAAAGCAGAAAAGGTTTAGCATATTAGACACTAAAGAGTGAAACTACCTGTATATTATGCCCTTGGAATGGAGGAACTGGAGCCCGCATATGATTTCAGCAGCATAAAACCTGAGTGACAGAAGGCACAAGTTAGAACGGATGCTCCTCAACAGGCGCTTTCAACCAGACCCAAAAAGACAGAAACTTTGTCTCCATGGGAGCCAAAGTTTCATTAAGTTCCCAGAAGACTTGGAGTGTCTCCAGGAGGCTTGGGGTAACTGGGTTTTACAGGTAACTGATGGATGATGTGAGGTTCCCAAAAGCATGCCACACAGCTAGCAGCCCAACTCCCACTGACGCTGCTTTGCGAAATGGTGGGGATTTGAACCCTACTTCAGGGACTTGGAAGCCACGCTGCATGGCTGGCTGCAATTTTTTTTTTTTATATGTGACATGTGAGGACACGTCCTTCAGTGCTTCATTCTCTAGATCAGCTGTGGAGCAAAAAACCACCACCCAGCCCCTACAGTCTACCCTGCTTCACCTCAAGATATGGTCCCTGTCACAAGGAAAGCAGACCAGGTCGTGTCTGTGCCTCTCCCTTATTTATATTTAAAGTAAATCAATGAGTTACAGTGATGCACCAGGCTGCAAACTGCAAATTACAGTTAACTCCTCAGACCTCCAAAGAGCAGCTATAATTTGCCATGTCCAGTAGCTGCTGCCCCAGTGGAGTGCCCAGCAATGGGACTGGCAGGTGAGCATCTGGGTTTGGGGACCATAGACGGTCTTCTTGGTTGGTCAAACAGAGCTCTTCCGCTCAGATTTATGACTTGCTTTTGAAATTTTATCCAAGGTAAAAACTAGTTAGCAGCTTATTGGCCTTTCTCTGGAGCCTTTTTGAGTTTGAGAACTTTGTTCTCAACATCTTTCTGCCTAAAGGACACCACCATATCCTACTGCAAAGAGGCAGTGCAAGGCTGAAGCACTCTCCCAGAAGTGAATGCAACTGCAGGATCCTATGCTCCTCCAGTCTTGTGCAGCTCTGCTCCCTCAGTCTTCAATGCATTGGCCCCTAATTCTGAACATTCAAATGCTTTTGAAAAAAATCATCAAATTAAACACTGATTTAAATGAGGGTTGTTTTTTTTTTAATTATTAAATAAGAATTAATTTCTACAGTAGTTTCAATATTGACTTTTAAAATACCTTTTGCTCACCAAAGGATTAAAAGCACCTTTCATTTTATTCTAATTCTTCTATTTACTTTAATTAAAGTGAAATAAATTTTTAACTCCCTGTTGGTGTATTAATTTTTTATTTAAATTTACCTTTTGCACTTTTGATAGGTTTTGTTTTCCCCCACTGCCCATCTTTAAAGGGAAAATCCCATTACTTCTAACAAACAACAGCTTCACCTCTGATCACTGGACCGGGAACCTCAGCTTAAGCAGGTCCTGCAGCTTGGCTACGGGCCACACAGTGTTGCAAAGAACAAGATATTTGGTTCCACAGATGGCTGAAAAGGCATCTGTGGGATTTCTTTGATGGTGGTAAATCTGGGCTGGAGGTTAGGTCCACAGTGTCATTACTGGGGCCTCCAGTTGAGGGTTGAGCAGGAACTCAATGACTACAACAAAGAGCAACCCCAGGGCTGCTGTGGTTCACAGCAGATACCTGTAGCTTGCTCTAAAATGACCCTCATCCATGGGCCGTGTAATTAAGGTCTTAGGCATGCTTGGGGCTGTTTATAGACAGCGGAGGCACTTCCAGAGGCAAGATCTCAGGTGGATCAGCAGCCTAAGGGACAGCTTCTACCCAGCTCAGCTCTTGGCTCTGAACAAATGTTTGTGGGACTATGCTGAGATTAGTGCAAAATACGGGAGCCAGACCACAGGCTGGAAGGAGGTCCCTGGTTTGCAGGCTGAAGGATAAGCCTGCAGACAGATGCAATGCTGACAAGGGTATAGCAGCATCTGTAACACTTCCAGACAGAAATAGCTTTCCTGGTTGACCAAGAATGCAAAGCAAGGTCACGTCTGACTGAAATCAGCTGTGTGGATGGGCTCTAAAAAACCTTCTGTGGGAGGTGAAAGAGGACAAGGAGAGGAAGTGACTTGCTCCAAGTGAGTCAGGGTGATGACCCGCATGTCTATTTTGTTCAGTTTGGAGACAGCTGGGATACAGAGTGCTTCCGCTTCCAGCACAAGCATTATCCCCACTTTGCTGTGGGTAAGGTGCAGAGAGGTCAAATTATTTGCCCAAGGTTTCCTCTGCAGGACAGTAGCAGAGCTGGGAATAAAATGAAGATCCCTGGTGTCTCCAGCTGCTGCCTTTGCTTCTACCATTTGTGTGACCTACAAGCCAAAAGTTAATAAAAACACCTTACGTTGCTCTGGGAAGGTCGAACTTATGACAGCTCTGGATATGGAACATGAGGTCTCCTCCATTGAGGTATTCCATCACGAAAAAGAGGTTTTCCTAGAGAATGAGACAAGATGACAGTAAGGGGTGGGGAAGGGTGAGATAAAGTTGAAAAAAACCCCACCCAGAAAGCACTCAAAAAGAGGAAGGAAAAGATTACAACGAGGGTTTTGGAAAGAAAGCAGTTTCTTTTTCAGTTTCCTCATTTCTCTTTTGTTCTCTAAGCCCGTACTCACCCTCTCTGCTCTGATTTATATAAACAGCATTAGCAAACGTTGCAAACCCACTTAATAACCAGCTGGTGCCATTGATTTTTACCAGTAGACCTCAAGGCTCACTAGAAGGGGATGAATGACTCTACAGTGCCTGTGTAGCAGAAGGACAGATGGACAAGCTTCCTGGGGTCTAGTGGAAGAGGCAGAAGTAAATCCCAGGTCTCCTCTGGTCCCCAGCCCAGTGTATTATCCGTCCAGCAGAGTGATCTCAAGCTGGTGTTACTTGCATTCCCGCACACCTTTTGTGGGTCTGACCTTTTCAAGTGATCAGAGATGCCGGCCAGATGCTGCAATCTGTTTTTAAGCACACACTTGATTTTAAGCCTGGGAACTGCTCTATTAAATAAGGCAGGATGTAATTTGCTAGTGGGAAGATTCATGAATTAATCATATTTCTGGATGCCCACTGAGTGCTTGCATGTCAGAGAAGACTGCAAAGAGATCCAATCCTTGTCCTCAATTGCATGCAACTATCAGCCGTCCTACCAGGGCAGTGGAAAACTGTCCTCCTTGTACATAGGCAGGATGGGAGGAATCTCTGTGTTGAATAAAGAGCAGAACATATCATCAAGGCTTCCTTTCCAGTCCTTGATGTACACCACTTTATTCCCCTTGCTGCTTCATGAGCCATAACTTCACCACCAGGCCCCCACAGAAGCTGGGGCCTGATTCAGACCAATCCCCTCCACATTGAATTGCACCTACAAAGCAGGAGGGGTGCCTTTTTCTGGAAGAAGAGTGTCTGTACAATAAGTTATGCTCCCAGTTTAAACTTCTGTTTCAGGAATCTTAGCTTTTGTGCATAAATGCATGGATAAAATAAAATGGATGCAGTATTTTTTTTTTTCTCAAAAGCCTTTCTCTGTTGGGTACACATCTGAAATTAGTCAACTCCAGGCTATCTTAAAGTTTATAAATATCTTCTCTTTGTTGTGTATTGCCCATCACAATTTTTTTTTTTGGGGGGGGAATAGAGTTTTTTACTTGTATTTTTATATGTGATATAAATTTATATAAGTTTCACTTATATTTTTAACAGTCAAGGGAAGATCTTTACCCATAAGATCCAATGTAAGCATCTCTGGCAGCAAACCAAGATCTAGCTATTTAAAAAAACAGCAGTGTTTGTTCCTTTCAAATAACAGCTGTCTGCTCTAATTTGTGCAATTTCTTTAGCCAGATCCTTTTAATTACAGTACTCTTATTTCAATGGACGTCTGGCTGGAAACCCCACCTGTCATCCAACAAACCCAGGGCCAGATCTGCCCTCCTAGGGAAAGAAGGTCTTGCATCTGTAGAGGCCTGTGCACGTAAGTCAGTTGAAGCAAGTAAGAAGGCCAAATGGCGATGGGCAATTTCGTATAGAAATGCATAAATCTTGGAAGCAATGTGAGCTCAGGAGCTCATTCAGGAAAACACTTGAACAGATGCTCTTTGTGAAGGTACACAGGGATGTGATGAGGTTTAGCTAACAACAGACCAGCAGCCACATATATCACACTGGGATAGAAGAAACCTCATGGGTCTTCAAATGGGCCAGACTCAGCTTCAGTGGACTGGGAAGGAGAAACCCCCTGGGTTTCCCTGGAAAATCCATTGAGTTTGGCTACACCTTATCACACGTCTTTAAACATGACTTGAAGTCCATGTTTATTCAGCAGTTGTGCTCTGCTTGCTTGTGGATTTGAGCAACCATCTGATGCACCTATTTAAGTGAACTGGGGACTCTAACTTGAAACTGGGGACTTTGGCAGCATGCTTCTGCCATCTGACGAAAGAAAAGGTAGACAACCTCTCAGATTAATTGGCATCCAAAAATCATTATATGAACTCAGTTGCTCAACTGTCTAAAGCTCTAAAGCTGAAGACTACAAACTTAACTTAGGCATGATTAATACTGAAGTTCACGGTCTACCAGTTTCTGCAGAATGGTACTTAAATGCTGTTGAAAAGAAAAACGGTAGTGCTCTGAGTTTTCTGCTCTGAGACTTGGAAGTTCCCCTTGCTTCTTAAAAAGGTCAGTTTTCTGGAACAGCCCAGGGAGAAAAATTGCTCGAGATCCGCCTTCAGTACATAATTATGGGTACCAAGACGTTACCAAGCAGTGCAAGCTGCAACAAATTATTGGAGGCAGCTTCCTAAGCCTGAGATGTACAGAGCCGTAGAACATGTTAAAAATGAGAAGTGGCAAAACCCATGCTTGAAACCACTGAAAATTTGACAGTGTGTTAGAAGTTAAAGGGTTAGAAAAGCACAGGGGACGTGTTTGCAGACAGGCTCCAACCTACGCTTGCTCTTGTCCTGCGAAAGTTACCTGATGGTTCCTGTCTGGTACTGCCAGGCTCTGAAGTCTGTCAGCACCTGGAGCAGGCACGATGGGTTAAGTGGGTATTTCTCAAGGCATGGCAGCTGGGATGGCATGAATTTACCATGCCCTTAACCCCTGTGATGGTCCTAGCTCAGGGATGCCAAGCAAACAAACAGGAACGCTGTTCCTCAGTGATGAGACCTACACAGCTTTGAAGGAGGCTTGGGAAGAGCACCTCACCTTCACCCTATGCATCTGCCAGATGACAGATAACTTGCTGACCGCCCATGAGAGCATCCTTGCATAGCAAACACTCAAGTCAAACTTCTGGTCATGGTTCCAGACTTGCACAACAGAACAGATCTGGTCTCTTGGCAGAGTTTGGGGCCTTCTTTAATAACCACAGAGCTCAAGGAGGACTGTAAAGGCATTTCCTCCACTCAGCAATGGACACTGCCCCAGGATAGCTGGCTCTAGTTGTCCTGTGGACATCCATATGTCAACCATTCCCTACTTCTAAAGCATCTTTCAGGGCCCTTCTCCATTGTGGCAGAGGAAACACGACAAACCCCTCTGCAGGAGGATGAAGCTGCTCCTACAGCAAACAGAACCATGCAACATGGTGTTGTACAACACACAGACACACACAGGTGTGTCCTGCGCACAAAATAACATGGTTCCCTAGTCAACTTGGTCCTACCAGGTACTGAAAGATGTGATTACTGCAGGAACTCAATTTCTTGCCCTATCAGTGCCTCAGTGCCTGTGCTGAGCGGAGCTCCTCGCTGCAGGGCCACCCTATCCCTCTGTCTCTCCAGGACATGGCAGGGATGGAGTTAAACCAACCTGCTTCTGTTCTGCATGCAACTGCTGTGAGAATGAATAGTCACTATCAGAGATGCTTTCAACTTTATAAACAATGAGTATAAAGCAGGCAGCATTTAAATTGATCTTTTTTGAAGGTACATCATATAACAGGCTCTTAAAATCCTCAAACCAGCTGGAAGCCCTCCAGAGCACTTTTCTGCAGAGATTTTCAGATTTTGTTTTCTTGGCATTTGAAAGCACTTGCATACATACAAATACACAATTTAACACCATTTACTGAGGAGCAAAAATTCTTCTTCCCAGGGCTTCCAGGAGGAGGAATGTCGGAATAATTAAAGCTGCAGGACACTGTGGCTTTACCCTTATTTAGAGCAGTGACCCTAGCAAATGGGTCCATGTGGAGAACGCTCTGCAATGCATATTGAGTGGCCTAACCCCACTGCATGCCCACTGAATTAGGTTGGCCCTTGCCAAGGGAAAGGTTTGACACCACGCGATTCCTGCAGCTGATTCTTGTCCTCATTTTCATGCAGCTCAGCCCAGCCCAAGCTGGGTGCTCATCCATGCTTCGAATCTATTTTATTTCATGGGATAGATGGGAGCCAAGGGCCTTTCAGCCCTTCTCCACCACCACCACCACTACCCAGTGAGTGTTCCAGTTCCATCACAGCATCCCATCCAGTGGGAATGCAAGTAACGCATGAGCTCCTCGTTGTGTCTGCTCCCATGAGGAACAGCTAATGCAGGGTCCCTCCTTGCTAGTAGGTGACCATAGGAGGTATTAACATTGCTATTTGCACCATCTGGGGATAAGCAAAGCCAATTTGGTACAGATTAAAGCAACCCCAGGTTAATGTAAAGACTTTGTTTTCCCCTCTTGTGTAATGTCAATCTACCTTCTGGAGATGGCAGCATTTCTTACAGCTGTCAAATAATTCAGTCCAGTCCCCGATCTCACGATTTATTTTTTCTTCTACTCTTTGCATATTTGACTGTGTGTTTTACTTTGTATGTTTGACCGCATGTTAAAGAATCATTTGGGATGCTTATCTTCATGTGCCCATCTACTTGGTGAAAGCATATGAATGTATTTATATACACATATACAAATACATATGTATACATAAAGGTGCAGACATGGCTGGCAATAGCTTCTGTCACTTGAGTTCTGAAATCCCAGGACCTTTCCTCACAGCTCAGACCAGGGAGAGGACCTCACTCACAGTGGTAAACTGAGTTACTGTCAGCCCTGTCTTGCAAGAGAAAGTGGCTTTTCTTATCAGTATTGGGTGGGATCTTGGAAAGAGACTGATTTTCTCAAGGCTAGAAAAAAAAATTCTGTCAAAATTTGGGGATAAAAAAAATTACCAGACTAAAAACTAACCCAAAAGTAGTCAAATTTATGAAATATAAATATTTTGTCAGCTGAAAAATAGGCGAAAAAAAGTAATATTTTTATTTTAAGAAGTGAAGGGGTTTTTTTCAGGACAAAGAGCAGCTACACAGCTACTACTTTTAGAAATCTCAGGCAAAACTGAGTGCATTTTGGGCCAATTTTCCTCAGAGCCAGACAACAGGAAAGCAATTAGAATGTGTATATTTAATATGTTGATCATCTATCACTTAAAAAAACTACACTTGTGAGCTGGTCCCCTCTTTTCCTTGCCAATACACTCCACCTGTTCATTCCACATGGGCTGACGTGACCTAGAAGTGTCCTGTAAGGACTTCATATTTTTTATGTTATAATTACAGCTGCTCACACCTTCTCTGGCAGAACTTTGTTGAAATCCAAAAGCTCTGCTGAGATGCTGCTATTTCTATTGAACCATGTTGAAATTTTGGCTAGGATTGAATGAGACCTTGCCAGTTTCCCTGCTTGCTGGTTGCAAGAGGTAAAATCCCCAAAGCCTCCTTAAACTTTCCAGTTCTTCCCTAGCTTTCCCATCAGCCGGCTCAGATTTGGCCAACTAGCCCTGGATCAAATGTTTCCAAGCTGACTTATCCCCCACAAAATACTAGGAGGATGGAGACCTCGAAACCTTGAAGCTTCAAGATCATGTCTCCCAAATGGATGAACACCAAAGCATGGGATGGTTTGTGCAAGGGAAAAATAATTGCGTTGCCCTGTAATTCCCTTCCTTACCCTTTCCTTCTTGGTGAGTGCCAAAACTGGATGCTGGCTAGAAAGTTATCTGGTCTGGATGCCTCATCCTGTGACCAAGATTTTTATTATGCTTTTAGTTTAATCCATCTAATATTTTGTTGTGCTTCAGCAGTTCAGCAGTGCTGGAAGTCAAGGCTGGCAGGATGACTTCTGCAATGCATCAACATCTTACAGCCATGCTGTGGACCGAGAAGATCCTGCATTGCCTGGGGAGGGCATGTCTGATTCCGGGCTGCTCAAGAAGGTCCGTGGCACAGCCAGGCAATGGAGCTGAACATCGAAAGGGTGTGAAACGCGCGTGTGCCAAACTACAGGCTCTGATTCAGGCCAAATAATTCAGCCCTGTCCCTCTAACGGCAAGACAAAGATAGAAGAAAACTGAAATTGCCCTTGGAAAATTTTGCAGGAATTGCAGTTTCCTCCGAGGAGATATTTTAATGAGAAGTCTCCTGAAAACGCTCATGGAAAACACTTCAGAGCCTAAGAATTTTAAAATTAGGATCACAGTCCTTATTTACAATCCTTTTCTCCTTCCTGCCAATGTAAGAGATTTTAAAGTCAGTATTAAGCACATTAAAACAACAGAGCATGTGAAAATGGCTCACCACCAGGACTTTGAAAAGATATAATACATTAAAAAGCAGGAAAGGAATGTTTCTGTAACATTTTCTTTTAAATCGCAATAAAGATTCTTTTTCTTTTGGGTTGAGATAGCCTTCTGTGTTGCTATTTTGCGCTACAAGACAAAATGCCTAGGGACTTAATTTGCATTTAGGTAAAGGGTATGAATAAAAATTTGGTCAAGGAAGTAAAGAAACAGAAACAAAAGTGACTTTCAGAGAGGGAAAGCCTATTTTTATCACAGAAGATCAGTGAAATGCAAAAAGAAGAATAAAACATAAGCACTAGGATGCTTGTCACTGTTTTGGCATTCCTAATTTTGGGATTTCACAGAATTATAAACATGTTTTTCCTCCTCTTTAACACAACAGAATCCCTTTAAATCTAATGCAACAAAAAAAGCTCTCTGAGCTTGTTGTTAAAATTCCCACCATATAATTATGTCAGCTGAATATCTGGATGCAAAGATTACTGCAGTAAAATAAAAGAGTCAAGTTCAAAAACAGATCGGGAAAAGAAAACCCATGTGTTTGAATTTATTCTCGTGTAGCAAAACATGACAAGTATTCCGAGTTGCGAAAGCACTGATCATTCAGCCTCCGCAGGAATAAAAAAGGACCATTAGGTGCCTGGTGCCTACAAAACCTGTCTGAAAGGCTGTCAAGCTTTATTTATTTCAGCATTCACTGATCACCTGGGTTGAAGCCAGAAGGAAACTCATCGCAGAGCTCAGGGAACTGTCAACCGATTATATGACTTTTTTTCCCTCTGGAGACATGGGGTCTACTGAGGTTCTTGTTTCAGTGTAGGAATAGTCCTGCTTTTACTGTCCTTTGCAGAGGCACTCAGCACCTGAAGCAGCTCAGAAACCTTGTAAGTCAAAGCATTAGAGATTCAGGATGGCATTGACACATGCATTTCTGTCTGAAACTACTTCTCTATCTGGTGAAACCCTAACAAAATTCAATTTTTCAATATTAAAGTCCAGAGAGGGAGTACACAACAGTACCCTGGCTTCTAAAATGATTGCTCCAGAAGCTATTACAACTGAACCGAGGTGTCCTTTGAGCCGTGAAAGCTTGTCCATGGCTTGTCACAGCTCTCCTGCTTTGAATGACTTTCACGTGTTGAGCAATCGCTGCTTGGTTTGCAAAGGTCAGAGGAGAAAAACATAAGCTAGAAATAAATCCTAGCCCAGAGCTGCTTTGGCCTGGGCAGCCACATTCCAGCTTCTGTATCTGTGAACTTGAGGGCAAAATAGAGAGATCAAATAACGTTGAAGTGGCAATGTTGACTTGGGATGAGATGGATGGAGATTCTTTTTTATGTCAAGTGGGCAATACTGTGATGTTAACCACAAGACAGTATAGGAAAAGATCACTTGGGGGTTTGAGCCTGACACCCAGGAATTTTTCAGGCACTCATTGCTTTTCCATCCTGCAGGTTTTCCTTGCCTCAGCCACAACTGGAAGCCCAGCTTCCCCCTTAAATGGCCAGTAAATCCCACCTGGCTGCTGGCATGACTCCATTTGGTCTCTCATCTTTTTGCTGTGGTCTCATGAGGGAAGTGGACACATGCATGCATGCACTGCCTGAAAAATTCATGTGCCCATCCCAAACCTGACCTCCAGCTTCCAGGGTTGGACAAGGACTGGACCACAAACAACACAGATCTGCTGCTGCATGCAAGTCAGCCACCGGCATTAGTCAACCTTCCCTTGGGCACCTGGAGTTGCAGGCAGCACAAGAAGCTCTCCCTGGAGTATAAACTCCCTCGCAGAGCTGTGGATGTTGTGAATATTTTGTCTTTTTAATCAAGTCTTGATTTTCTTTGCTTTTGGAGTTGGGTCATTTATACTTTCATCAGAAATCTAGCCCGCCCTCCCTCCCCCCCCCCCCAAAAAAAAAGACAATTAATTCCTTTCCTCTCCAGGCAAGGATCTATTCCCAGGACATGCTGCCTCACTGTCAGTCCCGAAAGGGTTAAACACAAATGCCTGGGCTTCATGTCACAACGCCTACAGCAGTTTGCAGACGTTCCCTGTTATAAATTTAATCCGTCTTTAAACAGGTGCCGCATCCCATGGGTGCCTGGGATATATTGCAGAGGTTATATTTGTTTCTTCTGACCCCACAGAAGGAGCAAGACTCTCGCTGAGCATGTCCTAACCTCACACCATGCAGTATTTTGTATCCCTAAATCCTCAGCAGGCACTGAGAGCATCCTAACAAAGCTCTGGACAAGCAGCCTTGAGAGACTGACATTCCTCTAAATTTGAGCTTTGGGATAGCAAACACCTCTCAGGAATGGTTTGGGTAGGTTGGACAGACAAGGTAATCTCTCAAATTTCCTTCCATATTTTTTTTCTATGCCCTCCATGTGCTTTAGTGCTAAGATGATTGGTTGTGGCTGCAGAAAAGGCTCTGGAAAACTAACCAGTTGGTGGTTCATTGCCACGTAGGGCCACAAAGGTATATACTTTACTTAAATGTCACTTCAATTTTGGTTTGGAGTCCTAAGCAGGATTTGCAATGAAGATGCTTTCTGTTGCTCCTCTGAACTGCAGCCTTCACCACCAGTGGTCCTGCTCAAATTCGGAAGAATCTGATGCAATTTAATGGTAACTGGGGGCAAAGAAGACTCCCAAAGTGAATGATAGCATGTTTATTCTCCATATTCAGAATTTCTTGAGTTAGCTCTGATCCAGGCTAGTCACTGCAGCACACTGCTTCATGGTCCAAGGAGTTCAGATAACACCAGCGTGGGCACATCTGCACCCTGGCTGCGGATGTGGCCTTTGCACATCCTCAGCCCAGGGTACCAGCACACAGAATTTAATAGTGGCCCTCTGCATAGTCACCTCAATCAGTCTTGGACAACATAAATGCACCCTTCAGGTTAATGTGAGGAAGGCAGATGAAATTTCTAGAGCCATTTCCCAAGTGGTTAACCTGAAGATCCCTTCCCTTAGCATCACCTCATGTCCAGGCTATTCCTGAACATCTAAGAGGCTTAAGCACTTCACCACCAAGTATCTGTATCTCAGCAAAACATCCTCAGCCCATGGAGGAAGGTGACAGATCCTTGTCTTACCTTGGTCTGGAACGTACAGAAGACATGAGTCAGGAATGGGTGCTCCCAAGCTAAGGAGAGGACTCTCTTCTCTACCATCGTACATTCAACGTCATCATCCATCAGCACCACATCCTTCTTCAGGGCTTTCACGGCGAAATACTGGTCTGTGCTCTTCAGCTCGGCAAGGAACACCTAAGGTGGAAAGAGCTGCTCAGAAAGAGTGATGCTTTTCTCTCAGAGCTGACAACATAGCCGTGTGAGGATGGAAGCTGAGCTCGGGGGAATTCACAAGGGTAGACCTTAAAAAAGCTGATGTTTAAGGCCCAGTTCTGCCATTAAGACTTTGTAGACTTTGAGTTTGTTCCCCACACCCAGAATGGAAGCTGGACCCTGGGGAAGGATGAGAAGGTCTTTGCAATT
Source organism: Egretta garzetta (assembly GCF_000687185.1). Lineage (NCBI taxonomy): Eukaryota > Metazoa > Chordata > Aves > Pelecaniformes > Ardeidae > Egretta > Egretta garzetta. Next base: position 3,006,797 of record NW_009258662.1, read on the forward strand.
ACAAAAGCAGGGGCTAGGTGCCCATATGGACAGGACATGCCAGAGCACCAAACACTTCTGATAACAGAAACCATCTTTATGCAAATGCTCATGAGATACATTTCCTGTTTTCTGACTTCAAATAACAAAACATAGAATATTGCTTTGTCAACATGTGAAATGCAAATACCCTACACCAGAACTTCAGCAGGTGTAAACCGATGTCCACCAGTAGTTAGACTGATCTATATCAGATGTTGACTTTCTCCCCTTCCTCCCAGTTAGCAGGAGGCCTGAGCAAACAGGTTGGGTGCCCCGTGCTTCTGCAGGGCTTCTTCTCTGAGAAGAGCAAAACACATCCCAGAGGAGTTAGGACCCCTGTCTCTTTTTATGGGCATGGAAAGTGAGACACGGAGCAGCAGAGAAGGGTTTTCTAGAGACCACAGAGCAAAGAAGCCTCTGCTGGCAGGCAGTGCCAGCCCAGATCTTTACGCTAACAGCCTGTTGGCACTGTTTCCCATAGACTGGATAAATACGTAAGATTCATCAAAGAGGTCTTTGAAGTTCTCTACCAGACACTATTTACTGAGTAAGCTCAGACATGTTTTAGCCCTGACAAAAGTTTTATTTACTCTTTTGGCTACTGCTGCATTTCACTTTGTAGCACTAGACAGAGAGTAGAGCCTAGAGCCTCCCTCTGTCTCTGCAGTGAATGACCAGAAATGCCAACAGTGCTGATGCTGCAGGCACCCTTTTTACCCCGTTTTTGTGCAGGGCACTGCTTTCCTGGGGAAACTGGGGATCGCAGTACATTTGTGACTGGTGCTGTGACTTGCAAGGTGCAGGTAGGCAACGTTAGAAGGGGGCTTCCTCATGGGTCTGGCCATCATCCTCACTGGTCCATGAAGAGCTGCAGAGACCCCTCAGGCGCTGAGACCTGCACGCTCTGTCCCCTCTATGGGGAAGTGAATCTCGTTCCAAGCAAATAAGGGCACCAGGAGCAACACCTACACAGGAAACTTGTGGGTGACGGTTGTTGCAGAAGGGCATGAAATAGCCCATCCTCTCCACACCCACATGGTGTGCTGCAGAGAGATGCAGCCGCTTGCAGGCTTGGAGAGTCCATGTTAACATAGGGGCCTGAAGCAAGGTACAGAATCTGCTTCAGTGGAGGTATTCAAGACTTGACTAGACAAACCCCTGAGCAACTTCATCTGATTAGACCCATTTTGAGCAGCAGATTGGATTAGATGACCTCCAGAGGTCCCTTCCTTCCAATGTAAATGTTTCTATGGCATCTATGCTCTCGAGCCCAGGTTAGTCTGTGCTGTGGATTTTGGGGTATTCTGGCTTAGCTCTAACTGAGATCCCTCAGCTCTGCTTCCCACGCAAACTGTGGACATGCCAACTATGGAAAGCCAATACAGCAAATATTTCACCAGTTTAAGAATTGGCTGCGGCAATTGCTCCAGCTCACTTAGCAGGCAAAAAGCAGCCCTTCTTTAAGGCACAGTTTCCACCTTGGAAAGACATGGGATCTGAGCAATGTATCGTGATACTCATTCTCCTTATTGGCTGTGAAAATACAATGGTGAGTTCCTCTGAAATTGCTTCATGCAGCTCTGCGCTGGCACTGAATAGCACCAGTCCCCTTCCAGGGGACATCTGCAAGAAGGAGGAACAATCCACAATTCATCAAGATTAATGAATCCACTGAAAACAGGTGGTTCTTGTTTCAGAAGCACAAATTCTTGGCTGTTGCAAAATTTGCTTTACGCTCCAGCACAGATCGGAGCTGGGAAAGAGCAGTTAGCATTCCCAGCTGGGGACCTGCTGCTCTGGAGAGGGGAGGTGATCCATACTCTTCAGCTAATGCTTCCGCCCCACTCCGAGCTTGCTCAGCTGAGTTGGCAGCAGTAGCTGCCTGAAGGGGGACAGCACAGAGATTGTTCCCACCAGCTCTCTGTGGATGCCCAGGCCCCGTCAACCTGCACAGAAGGGGAAGTTGTAGCTTTACTTGGCTGCTTTCCTCTCCTGTCATGGACACTCATGAGACAGCAAACTAACAGGGCAGAGGGAAGGGCAAGGGGAAGACCAAGTTCAAGACTCAGCCATGTCAGAGCAAGGGTTCTTTGAGGACTTAGAGATGTTTTGTCATAAATGGCCTTCAAACCACATGCTATTTTCTTCACAGAAAGGGTTGTCAAGCTCTGGAGTGGGCTGCCCAGGGAAGTGGTCAAGTCCCCATCCCTGGAGGTATTTAAAAGAAGGACAGATGAGGTGCTTAGGGACATGGTTTAGTGGTGGGATGGCAGGGTTAGGGTAACAGTTGGGCTTGATGATCTTAAAGGTCTTTTCCAACCTAAATGATTCTATGATTCTATTTAGTGCCATAATAAGCAATATGCAGACCTGTGCAGTGGTGTCTAGTCCCCTGACGCTTACCTTGCCAAAACTGCCCTTCCCCAGCATCTTATGCAGGACAAAATCTTCAATGGTTAGTTTTAGCTGCACTTGGTGCTCTTCTTGCTCCTGGGGCTGTTCTCCCAAGTCTGTCTCTATTAGAGACTCCCCCTTCACTGTCCCCTCCACCGGAGATTCCCAGGAGATGCCCTGTGGCTCTGCAACACACATCAAAGCATTCAAATAAACCCCTGAAAATGAACAGAAAACCGCCAGAACACTTACAGGTATTGTGTTTAGAGTTTTAAAAGGGTATTTAAAATAAATGGAAATGTGGTGGCCACATCTACTAAGTAGATTGGCTCTGCTCCCACATTGCTTTCTCTCCAGAGGAAATTTTACTCCAGTGTAACTCCATCTTCTTCAGTGGCATTACTCCCACTTTACAAACTCCTTCATCTGTCTTTCTGTTTTATGGCAGCAAAACACGACCAAACCCATCATTTCTGGCCACCTGTGCTCTTCCTTCCTTCTTGCTGGTTGCCGTTATGATGTGCTCCCATTTTTTTGAGGCTTTTTCAAGACCCTTGGCAAAGCAAGCAAGTGAAAAGACAGGACAGCATTTTCATATTGGGTCCCTGCTCTGGATGTGAAGCTCTGATCAAGTGCTCCAGCTGTCCTGGAGTGGTTACTCAGAGTTTCTTCAATACTTACTCGGATGTACGTGAACTTCTAAGATTCTGACCTTTACTGGATTTATCCCATGTACTCAAGTGGACGCCTGCTGTACTGTCCTAAACTGCTGAACAGCAAGAACACTACTCAGCAGAGAAACAGAGCCACAGGTAAACCAGATTTGAAACCACTTGGGGCTTTACTGATTCCCACCATCATAGCCAGTTCTACTTGTAGAAAAGAGAGAAAATAAACACAGATGGGGACATTATTTATTTCTCCTTAGGGGCCAAAAGGCATTGTCCCCTTAGCTCAGATGGTACCAAAACCAGCCTTTGAGGCTCGGTAGCCTGGTGCTGCACAGTGTCAAACCCAGAACACTGGTATAATGTGGCTCTACCTGTGCCTTCTGACATTTTCCTCTAGTCCAGCTTCCAGGATATTATCTCCACACAGGGCAGTATTATCTTGCATTGAGAAGGTGGATGATGGTGAGGCCTGGGCTGGAAGCTTGACCTTTGGCTAAGGGCTGGACCTAAGGACCCACTGTCCCAGTCCTTGCTAGGTTTAATTGTTGATTCACTTCCACGCTTCTTTTTTCCCTCCACTTTCTGGTACATGCATTTTGAAGCTTGTGGGAGGCAGAAAAGCAGTGTGTCAGTGCCATCATAGGTCTACTGCAGTTACAGGATAGTTCTTGGAGCGGTACCATGAACCATGAAGCTCAGGGGATCCTGAAATGGCCTTTTACGTAGGCCACATGGGTCTCATGAAAGATGGTGGCATTTTTTCTTCAGAGTCCTATGACTCAAGCACAAAGCAGACAAACAAGGGATATCCCCAGGGGACTGTAATTTTTCTTTTAGGCCACCGAGCCCCCAGTAGCTTTGTCCAAGGTCTGTTAATCAACACTCTTCCCTGATCTCTCATTCACCCTCCTAAATGTCTGCTCTTGTAGCACAGATGTCTGTGACACCTAAATCATCTCATGGGTGAATGAAGTGGGGATCTGTCAATGGTTTTCAAAGGTACTGGATGTCAACCCCCACTTGAAAATATGAAATCAGAAAGAGAATTGGCCATGGTGATCAAAAGGACTCCCAATCTCCTGTTTAGAGCTTGGTTTCTTTCTGAAGTTCTCAGATTTTACAGTCTACAAGTCCCAAGAAGGTAATAAACACATTACTGCCAGTAGAGGTATGAGGTGTGCTCAAGTACCAGGTCAGAAAGAGAGTCTAGGGGTTAGCTGAATGAGTGGTGGTTGGTGTCTCATGTCACCAGAGGTTGCAATGACATGGGGCAAACGCAGAAAGGAAAGGAACCAGGTTGAGATCTAAGGTATCTATCTGCCATGCCCAAGTGATGTGGCTGGGAAGAGTTCTTGATATCTTGGGATGAGAAAGGGTATGTCTTGCTCTAGGCTGGAAAGATGCATGAAAGATTCAACAACTAATAAATTCCCCATCCTGCCACCTCCACCTAACCATGTACAAACCAAAAAATTAACAAAGCCTGCTGTCTCATATCACTAGTGGAAACTACCTTTTTTTCCTGTTGTAGATGCTGGCAATGTCTGAAGCGGCGTTACCTCCTTCACAGGAACTGGGAAGCCAATTTCAAGAGGTCCATCCCTGGAGATCTGTTCAGTGTCACGCTGACAGCGAGCCTGGATTACAGAAAACAGCAAATGACTTTTGAGCCAAATGTCATGTTCTGAGCTTATGGATACTGTGGCTTCTTGAGTGTGACTGTCACAGAAGCCAACATCTAGAAGAGGTCTTTGCTTATAAGAAGAGAATCTCTGTACCTAACGTTTAGGTGTGTGGTAACCTAGAGGAATCTACAGCCTCCTGTGAGATGTGCGTGGGTGTCAGCAGGTCTTTGTACTGCCAATGTAGAGAGCCTCTATTTTGCACAGAGGTCTGAGTCCCTAGCTACCCACACAAAGGGCATTTTAATTAACAATCTCCTTCCCAACAGTCCTCTTTGAAGAGAAATCTGGAAAAATACTAAAGGCTGGAGCATGCTGCAGGCTCATCCCCATACAGTGTCTGGATGTCACTCTGAAGAACTCCGTTCACCAGGATGTTGCAGAAGGTAAGAGTTTGCCAGAATTCAAGGGTGATGAGACAAAAGCATGAAAGATAAATCCTCTGAGGGCTACTGAACACTAAGACTCCACCTGTGGCTCAAGAAGCCCCCAAAGTCTAAATTTCTGGAGATAAGGAGAGTATTTTTGGGAAAGTATCTAGTGTTTGCCCTTTTAACCTCTCAATGGTGACTCCAAGCCTACAGTGCAAGAAGCTGTAGAGAGACAGCAGGTAGGAAATAGAGAAGCAAGAGCAGAAAAAAACTCCTCTTTGGCAGTTTGGCAGCATTATCTATCCCACATGAGAATATGTGAGAAATATGCAGAGCGAAAGCTGGTAGATAGCCCCTCAGGAAGGTATAGATGGAAATACATATGCTTTATGGATGAAGATGTTGCCTTGAGATACTTGAGTAACCTAAATATAGAGGACTGGTAACCTATGGATTTTGTCCCTCTCTAAGGTTACTCAAGAGCTGAGAGGCACCCTAACAACCCTGATTTTGAGCTAGAATGTCTAATTTTTTTAATGGTTTTGGGCTTGCAATAAACTATTTTTCCTTCTTTAAATTCAATTTTCTGTGTTCATACCGTGTGTGGCAGTAGTATCTAAATCTTCTCCCCAAGGCCCAGGTGTCTTCATGAGAGTCACAGGACAAATTGCTAAGTCACGAGCACAGAGCAAGGTAGTGACAGCAAAAGGACCCAAATTAAGTTCCCCTCACTTTTTGGGGACCGTGTTACACAAAGTCAGTTATGAACGTAACCTAACTACAACTGTACCTAATCAGAGCAAGAGTCCAGGTCATGTCCCATCTGCAGTGGGGGTCACCAGGTAAAGATATAAGAAGAGTGCAGATATGCAAACTCATCTCCTCAGAATATTCTCCCTATCTCCAGAGATATGCGGCTCAGAGATTTCCTGATTCAAAGGCAGTGTTATAATAATAGAATAATTATTAATAATTCTATTATTCCCGAATGGACTTCTCTTCTATGAACACTGGTGATTGTCACGTGAACCCATGAAAACTTGTGGCCTCCACAAAGTGCTGAGATGAGCTTAACTACCTATTCCATGAAGGATCCATCCTAGTCTTTACCTAGAACTTGCTACTCACAGTGCTCCACCCAATGCCCTTATTCCTTGCACTGAAACAAACATTGACCTATTGATCCTCCTTTCTCCAGGTCACTCAAGGCTTAAAGTATTTACCTGCTGGGTGCTTTCTATCATTGCCAGAGCTTCAGCCATTAGTTTCTGGTTAACTCCACAAAGGTTTGCTACTTTTGTCTGGCACTTGTGATGGACATTCATGCCACATGCTGAAAGAAAGAACAAGAGGTGTCAGGACAACAAAGGATAGCTAGGCTGTAAAGGGTTTGACATCAGGCTGGGCAGGAACACGTGCTGCTATTGGCCAAGGGCAGACATCAGCCACATAAACGGCTCAAAGCCTGGGCATCATTTGTGTCTTGTGAGATGGCATTCAGGTAATTTTTTTGGTTCTCTATGAAGACAAAGGTTTTTTATGTCTTTTTCTGGGCCTTTCCACATCCATCAGCCTGTGCAGCTACAGGCTACCAAACGACAGTCTATCAGCTCAGAGATAAACTGTAATCACAGAACAGGATCTCCCCATTGGTACAGGATCATGAAGATAGTGAAGTGTCTTGGGTCTGTCTGATAGTGGAAATAGAGCATCCAAGTTGATACTAGGAGTGATTTTGGAAGATAAGCAGTGTCACTGAGATGTTCTTTGCCTTTCTGGGAAGCAACCCTTCAGCCTTGTGGACCACATATCTTTCTGTATACTGACAGTTGTCCTACTTGAATAATGATCCCCCTTGAAGGCTGGTCCTCTTGACCACTCCTTCACCACCCTGGATACCACCTCATGCAGGTCTTGTAGAGAATTGTGATAAATGAGATTTGGCTCTTCAGATTGCAACCCTCTAAAGGCCACTCCCATGCTCAGTTCGTGCCACATACATCAGGGACTCACCATCACACTTCAGTCCTTGTCGTGCAAGGCCCCAGAGGAGCGTGCCGCAGTGCTCACAGAAAGTTGGGCTCTTGTAGTTGTAGACTTTGAAGCGGTGAGGAACGCTCTTTATGGAACTGCAAGAAAAAAGCCGTGTTGGCAATTCACTCCTCAGCTCTGTTTGGAAAACTATCAGCCCCCAGGATTGTACCACAGAAGCTGGGATGTCTACTGCCCCTTTATCCTTGAGTATGACCACCAAGAAGAAACCATCTGTAACTATCATCCAGATATACAAAGCTAAATTTTGATACATAATATCTGTGCAGTTCAGTGGGAACTGGGTAATTTAATCTCTGGGCTTGATTTATCTGACCAGATAACTCACATCTCAGCTACGCACCCAGGCTCCCTTAATGCTCAGTGGAAAAACAGGGGTACTTCTAAAAATGATTCACCTCATCCTGAAATAGATGTCTACATTTGTTGTCAGGAATCACTCTTTGGAAGAGCCCATTTTCCTTCTTTTAGTTTATAGGGAGTCAAAGGTGATGACAAAGTTGGATACATCTGCCCTGGAGATGTCAGAAGACAGTGAGATGAATCTCATTTCTAGAGACTGTAAAAGGAGACCAGAAGCCAGGGTAGGACTGGAAGCAAACAGAAGCTGTGGGACACAATTAAGAAAAAGGGAATAGTCCTATCAAGAGTTTAAGTTCCCTTTACGCCCACCAAAACCAGAAGGCTTATTATAAACTGATGTGAGAAAAATAAAATACATAATAGTGGAGATGCCAGATCGTCCACTGACTGTTTGGAAATCTCAGATAACACAGAGTGGGATGTTGAAGTACTACTCTGAAAATTCAGTGTGCCTAACAACATGTAGAGAAGAATTTCCTCCAGTAAATCTCCCCCTCATGTCCACAACTGCCTTCTGAGCTGTACTTCATACAAGAGAAAAATGTCAGTCCTGATTCAGCAACTGCTTGTTCAGCAGCTGCATTTGAATAAATCAGAGGTAGGAGGTAATGAAACCACTGGGAATGTAAAAAACAAAGGGCACAGATCAGATCACTCAGCCTTTAGCTCAGTAACACCTTTTGCTTCACCCGAATTTGTTTTACAGCAATGTAGGAGAAATTGGAGTGGCGCCCAAGTTTTTTTAAAAGCAACCCAATAATAATACGTACCATTGTTTCTCTGCTGTTGATTGCTGATCCTGTACACTTGGCTATTACTTTATCAATGCACTTCTTATGAATGGCAGCATTACATTCTGAAAGAACAAGCATGTTACGATGTTAATAAAAAAAACCCTTAAGAAAAGATCAAGTAAATGATGATAGCAACAAAATCAAAAAAGTTTCTTACGTCTGCATTGATAACCTTGTTTATTCAGACCCCTGAAATAAACAGAGAAATGGTTAACTCTGAATTTTATGAAAGCCTCAACAGAAGAAAGGAGAGCAACATTTATGAAAGAAACAGAATAAAACAGCTTTGCTTTTTAATCAGTCTTTATAGAGCTACTGTAATCTAAATATCTGTATTCAACCTAACTGTGGAGTGATTCTCTGTGGTTTTCACAGCCCATATTCACATTCTGAATTTCACAATATCCAAATAGCAAACTGGGCTGATGAGACATGTCCGTCCATTTGGCCAAAGACAAAAATATTTATAAAAATAAACCAAAAAATGAAGGGAATCTTCACAGTTGGAATTACAACTGTGAACCGCATCCTTGAAGTGATGCAATAACTCTACAAGTAAGATGCCAAGGGTCCTCTCCTGCTGCCTTTACTGACCGCAGGAGCATAGATATTCACCGGAGAATCACAGAATCATAGAATCATTTACGTTGGAAAAGACCTTTAAGATCATCAAGTCCAACCGTAAACGTAACACTGCCAAGTCCACCACTAAACCATGTCCCTTCGCGCCACGTCTGCACAAGAACTGGTCCCTAGGGTTAAAAGGAGAAAACCCACAGAACTATTTTTATTTACCATACAAAATCATGACAGACAGAGCAGAAGGTGGGCTGTGGAAAGAAAGTGGCTGTGAACTCATGACACTTGACATTATGGATTTTGGCTTGTTTGATGGCTCCCCTGCGCTGGTGCAAGGAGAAAAAGCCTTCGGTTTCACAGTCAGCCAGGTCCTTTGCATCTGGAGGGAAAGGAACGGAAGATCTATTAGGGTACCCTGTCCTGATCTTGAGAAAATGCAGCTGCCAAAATACTAAGTGACTGCAGCTAATGATTCACTCATGGAAATGAATATTTTAAAGAAATACCATTTTCTGAAACCCACACAAAACTCGTTTGGATGGTTTTTTATCTACCATTCCTACAAGGATACTAAAATGAATGTAAACCTTGCGCTTTCTTGAATATTCATAAAGCTGCTTTTGAAACGTAGACCAGAAATTTCCCAAGGACAGATAATTTGTAGTTAAACATAAAATTCTAACTTTGCGTAGCGCTGAAGAGCCATGCCCTAAAAAAGATGATATTGCCTAAAAATTAATAATTATCTATGTATGCACACAAACACACATATGTGTATATATATGTGGGTATTTAACTGTATCCTTCATGTGTGCATAAGTAAGTGTGTGAGTAAGCATGTATGCATGTTCCTAGGATATGCTTTTTCTTGTTATTTTTCCATGCCAACCATTGCTTTGCTGTTTGCTGTGTCCATGCCATGATTCACCGTTCACATTTAAATGTTTTAGAACAGCAAACAAACCAATTCTGACTACACATGCATACATACATGTGCACTTATATATGTGCTTGTGTCTCCAAACCTGGATATGCATGCGATATCTCAATCTCAATCTCAATCTCAATCTCTCTTTTGTTTTACTCATGCATTACACAGCAAGTTACATCGGTGTTCTGTGGAAACTGCCCCCCTGTGTGATCTGATGGTGACCTTGCTATTTGTAATACAAATACAACTTGCATTTTCTATGCTCTGGCTTCTCTTGGTATCTTAGAACATAGAAGGAAGTAACAATGGTCTACTCTAATTAAAGGTAGGATTGGATGGGAAAAAATATCAGTATGGACATGGATTAGCTGCTTTCAGTACTTCTGTGTTTCAACAAACAGAAAGTCCTTCTAGATATCTACACCTTACAGCTTCACCCCACATCTGTGAAAGGCAGCAAGAACTTTAGCATCAAAGACAGGCAAATAAGACTGAGCATTTGGATTGCAACCCACTTTCTTCAACAAAGCAAAATGCGTTTCACACAGACATTGAACCCTGCAGGTGGGATCTGGATCCCAGTGAAGACATGTAAATGATGGTGTGGCCCCTGCCCAGGGTGACTGAGCTGCTGCCATGCCCTTGGAGGTCTAGCTGGAGCAGGCAATGGAGCCTGGGGAACGACTCCTCTCACCTTGCAGCAGAAGCATGCATTTGATCAGACAAATCACTCTCTAGGTTCTTTGCCTGTTTCACCTAGATTGTTCTTGACCTTAAAAGCCCATCTAACACATATACTTAGGTGTTGTCAACTGTAAATTGCATCCCAACCTTTACATCTGCAGTATAATGCACACCACGGCATGTGTTACATGCATACGTGCAGGTAGAATGATTTCAGAAGGAGCTGGCTCCTTATGTATCTATTCTAGCTGTCTCAGCGTAATGAGAAAATCTACCATTTTAGTGGTAAACCGGCCAAAAATCTGCCTTGCAAATCACAGAGGAACAGTCAATCTTCATCCCCACCATACAATAAAAATTGCTTTTCTGGAGTGGCCATTGGAAACTGTTACGATAGCTCCTATGAATAAATCAGGAATAACGTAGGCACTGCTTTCAGTGAAGACACCACGGCTGCCCCACATAACCAGAAATCACAACTATCAATTAAAAAAACAAAATCACTTGCCACTTATTTCCAGGAAGTATCTTGCATTCATCAGCATTCGGCCTTGAGGTTTCAATTCTAGCTAGTGAAGGGAAAAAAAGAAAAAAAGACCAGCGTAATCATTAAACAGTCATTCAAAGAAGCAACAATCATTTCAGATGACTCAAGCTATCTCCTTTTCCCAGTGGAAATGATGACTGTGAATGTACACTAATTTTTGGGTTGCTCATACCTGTGTGAGGCAACAAGGCAGGGTAGGAGCAACTATAGAGGGAGGAGGCTAGACCACCTCTTATCAAACTCTTGGAGTGGCATGATAGAAGGGATAAATGCGACTAAACCACAGAAGCTTTAGGCAGGTTTTTAGACACCAGTTCAAGATCAGCAAGTATAGAGAAAACATTTCCAGTGGAACCTGCAAGGGGGAAGTGGGAGCACCTCAAAAAATACCCAGCCAACTTCAGACAGGTACTTAGAACATGCTGAAGTCTTTTAGACACTTGGTTCTGCAAGTCTAACTTCCATTACAGTCAATGTGAGTGATGCTACAAGCTTACTCAGGCATTTCTTGGGCTTTCCTACTGGACCTGGAAATTCCCACCTAGCTGAACCTCCATCCATATATGCCTTTGTAAATCTGGATCCACTTGCCTAGGAATAAGAAGGCCTACATTCAAGGATTTCTTCAGCTTGAGAATCACAACACCACTCACTTCCTGAGCAAGGTTACCTCTCTACCTTCCAGGTGAAACAGCGCTCTTGCACAAAAAAGTGAGAAAAACGCTATTGTGTCTCCTCATGACCCTTGCACGATGAGATATCTGGGACCACCATCTCCAGGTTATAACTTAAATTGGAGGGTGAGCGGGGAGAAGATCTCAGGAGCTGCTACCAGGCTGGGTCACAACAGAAACAGCGTCTCCCAACTCCACTTGACCTTGGGTCTGTTACCCTTGCTGCAAGCAAGCAGCACCCCAGACTATGTGCCCACTCTCCTTCTCACCAGGCTACTGCCTCCCATGGCTCTGAAGCCTGGGGTTGGAGTCATGCTGAGCAGAGCCTTTTGATATTCAGTTCCATCCCTAAGTATCTCAATTCCTTCCAAGTTATGTGTTAAATGTGCAAAACTCTACCAAATCTTGCTCTTAGGTGTGTGAAGTGACCAAGGCCTTTTTGACTTTTCTACTTTCTGCTTAACCCAAGCATCTTAGCCTGAGAACTGACATGAGGAAGAAAAGAAAAAAAAAAAAAAACAAACCACGAGGAATTTGGTTTATCTCCAAATGTCTTTCCACTTTCTTGTTATTCATGGCATGGCTACTGAATACTGCATGTTAAAAACTATTTTCAAGAACTTTCTTGCTTGGACTACCAGGGAACACAATCTTACATTTAGCATCCCTATATGAAGACTGTTACTTCAAATTTACTCCACTATAACTCCAATGATTTTAAAGGAGTTCCTCTGACAGAACTCTGAAGTCAGGCAGCTGTGAACCAGTTACTTGATATTAGCTGTTGGATATTGGATTTTTAAAGCTGTTTCCCCAGAGCACATAAAATAATTCACATTTAGCCACTCACATTACCATTTATCCCCAGTGGGTTTCCTAAGCAAAGATTAATACATGGGCATGGCTCACCTGAACCAGAATCCTTGCTAACAGAGCATATGTTTCAGTATAACAGCAGCAGGTAATATCAATGTGCCAAGCTCTTTTTTTTCTGGTATGCATGGAAACCTTTCCTTCAAGTCATACCCAAGTAGAATCAAAACATTATTCCTTGGATGGCAGCCAGCTCCTGCTGCCCTGCTGTTCACAGTCACAGCCTGGCACAGACACAAGGCATCCCCCTACCCGACAGCAGCTCCCCATCACATCCTGCAAGAAGAGATAACGATGCTCACCCATATCTCTGTCTTCCCATTGCTCTTTTTGCACCTCTCCGCCAGCACCTTGAGTTCCACCGTGGTCTCCGAAACCATTTCGGCACTTTTGTCCTTGACGACGATGTGCATGACTCTGCCATTGTTGATGTGGGCATCAAAAGTGCTGTTCCAGGGTGGGTACATGGTGGGCTTCTTCTGCACGTACACCTGGCCATTTTCTGTCAACAGGAATTGGTTTGGATTGACTGGATTTGCTTCGTAACTGCACTAAGGCCACCACTTTACGGTCCCTGAGACAGGTCTGTGTTATTTATGGAACCATAGAATGGTTTGGGTTGGAAGGGACCTTCAAGATCATCTAGTTCCAACTCCCCTCCCATGGGCAGGGACACCTTCCACTCAAACAGGTTGCTCAAAGCCCCACCCAACCTGGCCTTGAACACTTCCAGGAATAGGGCAGTCACAACTTCTCTGGGTAACCTGTGCCAGTGCCTCACCACCCTCACAGTGAAGAATGTCATCCTTATATCTAATTTGAATCTACCCTCTTTCATTTTAAATCCATTACCCCTTGTCCTATCACTACATGCTCCCCTCCCATGGGCAGGGACACCTTCCACTCAAACAGGTTGCTCAAAGCCCCACCCAACCTGGCCTTGAACACTTCCAGGAATAGGGCAGTCACAACTTCTCTGGGTAACCTGTGCCAGTGCCTCACCACCCTCACAGTGAAGAATGTCATCCTTATATCTAATTTGAATCTACCCTCTTTCATTTTAAATCCATTACCCCTTGTCCTATCACTACATGCTCTTGTGAAAAGTCCCTCTCCAGCTTTCTTGTAGGCCCCCTTCAGGTACTGGAAGGCTACTATAAGGTCTCCCCAGAGCCTTCTCTTCTCCAGGCTGAACAACCCCAACTCTCTCAGCCTCTCTTCACTGGAAAGGTGGTGCAGCTCTCAGATCATCTTCGTGGCCCTCCTCTGAACTTGCTCCAACAGGTCCATGTCCCACTTTTATTGGGGGCCCCAGAACTGAATGCAGTACTCCAGTTGGGGTATCACAAGAGTGGAGTAGAGGGGCAGAATCACCTCCCTCAACCTGCTGGCTAGATACATAGATACATAGATACAGCTGGCTTTCTAGGCTGCAATTGCACATTGCTGTTACCCACTTTAAGGTCTCTCTCCAGGCAGGGTGTGTAATGGATCATGTTAGAGCATCTCACTACGTGAAGTGAAACCTAGGATGGGATTCATCCCACTTAACTTTAGGTTTCTACAATGTGTAAACCCATCTCTGAGCTGTCTGAACTCTGGGTCCATTCAGAGCCAGTGAAGAGAATATAATCAATATAAATTGACGGAGTTAGGGTGTGTTCATTTGACCAAATGCAGACATCTACCTTAGAAAAGATAATTTTGACTCTTGACTCCGCTAATGCTATTGAGTAGACCTCAAATGTAGACTCTGACACCACAGATACCCCCTTCTAATCAGGTGAATCTCATCATAGATAACCAGCTACATGTGTCATCCATCCATGGCAAAGAAAATGAAACAGGTTTGCTTCATCCCCCCCAAAATCTGGATGCAGTTTATGATTAAGGTTCAGCTGGAGCACGCATCCAGTCAGTAGCTACATCTCAGCTAACTCAGGGATGTTAATATATGAACTGTCCTGCAGACCTGCAACCACATCCACAGCGGTGTAGAGCTTTCAACCTAGCAAACTTTTCCTGCACCTCTTCCTCATGCATTAATTCCTCTTCCTTCACAGCAGACACATCTTAAAATGGTGAAGGGTGTCTCTGAGGCTTAGTGTTAGCTTGCGGAGAGTTAGTTAGTTCCCTCTGAAAAGAACCTCAGAGAGTTTTATTTATTTCATACAGCCCATTTTATTTCATATAGGCCTGTAGAAGGTTTGGACGCTTACTCAAGGTAAATTCCATTTCACAATTACCCTCTGCAAATTTTCAACCCATCAAATGCCGAAGCTGGTGGAATAAGAGAATAAAAAGCAGTCGTGTGAGCAGCAGACCTGCAACTCCTGTCTCTTAAAGACCTTGCTCCTTGCCTTTCCCTCATCCCATCCAGCTGGAAATGCATACGCAGGC
>NW_009258662.1:3021865-3023846 GCF_000687185.1 Egretta garzetta
CTTTCCCTAGATGGGAGGACTAATTCCTCTCCTCAACTTTCATTTACACACTTTCAGGATGGATTAAAACTGGTAAGCAAGCTCCAAAGTTATTGGAGGCAGGAGAGAAGGAGAAAAAAGGAAACTGATGGTGCAATATTCATCTCCAGAAATGAGAGAATGTTTATTGAGGAAAGAACAAATATCAGGGCTGTGAGATTACAACAAATATCTCCCTTCACCACCCTGTACACTGGTTTCTTATGAAAGGAGAAACTTTTGCCCCAGCCAGTAGATAGATTTAGGCTGAGAAAGCACCTTCCTGAGGAGAGGCATGCAGAATCTTGCCACCAATACTGACTTGCCAAACTTTCACTCCACGACCCAACACCTGGCTCTCACAAAGCAGTTTTGCACTTGGTTCGATCACATAAACTTGATTCGAGCTGCAGTCCGTTCTGACCATCAGCACTGGTCTGCATCGCAGAACGGAGCGGAGATCATTCCTGCGGCGTAAAATCACTTCTCACGCTTGTCCTGCCCGGTATGACAAGCGGTTGTGCAGCTAAATCTTAGGTTCAAATTCAGTTTCCTCAAAGTTTAGAGCACCGCAGTCTAAGGTGAATCCATCTCTATTAGTTAAGTGAGGTTGACTTTTCATAGACGCAGATTTAGGCAACCATATACTGAGCTCATTGTCTGCAGGCTTAATTCATTCCCATCCAGCTTGCAAATCTATATTCAACGCACTCTTTCAACAAAAGCAGACAAAATGAGACATAAAAATGAGACATAAACTTCCTAGCATCATGGGGAATAGAAATCTCAGTAAGGACTGTTATTTCTTTGCTACATCGGTGAAATTCCACGGATGTGAAGCACAGCACTTGCAAAACAAGTGCTTTCGTTTGCATTGCACTCCAAAACATATGGCTTAAATAAACAAACCCTGGAATGTGAATGAACTGGCCAATATATGGGATCAGACAGTCACCCCCGGCGCATCCTCGCTGACGTCTGTGGAATTCTGCCAGGGATTAATCTAACCCTGGGTTCCTGAAAAATAAAACAGTATCTGTCTTTACTGGGCAGCAGCCTCCATTGTAGCTGGGAGCACTTTTCCTGGAGGCTTCCTGAGTTCAGACATGGAGCAGGATCTTTCACGAAGCAAATGTCACCAGGACAAGTGGTAAAAGGGCACTGGGCCAGGCGGCTCATGAAGGCAGAAACCATTTTTAAAGGGCAGAATTTTTTATACCTCAGAGGTGCCTATGATCTCTGAAATGGTTTGTCTTCACTAACAAATTGCTGTAACACTTCTAACTACATGGAGGCTTTTTTTATTTTTAAGATTATATCGTAAAATACCAGGATCCCTTTTACAAAATGAACAAGTGGAAAAAAAAAAAAAAAGGCTGCCAAATATCTTCCCTGAGCTTCTCAAATTTCTTAGGGTGGCCTTGTTGTGACACACTTGTGTCCACAGACGATGTGCATTACTCCCAGACCCTTGGGTCCTCTGTCCCCATGACCTATTCACCATGGCTGGTCAACAAGGGACAGCCTTTGGCATGAACCCAAAGGTAGACTCAAGCTCCCTTTTTAGGGGAACCAAACACATCTACCATCTACCAATTCTCTGTTTGCAAAAAAAGACACCCCCCCTCCCCCCAAAAAAAACCCCACCTCCTCATGCTTTGCTAATGCTACATGTGGTATCCGATCCATAATAGGACATTGCAAAAATTGGAGCAGTCATCTACCAAAACAGTTTCAACACAGAGCTTGCAGAGATTTGGGACTGGATCTATCCTCGATTCAGCTCTGGGTTTAGGCACATCCTGACTTGCATTCTGCACTCACCGCCACATAGAAGAAATCTTAAAGGCCATGTGTCAGAGCACAAGACTGGGAGTCAGGATTGTTTGCATCTATTACCAGCTTTGCACCTGATTCACTCCTGCTCCTTGGACAAGCCACTCCTGCTCCTTGGACATGTCAA
>NW_009258662.1:3023920-3033187 GCF_000687185.1 Egretta garzetta
CCCATTACCATTGAGTGCTTTGCGAAACCAGGGAGCCAGAAAGCAAACTGTGATCAAAAAAAAAAATCACACAGCAGGGATGCAGCTATTTCAAATATACTCAGATAATGTTTGTCCTGAGACCTGCATTGCCTTTTGCCTTCTGTAAGCCTCTTTGAGCATGACAGCTCATGAGGATGGTCACGTTGAGAGCATTTCTGGCATTTAGAGTCAGGCCCATCTCACTGAACATCAGACGTGTACCTTTAAGTGGACTGCCTAAACTGCTGTTGGAGTCAGTGGAGGGCACTGGGCTTTTCTAGGGTGGGATTCATCAGACCCATTAGGGATGTCTTCCTTAAGAGGAGATGAATCCCACCATGGAAATCCTTGTTTGTTTCCTGAAAGGAGGGTGTAGTGAGGTGGGTGTTGGTCTCTTCTCCCAGGTAATGGGCGACAGGACAAGAGGAAATGGCCTCAAGTTGCGCCAGGGCAGGTTTAGGTTGGATATTAGGAAAAAAATTCTTCAACAAAAGAGTTGTCAAGCATTGGAACAGGCTGCCCAGGGAAGTGGTTGAGTCCCCATCCCTAGAGGTACTTAAAAGCTGGGTAGACAAGGTGTTTAGGGATGTGGTTTAGTGGTGGGATGGCAGGGTTAGGGGAACGGCTGGACTTGATCTTAAAGGTCTTTTCCAACCAAAGTGATCCTATGATTCCCCTGGACTATAATGTAAAGGTAGGTGACTTGCTCAGATATCAGTATCTTTGCAGCAGACCAGATTTATAGGGGAGGCGGATCCCACTGTGGCCTCATCTTTTCTTAGTCACCTTAAGATAAGGTTAGCCAGCTACCCATTTAGACATCCTCCACCAGCAGCAGATAAACACCTCCCAAGGGTCGTTCAACCTACCCTAAGAAGAGAGTCTGAGATGAATCAATCTTGGGAGTTTCCCGCTGCTATCACTGACATGATGACGAGTCCCCCCCGGCTGCCCTACCATGTCCTGAGCAATGGCTAGATGGGTGTAATTACACCCCAGCAAACAGAAATCCTCTGACAGACAGACATCATTTTTCCTATATTCAGTCCTCACTAATGGAGAAAAGTTCCCCCAAACAAACTTTTTTATTTCTTGTTGGTAGAGGTAGTAGTATTATTATTACTACTACTACCACTATTATTACTGACTCTCGGGAGCACAAAAATCATATCCCTTAATTAGTATAATTTTGTTTGTTAGATGCCAGAAAAGGCTTTCAGCTCTGTGTAAGACAAAAAAATATAGGTCTGTGGGGACCAAATTGATTTTATTCACTTTTGAACAGACAAGAGACTTCAGTTTGAGTTACGGCTTTCAAAGGCCTCATTAAAGCAACAGTCAAGCCCAGCCCAGAGCTGAAATAGAATATTTTCAGTAAAAAGTGAGATCTCAGGGATATCTTGTCATGTAGCATTTTCTTTCCTTTTGAATTTACTCGTCACCACGTCTTCCAGAATCGTTTAAAGTATAAACCAAGACAAAGTTTAATGCGATAAATGTTGACTCCGTTTTTAAAACCAAACAAATAAACAGGCAAACAAAAAGTGAAATAATGAATTGTTTTAAAAGTCTAAAATTTCTTTTTTTTTTAAACTACTTTAACAACCTCCGGAGGTTAGACTAATGAGTTTTCTCAAGGTGTGAAAAGGGATTTTTGAGTTGACTTAATTTTTTAGGAATTTATCAAAGGTTTAAGATAAATAACAGCCCATATGAGGAATTCCCTAACACTGAAACTCTCGATCTTCACGATTCTTGAAAAGCAGAACTGAAAACCTTTTTGTCCTCTCACTGGCACTATTTTCATGCATAAGGCATATAAGAAATGTTTTCCCAATGAGGATTCATCAGTGTTGTTCAGTCGGGAAAAGTGTGCAACGATCCATATATCCATACCCAGGAAACAGCTTAGCAGGAGGTTTCACTTTCAAACATTTTACATAGTACAGCAATTACATAGAGAAATTAATTGGCTCTGCAAAGATGGGGGCTGTTTGAGAGCTATCTTTTTTAAATGGGAGAAGTTGCTGGACCTGTCCGTTCCTCAGAAAAATGTGATAAACAAAGACAGCCCTCCCAGGATATTTCCAGGACACCCGGATTTCACCTGTCTGGAGCCCCACTGGCAAACCAGCAACTGCTCTTATAAAAGTGAAACCGAATACGGCTCAGCTCATCTGCTCTGTCACATGCTGGGACCTGTAATTCAGTTGATAATAACCTCAAATTGAAGACACAGACTTGTTAGGCACCATCTTAAAATCAGATTGTCTCTCAGGCCACGCCAAACCCAAATTTCCACTGTGCTGAGACACAAAAGTCCCTTCACAAACGCTTTTAAAGATTTACCAACATGCTTCCTACACACCAGTAATGGCACAGTAAGGCGCACACATGTCTTATAAAAGCTCACATGCATAGTTAACACCTCCCCACTTACCTGACTCCACGGCTTCTTTAACCATCACAGCACAGTAAGGGTTAATCACCTCCCCCTGGGATGGCAGGTAAGGGCCACTGTCGTAGTTGGATAAACCAATACGCAGAAAGGGAGACATGACAAGTCCTGTGTCAAACAAAAGACAGGCGATATTTGGGAAGAGTCTAAAAATTCCCTTGGTTTTAACCAGCCTTTTATCTCCGTCGGACAGCGGTGCGCCGGCCACTAGTTATCCATCCAACTGGAGACTCTCTGACTTCCTCCACTGTCTAGCAAGATGATGGACTGACTGAGTGCTGCTTAACATGCGTAAGGTAGCGTAACTCAGCTGTCGGCTTAACCACATAGCTGAACTCATCGCAGGGCTGGAAAGACCCACAGCAGCAGCTTCGAGTACTGGTGACTCGACGTTAGCCGTCAGGAACAAGAATGACAATACACAGAAGCCAAATTGGGACTTTCTTGGCTGGGATAACCTCTGCTGTAATTTATGTTGAGTCACGCGCTCAAAAACCCAAATGCTATGAGAATAGAAAGGGTTTCGGGAATACAAGGCTGTTGGAAGCCTGCAAGCTGAACATGAAACTGTGAAATAACTGTGTACTATTTATATACAGCATGGAAATGATCTCAGGCATTCAACTGCCTGGTTGCTGACCCATATTCATAAGTGAAGCTATAAAGAGAAAATTCAGCTCATATGAACCCCACTGTGTAGAGAGTGGAGCAAAAAACCACAATGGATCTCAGGATAATTTTAAGCACCTGAAAACAGAAACATATAAAATCAAGATGCCGGGAAACACAAAACGAAGCCTTTGGGTTGGTCTTCTCTGTAGGCTCTTTCAGAGCTTCCAGAGAGAAGAGTTAGTGAAACCAGAAATTACTAACTGCTGTAGATGTTGCCCCTCATTGTGCCAACTGGACCCAAGGACTGGGATCTACCACCCAACTTTTGTGTCAGCTTCTGAGTTTGTCATTCCCGGCTCCCATTCTAGTCAATGGGGAGCAAGAGGTACTTTGAACTCAGCTGCAGATGTTTATTTCTTGGACCACCAAAGTTAAAAGACATGAGTCCTATCACCAGCTGTTACCTGTCAAATATATTGACAACAATATATTGTTCAAATATAACAGCAAAAAGGTGAATGACTTGCGGTGTGGGATGCAGCCCAAGTCTCTTCTCCTTTTTACACATAAAATGCTTTATCCCGAGAACAGCGTCTCTAGCCTCACACAGAAGAAGAACCAGGTTCTTTGCTGGGAATGGCATTTTCTTACCTGTAATGGTATTTTCCTGACAGACAAGTTCAGTCTCTGGCAAGAGGGGCTTCTCTTTTCATCACAGTTGTGGACAACATGGAAAAGATTTTCTCAGCTGAAAGAATGAGGATAACTGCTCCTCTGGCTGGGCTGACTTTAAAACTTGGACTCTCTGTTCAAGGAGACAGGAGGTGACACCATCAAGGAGAGAGGAAAACTTGAGAAACCAAGACGTAGCCCTTTGCTTGAGTGTCTTCTCTCTTACCCAGCAGTGTGGAGCGATGAGTTTCCATCAGCCCCCTGTACAAAAGTCTAGGGAGACTGTAAAACTCAGAACAACTTTCTGTTAGTGCGTGGCCAGGCCGCAGCAGGTTATAGTTTTGCTTGTGTCCTGGATATGGTGAGATCTTCTCCTTCTTCCTGTTGTATAAAATGAGGACAAAGAGCTACAGTTAGCACTGGGACCGAAACACCAACTATTCTGGTCCAAATACCCACAAGTACTGAGCCCTCACACTGCAACACTTTCTGACACTTTGGCAAACAGGCGGCTCATGCAGCCAACTGATATTCTCTGATAGAGATTTTGGCAGGGGAGGCTTCCCAGGAACTTATCCTAAATTTTTTACCCTACATAAGGCCAGTCTACACAATGGACAGTATAGGAAGACTCCACTTCCCGTTTGAGTTCCTGGGCAGGTTAGCTAACAACCGGGCTGAGTTTTCAGGAAAACAGCAAAGACTCATAAAGCCTCTTGGATACTGCGCTTAAAAGAGAAGAAAACCATAAGGTTTCTGGGCAAGACGGGGCAGGACAGAGAGAAAAAAATTCTGTGAGTCACGTCTACTGTGTATCCCTAGGAATGCACAGATCATGGGCCACCAGCAGCTATCAGACCTCCTCTGAAGACTGTCCAAGGACCTCTGCATGTGGGAAAACTTTTCTCAACTGGGAAAACATCAGCACTTTTGCAATTTTGCAGAAGCTAGTGGGAAAGGCAAAGCACCACCTGGGGCTGGATGCAGGAGTTCAGAATGATCCTGTTCTCCTCCAGATGAGAGCAGCATCTCTCTGAAGGGTGTTTCAGAAACACATTAGCCAAGTGCCTGATGAACTTGCTCTGGAAAGCCACTTGAATTTAGACATTCAAGCACAGGTAGCTCTGTAAGGAGGGGTATTTGCAGCACTGCATAACAGTACAGTGAATGGTTTATCAGTGGTACATGGCAAAAAAAGGCTACAACTTCTGCCTGGACTGACAGAAGCAGAGAAATCTGATCAAATTATGTAGGAAAAAAATCTCTTTAACAGGAAGAAGTAGATGTATATATATTCCCCCCTCTGTTTGATGCAATTATTTAGCCATTTCCTTTGTTTCAAAAAATAAGAAGCCTACTTAGTCTAAAGACAAAAGGAAAAACAAATCAAAGGGTCCCTGGTAGCAGAAGGGACATCCAAGTATTTGCGTGTTCTGTTCGTGCAATGGAGCATCAGTGTGGAAAGCAAACAAGAGCCAAACCCTAAGGTTGACAGTAAAAACATCTACATCATGCCTCTTTGTGTAAACAGAGATGTATTCTCTCTGCCTCTACCATGCTCCACAAATACTTCTGGTGACTGCTGGGTAAAAGAAGATTATGTATCTCTTCCAAATCCCCAGTTCCCACACCTTTGGCTTTGAGAACCTATTGGTCCATGAACAGAAGCAGAAGGAAGTGGAGGGAGGGCTGTAAGCACTCCCTTACCATGGCTTTCAAAACTCACCTGTAAAACTCAAGAGTGTTAGCCAGAATTATCAGTCAACAGGTTGGGCATCTGAGAACATGAGTGTTGCTAAAGGACGCCAAAGTTTTTTTGATTACTCCTCAGCACTAAAATGTAGTAACACTATTGGCTGGAGTACTAACGAAACAAAATTAGGGCTAAAAGTTTGAGCTTGGCATTCATCACGTTTCAATGAAATCAATGTAGTTACAACATAGTTAAAACTGCGAAAGCATCTTGTCCTGCTAAATACTCACACCACTGCTCCAAAAATCACTGGTTGGACGTGCCACAAGATACCTGTTTAGGTCTGTGGATCTGCTCCCTAAACAGCGACATTTACAACTTTTCTTATGCTGGACACCCCCTCTCTCCCCTCCAGTGCAATATTTCATTTTCACTACGTGCAATCAAATACATCATGAAGAGGTTTCCCAGAGAGGTTGTGGAGTCTCCGTGTTTGGAGATATTCAAAAGCTGTCTGGACATGGTCCTGGGCAACTGGCTCCACGTGGCCCTGCATGAGCAGGAGAGTTGGACAAGATGACATCCAGAGGTTCTTTCCAAGCTCAACCAGCCTTTGATTCTGTGAAAACATGGGTGGGACAGATCTCACTTAATCCTAGATGTCTACAGCTTCTGAATCTCCCTAGGAGGCAGTTACCTGGGGTCCTGAGAGAGGAACAGAGAGAAACTGGCACCCTCATATGATGAGCTGGAACCATTTTAGACCCCTCTGTTCGTTAGCATGTGAAGAACCTGTTTCTCTCCTTTGAGAGCAAAGGGAATGCCTGGGGATGACCTGTTCACACGGAGCACCTCCACTGTAGAGATCCGGTTTTGATCAGATTCCTCAAGCTGTTAAATTCCAAAAAATCCCCTGCATTGTATCAAGATCCCTTATACTGGGAATTCACATAAACCAGTCTATGGCATGAGATGTTCTGCAGCTACCGACAAACAGGTGAGAATCTTTTACCCAGCTGCAAAGCATGTAGGTTTGGCACACCTAGTGTTGGCACTAGCAGATCAACAGCTGCCCATATAAGCCTCGTAAAGGCTGGCTAAAAGCTAGGTAAAATCAGAGTTTACTGTCGTACCAGCCTCATGTGAGCACCCTGCCCTGGGGTGAATTTCTTCACCTTGTCCAATAAATCAGACAGATAACTGGTTTCCTGCTTCTCTCTCACTGTCTTTCCTGAAAACACCTTGGCTTTGGCCCAAACATCTGTTTTCCAGGTCATATCTCCAGCGTTTGCCACTACAGGACTGCTACTTGGCTCTCATCCACAGCCGTAAACAATTAAGGAACAACACAACTCAGCTCCAGCAACGGCTCACTGTAATAGCGGCAGTTTAATTCAATACTAGAAGCAGCTGCAATGGATATGGGGAGTGTCTGCTTAATTTCCCAGTGGAAAGGATACTATAAGATATCTGAAAACTAAGGATGAGATGCAACTTTCTAAAAAGGGCCACCTGCAACCTTTCTTCTAATAAAACACTGAATGCAGTGGGTTTTGGGGTTCAGCAATACTGCACCCTGCTTCGCTGGCACAGGGGAGCTTCACCCGCCCCAGAGAATAATGCAACACATGGAAATCATTCCGAGATGATATTAGGAAGTAATAAACTCCTTAATACCCTTAATCAATTTTGGTTAAGGAGAGAGGAAGAAACGAGCTCCTGTTCCTAGTCAGTGGAAGAACTGCACTGAGGACAGCTGCCTTCAGTGGGAATTATGCTTTTGTGTTTCACTGAATGAATACGGATGCCTGCATGATGCAGTAAAGATGGCAATTCACTGAGTGAGGGCCAACCGAGAAAGGAGGGGAAGTATTTCTGGATCTGAGATGCTGCTTTCTTAATGTCACCAACCTCATTTTTCAGGAGGCCAGAGGGAATATTTCTGGATCGCTCAATTTTTTGAGGCAAAACTGCGCATGCAAAATGAGTTCATAATCAGCATCACCAAGAGCGAAAGGAAACGGGAGTTATAGCTGAAGGGTATGAACTTTCCTTCACCCCCCGAAAGGCATCTCCCAGCCAAAAAGGCAGGTCCTGACCCTGCAAAGATCTGTTTATATAGCTGGTGGAGACCTGCACATGAGCATAACTCAAC
This sequence comes from Egretta garzetta, assembly GCF_000687185.1. Taxonomy (NCBI): domain Eukaryota; kingdom Metazoa; phylum Chordata; class Aves; order Pelecaniformes; family Ardeidae; genus Egretta; species Egretta garzetta. The sequence goes on from NW_009258662.1 coordinate 3,031,532, forward strand.
ACACCTCAGGGTCTTCCTGCAGATTTCAAGAGCAACACTGAACACCAACAGTGATGGCTGGAGACCCTATCTCTGTCCCCTAGAATCATAGAATCATAGAATTTTTTAGGTTGGAAAAGACCTTTAACATCATCAAGCCCAACTGTTAACCTAACCCTGCCATCCCACCACTAAACCCTGTCCCTAAGCACCTCATCTGCCCAGCTTTTAAATACCTCCAGGGATGGGGACTCAACTCCTTCCCTGGGCAGCCCCTTCCAGTGCTTGGCAACCCTTTCAGGGAAGAACCTAAACCTGCCCTGGTGCAACTTGAGGCCATTTCCCCTTGTCCTATTGCCTGTTCCCTGGGAGAAGAGACCAACGCCCACCTTGCTACACCCTCTTGTCAGGAGCGATAAGGTCTCCCCACAGTCTCCTTTTTTTCCAGGCTTTTTTCCTGACTCCTCATATCCCACAGACCATACAGTAGGGAACAGGAATCTAAATAATTCCCTTGAGTGGCTTTTATTTTGGGTGTCCATATCACCTGTTATTTCAATGGAGATCAAACCAGCCTGTTGATAAAGGAGAAAGTTCAGAATCCCTCTGGGTGCCACCCAACATTTCTCACACTTTCCTTTTACAAGGATGTGATGAGAAGGAGGAGGAGGAAAAGGAGGGGAAATCGCATGGCCATTTAATTTTCCCTCTCTCCATAGTCAGCCATCCCATCTGCAGCATCTCGCAAAGGTGGTGGAGGGAGAGGGAGAGGAAAGGCAGGACCAGCAGTCTCTGTTGAGATTGGTACAATACCAGGCTCCATGCAACTAAAGAGCTGCCCAAAACTTCATGGAACAACTCGATTTCAAAACATAGGTGATGTTCTCCATGCAAACCCTTCCCCATGACTTGCAGACACAGAGGACCCAAGCAAAGCATTTCTCCTGCCATGTGGCAATGAAACTTGCAGACTTTTCTGGGGTCAACAGCAGGCACGGGAATGGGCATTTCTCTTTAAAAGTCTCTGGGGCATCTTGTGATGCTGTGTTTAGAGCAAGTTGAGCGTATCTGTAACAGGACCCGGTCTCCTATATATAGCCTACAAACACGGCTGTTTGGATGCTGCTGAGTTCATGTGGCTTCCTCCTGTTGCATTTGTTGTGCACAAGACAAGACCAGAGCCTCAGGTCTATTTTCAGATCTCATACGTGATTTAGCTACAGCAGAGTTGATGCAGGTGAACAGATTTACAGCTGTGAAAGGGTTGGTATTTGTCCCACTGGGGGAATTGCAGAAAATTGCTTCTGGAAATGCCAGTGGTCACTGCATACATCCACAGACTCTAAGGTGGAATCTACAGCCATTCTTGCAGATACATGTATAGCTGGGTCTTAAAACCAGGGAACCTGTGCTTTTCTGTCCTTAGGTCTCCACATAACAATTTCTTTAACCTGACCTAAATGCAGGCTGTGTCCAAAGACATGGTTCAGCTTTCCACCCCATCTCACACTGCAGGTTCCCAATCTCTTCCAGCACAGCCCGGTGTCTGTGTAGGGCTTGGGAACAGGGAATACATTTCTCTAAAAGCAATCCTTCTTCTTTTCTTTACTTGACAAGCAAGTTTGCAGCTGCATCCATTCCCTGATTCGACTGACCTGGCACGGACGCGGGGGCCTG
>NW_009258662.1:3033203-3034031 GCF_000687185.1 Egretta garzetta
GATGGTATGCAGCAACTGCATTTTGGTTGGGATAAAAAGGCTGAGAAATCATGGTCTTGCTCTCGATAAAGAGATTAAGGGTGGATTCACATGAATATACACAGATAGCGGTGCACATATGAGCTATCACCCCAGCTCCCATCATACACACTAAAGAGATGGCAGTACTTGTAGGGGTGCACCACCCCATCCTGAAGACATTTAAAGCAGGTTAAGCCAATCCCATCCTGGAATTTCTATTTCCCCACTATGATTATGTCTACCCCAAAGATGCCCAAAATTGGGTAAGTCCCACTAATCATGTTCTGATGTCCAATGAAAAGGACCCAGCTTATAGGGTTTGATCTGGGAGCAAATGTATTCATGTCTAAGAGTTACAATAGCTTGAAAAGGCAATGATATATAGCTGGGTGGCAATGATATATAGCTGGGTGGGGACCCCACACGTCCTGCCTGTCCAGGGCCATCTGCTCTGAAAGTCACTCTAAAAATGTAAAGAGGGTCTAGTGCCCAGGGGTGCTCCTCAACGCTTCTTAATTTGCTCATACAGAAGGAGCCAAAGTCTCACATCAAAAAGGAGAATCTTTCAGATATGCCTTTTGTTTTCCAGTAGACAGTGGCTGCAGCCAATTGGGTGAGGGTCAACAAGGCCAAGGGCCGGGTCCTGCCCTGGGGTCACAACAACCCCAGGCAATGCTCCAGGCGTGGGGCAGAGGGGCTGGAAAGCTGCCCGGCGGAAAAGGCCCTGGGGGGGTTGGTTGAGAGGCGGCTGAATAGGAGCCAGCAGGGTGCCCAGGTGGCCAAGAGGGCCAGCGGCATCCTGGCTTG
>NW_009258662.1:3034244-3047504 GCF_000687185.1 Egretta garzetta
AATTCTGGCGAGCGCAGGCTTAGGTTGCACATTAGGAAAAATTTCTTCACTGAAAGGGTTGTCAAGCACTGGAAGGGGCTGCCCAGGGAAGGGGTGGAGTCCCCATCCCCAGAGGTATTTAAAAGATGGGCAGATGAGGTGCTTAGCGACATTGTTTAGTAGTGGACAGGTACGGTTGGGCTCAATGATCTTAAAGGTCTTTTCCAACTCAATGATTCTATAACATGAATTTTGGAGAGGCAAGCGTTTTCAAGCTAAAACCCATTGTTATTTCTGCAAACTGGAAATCTTTACTGGGAATAAATCCCTCCAGGTCCTGTCCCTGAAGCTAGGTCATAACCCTTTTTTTCCTCACATTTAATGAACATTTGTCATGTGTGGTCCTGAAACAAAGCAAAGTTGTACCCTCGCCTCTCCCACCTGAAATGTGCACACCTATTCAGTTTACTCTTCTTTGTAAATCTTTTTTTTCCTTTGTGCATTTTTTTCCCTTTGGGTTCAGATTATTGAAAGCAGCTTGTTGGTTTTGCTTTCTTATTTTTCTAGAGAGCTTCTGGTCAATTTGATTTCTCATATTACTCCATTTCTGCAACACTTGGGCCACACAAACTCAAAAGAAATGTTTTCAAAATAATTATCCCCATCGTGTTGATTTATAATTTTTTAATACTGACTTCTGGTTTCAGGTTTTAGTTGCCTTCTATCAAACATAGGACGAACTTGAAGCAACTGCGTCCAGTTTTTCAAACGCTGCAGTCAAAGTGCTTTCAAAGAGCTTTTCAGTGTAATGAAATAAAAATATCTTTAACGGAGATGTAGCTACAATGTCTCCTTTCCTTTGGCCTCTTGTTCGTTAGCCCAGCAGTTCCTGTATTTCTGTAAGATTTTGTCACTTGTTCACAGACTTCTTGTTAATTTTTTTTTTGTTTGTTTTGGTGGTTTGGTTTTTTTAAATGACACAGGTGGAGTTTGCCTCAAATACTTCAACATCTTATATCAGGATGGTCGTTAATGCACTCCACTTCCTGCCAGTGCCAGCATCTGCACCTATTTTTTATATTTTTTCACTTAAAAAAAGTCCCAAGGAGGGGGGCAGGACCATAATGGGACATACTAACATCCTCCCTTCTGCAGGCACAGTTAACCTACGGTTAACCTTGTTCAACAGTAGAGGTATTTCATGTCTTTATTTAAACTGAAAATCTGCTAAAGGTATTTGGACCCAGAATAATGGAAATGTTGGGCTGGAAAAGAGCATTTTTCTCATCCCTCTGCCTCCTGACAGACTATGTCTACATCATCCTGGATGTATCTGTCTAGCTATCGAAGCTTCTCACATGCTTGGTGTTACCACATACTCCTCAAAAATGTGGACAAATTTGTCACAGGGGAGCCTGGAGTCCACTGGACACCCACACCTCACTTCTGTGTGACACAAAGATGTACTTTAGGAAACCAATTTTGATCTAGGATTGTCCCACGTTTCTCCAGAGCTTGCCCTATTATTTAAGGAGAATTTGTGTTTTCTCCTTGCTCCTTTCCAGCACTGTACATTATTAGGCACTGCAGAAAGATGGCTGGTTGCCATATAACTTCATTTTAGGCAGACCAACAGCACAAGCCCAGCTCTGGTCCACAGCCCTCCATTGCCTTTTGCCCCTGCAGTCCTCCCAGTAAGTCTGCAGGAATCTCTGCTCCCATAAGCGCCTGGCCCAGCTCACACAATACAATGAACACCACCATGGATATTTCAGACAATTCAGCCTTCTCCACACCCTTGCAGTTTCATGTTTATTCTTAAACACCTTGAAAGCAGAAATACTTCTTTTGCATGGCAGAAGCTGGCAGACCTGCAGCTTCTGCCTTCATTCTCTGCTCCATCAGTCTTAGCTTCCATGGCTTCACCAAAATGACCCTCAATGAGTTTTGTTTTTTTTTATTTCCATCAAATTCAGGGCTCTCTTCTGCAAATGCCGCACCTGCACCCTCTCTTGTCAGCACCATCTCAACACCAACCTCTGTGTCTTTCCCACTTCCAATGCTTCTGGACTCCAGCCACCTCCTTAAATAAACTCTGACATATCATTGCCTCTTCCTCAATCAGACCAGAGATCAATTTAAAACCATACTTCTATGTAAATAAGGAGGCTCTGGTTCCAGCTAGACTGAAAGCCCTCTTCCCACATACGGTCTGGTATCCTATTCTCAGCATCAGAGCCTCAGGTGGGCTCCTGAGAGACCATCCATGTCTCTCTCTTCATATCTTTCCACCCCACTTATCATTCAGCTCACACCAAGTCTCTGAGAGGTCATTTGTCCACCAGTTTCTTTCTGTGCTTCTGCCCCTAGTTGTCTCTTTGACCAGGTGGATATAGGATACATGATGGGTGGAAGAATGTCATACAAAACACAGTCAAAATTTATTTTAGCCCAAAGAATCAGTTTTTTGTTTGGTTTTGGTTTTGTTTGTTTGTTTTGGTGTTGGGGGTGGGTTGTTTTTTTTTAAATATCACCACCTGGCTGCTTAAGCAGACCTTCATGGGTTCATCTTCACACTGTGTGAAGAGCTAAGTTGTGATCATGCAGACAATATCTGCCTCCCTTCTCCCCAATACTCACACTGTTTTTCCTAGTAACTAGCCCTGGCTCCTGTTGTCCCCTGAGCTCAGGAGGTAGCACAGGACTAGATATAAGGAAGAAATTCTTTACAATGATGGTGGCGAAACACTGGAACAGGTTGCCCAGAGAGGTGGTGGAGGCCCCATCCCTGGAAACATTCCAGGCCAGGTTGGACAGGGCTGTGAGCAACCTGATCTGGTTAAAGGTGTCCCGGCTCCCTGCAGGGGGGTTGGACCAGATGACCTCTAGGGGTCCCTTCCAACCCAAAACATTCTATGATTCTATGATGATTCTGTAAAGCAAATGAACATTCAATTCATCCTACACTAGCTATCTCAGCATTACTGTGGCTCACCATGCCCAGGAACCATGCAGGGGTCATCTCAGCATCACTCTCCTAACTCAGCTAAGCAATGCAGAGCACAGGGAAGATGTGCTGTCCCTCCTCCACACACCACTGGCCAGAGAAAAGCTCAGTTACACACTCACAATATCCAGGTGCAACAGTACAGGTAGTCCTGGTGCGCCCTCAAAATCCCAAACGGGTCCTAGCTCAAAAGCTGTCACCTCTGTACAATGGTACCAGTTGAAGCCACAGCAGCATTTGCAAAGATGCAACAGATGACTGTTTATTTCAGACAAACTGGGCCCCTTTTACTATGATCAGAAAAAGAAATAATGACCAAAGAAATCAAGGCAGTGCTTTGTTCTAGAGATGACAAAGGTTATAATTGCTTACCACCCCTTCCTCACCACTCCCAAAAGGAAGAAAGTCCCTTTTTCTGAGGTGATGGCATAGCTGTTGTCTAACACAGACAGAGGGGCTGTGGAAGTGGGGCTTGTACCATGAGGAGGGATATCGGTGGCTACTAGGACTTCAGCAAACACATAGAAAGGATTGGATTCAGAGGCTCACATCAGTACTGTGGTCCAAAGCTCATTCAATTATCGTCCTCTTTCTCTACCTTGCCACTGCCCTCTGCTTGCTCCGCATCCGCCATCATGGCCTCCCTCCATGTGATTAACAAGAGAGGTCCATGAGCATAGAACATGTCCACAGGAGAGCAACCAAGCTGGTGAGGGGTCTGGAGCACAAGTCATAGGAGGAGCGGCTGAGGGAACTGGGGTTATTTAGTCTGGAGAAGAGGAGGCTGAGGGGAGACCTGATCGCCCTCTACACAGGGAGGTGGTAGAGTCCTCATCCCTGGAGGTATTTAAAAGAAGGATAGATGAGGTGCTTAGGGACATGGTTTAGTGGTGGGATGGCAGGGTTAGGTTAAAGGTTGGACTCGATGATCTCAAAGGTCTTTTCCAACCAAAGTGATTCTATGATTCTATATGGGGCTGTAGCTGGTGATGCTTCTGCTGCTGGGGTCCTCTGCCCAAAAGGGACCACCGTCCCCAGGAACCACCCTATGGCAACTTCTCCCATGGAGATATAGGTCCATCTATTGATCCTGGCACATTGGAGGTCCCCTTTCCTCCCCCTTTTCCCCAAACAAACCAATATATGTCTGGGATTCCTGACACCTAATTTTAGAAATTCACTCTACTACCTACTCTGTATAGCTCTGCATATGGACTATTCACCCCAGGCTCCCTTCATAAACGACAGAAAGAAAGAGTCCTGCTGGGTTTTCAATTTCCATTATCTCCATGTAGCTGACTAAAATGGGTCAAATGTCTGGTGACCTCAAATGCCTCTTTCTCCCCCCGGCGACAGAGAGCAGGCGGCTAGTTCAGGTGGAGAGGTCCGTCTGGCATTTAGGCTTCTGAGACAAGAGGGGATGGCTCCCAGCTGTGGTGTCTCACCAGCCAACAGTTAAGCAAAATTAGAGATCAGCTTATGGGTCTTTGTCTGCATTGAGACCCAAGTGAACTAACACATGTATTGCAGGGAGGGACAAATAAGCCGAGGACACAATGATGGCTTTGCCAAAGCGCAACAGGCTCTGAACCAGAACTCACTGAAACCTTTATTTAACTTTCTATGGGGTTTGAGTCTGGACTCTAAATACGGCAAAAGGACAACGTTAATAACTATGAACTGGAAAAACTGACATAAGCTGTATAACTGAACTTTCTAATGATGAGATTTGGTAAAAGCACCATCCTTTCCAATTTCACTACACAATACATTACAGAGAACCACCTTGCTTTGGTGGGAGGGGACAGGGAGACACAAAGCCGTTTTCAAGAGACCTTCTCTCTCTAATTTGCTCAAATTAGAGCTGAAAACGGAAGCTGGAGGATGCATGTTCGTTACTACTTCACTGATGTTATAAATCAAAACATAAATAGCAAGTGTTATTGCAAGGGTGGGAGGGGAAAACCTGGGTAAATTCAGCTCTCAACATGTGCGCAGTCCTTCAAGACAAATAACGGTGACTCCCACATCAGCATTTGTCTCTCTGGTTTCTGTGGATTAGTAGGGTATGACCTTGCCTAAATCCCATTCACAAGCCAGAACAAATCGCTATAAGCCTCAGCTGCTCTTTCTGTTCTCACCATATCAGGCCCAAAATGCCGTGCTTTTGCTCAGACTGCTTCTCCCCCCACCGCAGCTATTCCTGACTTTTACTGCTGGTCTACATCAGACGAGGAGCAGGCTCTCCAGCACATAGAAACTCCACAGCAAAATCAAACGACCACATCAAAACCTTCCTCAGAAGAAAAGGCTCGAATCCAAGTGAAAAATTAATCATCTGCAAGTCTGGCTTTGAAACAAAATAGAAATGAAGTTTCTGCTCCCAATGTACTTGCAGAAGTCCGGAGCAAGGTTCGTGGGGATTTCTGGTTCTAGATGACCCCAAAGCTTGGCCTCTTCATTAAAGTGAGAGCCATCCTGTTGCCGGCTGTGGATTCCCTGGGTATCCCTGTAGATTGTTATCTGCTATTTACAAAACCATGGGGTCATTGAAAGACCAAGCTGAATTAGTGCTTCACTTGTGCCAAGGCAAAGCTGCAACAAGCCTGCACGTTTCAGGGAAGTTACTCCAGATTTACACGTGCTGCCACTAGCATTTCTCTCCTTTTTTTTTTTATTAAAAAATAAAATTAAGGCCGCATACCTGGGCAGTTTGTTTATGTTACAGGTTAACTTTGGGCTCTCAGACAGAGACATTTAGCTCACAGTGAGGCTACTGCTGCTGCATGTTTGGTCCCAAGCGCAGAACTGGGTCTAAAGTGTTGAGTTACCACATCAATGAGGACACACTGGGACTAAATATACACCTACCAAGCCCAAGAAAATCTTACTGTCAGTCCAAAGTTACGAGTACAGTTGTTAGAAGGGTTCTTCTCCCACAAAACACCAGGCTAACTTCACAAAACGACGAGTCAGCCAAAGCCCTACAGCCAGTCTGCTTTGAGAACACATCCTCTTTCACCGTTGATCCCTGCGTCCCCGAGATGAGCTACGTTAAATCCACGCTCTCAGCAAATGCGTGCATTTATAGTGGTGCGACAGCCCTTCTGCTTACTGGGATGGACTGTGTTTATTTGCTTTTCCAGAAAACATGTGGTGCAATGGCGTATGAGGGAGGAATTGCACTTCCTGGCTTGGTGGGGGGTGGCTGCTCTGCAATGAAATATCCAGATGTGATGACAGAAGAATCTGTGTTTGACTTAGAGCTATTGTTTGGGTTATAAATTGCCTGCTGTACTGTTATGGGAATGCCTCATGCTTATCAGGGTAAGAAACAGAGTCCAGAGGAGTCTGTGCCCTCATAGATGACTTTTTAGGGCTGTGATTTGGTCCTCAACAGTTGGACCAATCATAGCAGTGAGGAGCAGGTCCGCGCTGGTGACCAGGGAGAGCCATTTCTTCTCACCTTCTTTGCTGAGGTCCAAAACTTGCTATATGCATCACACAAGGGCAATTAATTAGGTTCGTTACCTCTTTCTGGCTACATCCCTTCCTGAGGGCAAGGGTGCATCTCCTTTCTGTCCTGTGACTGGCACGTATGCTATCAGTGATTCTAGGTCATGAAGGTCTTGCTAAACCCAAACTAGGCACTTTGATCTTGTCAAGTGAAGCCAGTGCTGTTGGGATCAGCAGTGTGTGGACATACATGTCCCACACTGAGTGGACCAAGACACCTTCTCTGGTCCCAAGCGCAAAAAACACATCCATCCCTTAGGTATATCTCCCTTCTTGAAAGATCCTCCCCCATCCTGCCTACAAGGAACAGTCCTTATCATATGCTATTGCTCAAAGCGTGCCTGCCAAAGTGCTGCTCAATCAGGCCACAACCAGATGTGGGACTCTGCTGACACTTAAATGGTCTTGCTGACTGCAGCACAGTGCTCAGCCCTGTTATTTTATTAGCAAAGTCAGTGACTCCAGACACACAATAAGGAATGGGACATGCTTACCCTCAGAAGCACATCCAGTGGTTCATACCAGCTATCAGGTGGAGCTATGCATCCTGCCCAGCAGGGAAGAGTGGGCAGCAGGACCCAATCCTTTGCTTAACACCAAAGATGTGCCAGCAAAGAAAAGAAGTATCACTGCGGGAGCATGACCAGGCACTGTTGCTTTAGTTTGGACTGGGACTTGTTTTGAAGTACGCAAGATGAACATCTGGGTTCACTAAGCTGACCTGGATTTCTTGAGACCTCACCTTCCACCCTGAAAGTAAACAGTGGCTCCATATTGCCCACAAAGTGGGAGTCTGATGAAAAGGCACATCTGCATTATTGCAGAGTCCAAGTGAGTCCGCTCTGGATTCAGGCTATACAGCATTCTTTCCATAAAGAAGCAACATGCAGAAAAGTCTTACACCTTGGATAAGGAGGTAATCAGCTCAGTCTGTCCCAGGCACATTTTCTAGAGGTGTCTCTCTTTCTTACAAGGAGTGAGGAACAAGGATGCTCTTGTCTTAGCTGTTCTGCTGAGATGTGTAGGCATGAATCCTCATGCCCGGGAATGAGGCTAATGAAGCCAAGGAAAGAGCCAAAGCTTCAAGAAAACTAAAAAGCACTTCCTGACAATGTAGTAAACCTCAAGACAGGTGAATCTCTAGCTTAAACCTTCACCCTTCTGCAGTGTGGAGGAAGGTACTAGCCACCCCCAGCCCAACACCCACCTCTCACCATATACCTATCTATCTTCTACCCACCTCATCGTAATCAGCACCTTCTACTCAGCCTGTCTGTCTACACAGGGATTTTCCTGCCCCAGATTGCTGTCTTGATGAGTCTGAGGTCTACCTTACCTCCTCCACTCTGCAGGGGTGATCCACTTCTGCAGGCATGCTCACATCTTCTCCCATGTTACCCCACTCTGTGCCTGGAATGACCTTTTCAAACCAGTTTCAAAGGTCATTTTCCTGTCTTTTTAAATGATAAAACCTTCCATGAGCAGCAGGTGGTAAGCTGGTGTTTTCTGTTGCCATATAAAATTCTGTCAAACATATTTGCCACAGAACCACTTTTCCAACTAAAAAAAAAATATTTTTTTTTTTGAAGAAAAGTTGGAGTTTTGCTCTAGGAAACTGAGGTGCCAAGTCTGAACCATTTGGATTCAGCCAACCTATCATAGTGCCTCACGGAAACTATAGATAAGGTTCCCCCATATCTTCATTCTTTCTGTCAATCAGGTTTACCCACAGGACCACACCTTCCATGAACACTAATATCGGGGACACTGGGGATGGAGCCAACACCTTTCTCCACCACACAAAGAGGTCACAGTGCATCTTGGAAGCTCCAGGAAATTGAATGAATGGGAAAACATGTGCCATCTCTAACTGAATTCCTATGACACAAAATAACAGCATTCAGAATCAAAACATTTTTGTTGTGGACCTTTCCAGTACAGAACTAAAAAAACCTGAAAATTTTCTGTGTCTGGAAAGGAAAACACCTTTATTTCTCTTGTCCTCTAAACCCAACTGAAGCTTCCAGCTTAGACCCTGCTCTTCTAACACCTTACCCAGGAGCATGGAGCATGTCACTATGCCCATAAAGAGCTATGATCTTGCAACACACAAGGTTGCAAGACTTTCTTCTTCCTTCCATCTCTTTCCTTCACCATTTCTACTTCCATATGTACCATGCTTTTGCTACCTTTGCTATAGCTCATTCCTACGTACATTGTAAACTCCTTAGGATCAACTTTTTCTGTGCGTTCATGCACTATCTCATCCTCAACTCCTGGTCAGGGCAGTAGGAATTATAGAGACAGTCCTCCTACTGCCATGTTTGGTGATAATGTGCTAAGTACAGAAAGGTTTCTATTGCCACCTTTGAATTCCTTTACATATCATGGAAGATGTTCCAACCGTCTCCTACAGGCAGCTCTCTTTGATGCCACATCAAATTCTTTCCTTTAAGTGTTCACGATCTGGCAACCCTGGATGAAAACTGCCTGAAGTTTTCATCATTGCAGGTGCTTTGTCTATGCTAGGAGATTATTTCAATGCAGCAATATTTTGGTAAACTAATACATATTTCTCATTAAAAAAAAAAAAGACACTTCTTATAATTGCTTTTTCTGTTTTTCTAGTTTGTGATCAGTGGGGATACGAGGCAGGGATTTTTTCTTTTTCTGAACTCAGGTGTTCAGCAAGCAGGCATTGCTGATGAGATATAAGTAAAAAAAAATGCCATGAAAGATACAGTTTCTCCATAAAGCATCTCTTCTGTCCCTGGAGAAGTAGCGTCATCTCCTGATGGAAGGGCAAGAGTGCCCTGGCCTTGGGCGACAGAATGGGGCAGAATGATCTTTTCGGCTCTGCTTTGTTTGAAGTCTACACGCGGCCCCAGTAACACGGCTCAGCGAAGTTCATAGCCTGGTTTGTGTATAGCCTGAGGTTTTTCACATTGTTCTGCTGGCTGATGTGCCTCTTTTTTGTCTGCAGGCATCTCCCGGGCAGTTCAGAGCTACTTTCTCCATAGTCTTTATGCAAAGCACGGAGGTTTTACCCCTGGTTTATAGTCAGGTCCAGACTGGCATGCAGGTCAGGTCCTTGGGAGCTTTGTGACAGAGCATCAGCCAAACAGGGGTTAAAACACTCAGCCATGCAGGAAAAGCATTGCGGAGGTCACAGCACACAGAGCTCATGTGATGAGCTGTTCCCACCAGCCCTTCTCTCCCCAGTGACCTGGCAGGGTGAGGATGCCCTAAACTGGTCTCAGCATTAAGACTCCCTTCACTTCCCTGCAGAAATGGCAAGTTCAGTAGATGCAAGAGAAGGCAGAGGAGCAACAGAGTCAGGCTGAGTACGATACACAGATGGCCACAAGATTCATAATGTCCCTGTTCTCACTCGTTTACCAACTGGAATTTTTTTTTTTGTCTTTTAGGTTTGGTATTTCTTAGGCTTAGGCTCTGGCTCTATTGTTGTACCTCCCGGAGATAAGTGGGCCATTTGTACTTGAAAACAATAAAGGAAAAGGGGATACACTTCTTTTGAATGAATGCCAAAAGAATTAAAAGCCATAACAATTGTGGCAGCTAATTCCTGAGAAGCAAGCCAGCCCAAAAGAGGTCGAACATGATGTGGAAATGACCATTCACAAAACCCAGAAAAATGTTATGTAGAGCTTATCATCTGTAAATCTCAGGGCTCTTTACAACTCAGGTAAATACCGAGAAATTCACTTTAGAGATAACTGAACCCTACATCCGCACCGCACACATGGCACCGTGGTGAGAGAGACGATGCACAGCTACGTGAAAGCCGCACCATTTTCTTTTCATCCTGCCCCGGGTACAATTCTCTACAACCGTACACCTCTTCCCCAAACGCAAACAAGCAACGACACAAAAAAAGCACTTTGCAATTGGCTACAGAGAAGGGTTTGCAGTTTACACTGCCTTTGCCAATGTTTTCCTTCCAGCCAGGCCTACAACCAGGAGTCGGATGTTCTGGTTAGGGTGCAAATGCAGGCAAATAGAGAGCACCACGGGATGGAAACAAGCTGGCACGGTGGGCTTGGGGGCTAACACAGTCTGCCTTCTGATGTCAATCACGAACACGATCCGGTGAACATTGCTACGTGAGAACAGGCAGGCAGCACGTGAGTAACCCTGCGAGGGAGCTGTGTGTGCACGCTGAGCTGTAGATACCTGTGATTACAGGATCCAGGCTCTGGTTAGTCCTATAGAAGATTTCACAAATACAGGTTTTGGATGTTCATACTCCTGTATTGACTTTCTCTTCCTTTTCTATTTGGAGAATCACTTTTTTGAAGCTTAGGCAAAGAACAACACTCTGCGTACACAAATCCTGGCTTCAGCAAAATGGGAAGCAACAGCAGAATTTGCAGCCAAGCATTTTAACTTAGATCCACAAATGTATACGTAAAAAGCCAAGCGCAGCTCCTACAGAGCAGCCCTCCTGACCAAGCCCTGGTAGGTGAGCAGTACTTCACCTCCTTCCTCGGCTGTGGCAGAGCTCTTTGCAGTTAAACGCAGACAATAAGAGAAGAAAACAAAAAGTTGCCATCAAAAGTTATATTCACCATATCGCCTTCTTCAGCTCAAAGTGGGAGGATATACAGAGACTAACCTGGAGAAGATCCCAAGGAGGAAAAATAAAAACTTGTCATGCTGGGAAGCTAAGCTGCCGGGGCTCTCCTTCCCTCCATCCCTCCTTTCTCATCGCTCCCTCTAAGCCTTTCCTTTCAAATCCGCCACCTCTGACGTGATGCTGAGGCACACACTGCATCCGTGAGAAGCCGTGAAAGTCAACTGAGCAACTTTCTTTGAAAGGAAACACACTTGAGGCAGAAAAAAAAAAAAAAAAAAAAAAAAAGCACTAGCTCCACCCTAGCAGTGTACTAACCCTCTGCTCATAGCTCTCCTTGGTGTGAAAAAAAAATGAAAAATTTTACCCAGTGTGATTACAAAAACAGCCTCGGCACAGCAGGGCTGCTGAGGTGCAGGGTGGAGGTTCAGGAGGGGGATCTGAATTTCTGATAGGCTTTGAAAAAAAAAAACCCAAAGGACATATAGAAGCGGGGAGAATGTCTAACTAAACTCTGCATTGCCTACGCCAGTGCAACTGTGGCATCATCTTAAGGCAGGGAGTCTTTCAAGTTAGAAAACTCTGCACAGGCTGAGCATCACTTGCTTCATTCAACATGTGTCCTCATATGGGTTGGTCAAAAAGTCATGCGAGGAAAATGAGGGGTTCAGCACGGCCTGGGGAGCTTTGGTAAGTGAAGGCTGGTGGACATCAAAGTCTCATTCAAGCCTAGGCACCAAAAAAGAGACTGAAGCAACAACCCAGAGCCCACACTGGGATCCAGAATCAACTCTGATGTCAGGGTCTGTGAGCCCCAGGAAAGCAGCTCCCTTAGGAGACCATCTGATACTTCCAGCTGAATACACCCCTGTTCCACCACAACCAGGTGGGACAGGAACCTCCATGGAGCAGGTGCTCCTTGCTGGTCCTTCTGCTCTGCTCCTAAAGCACATTCCCTAGAAACTAAAAAATGCCTGGAGGCCTCAACTGGGACATGGAGCCCTTTCTTCAGTCAAAAAAAAGGATAAAAAAAGAAATATAAAAAACACAGGTGCAAGATGTCAAGGGTTTGGCTGTTGAGAAATACAAAAGTCAGAACACTGCCCTATTCACCGTAAATAGTTCTGCTTCTCCCTCCCCCGTCTCTTTTTTTTTTTTTTTTTTTTTTTTTTTTTTTTTAATAGCAAGTTCAGTGAAACTTTATCTCTTCCTGCCCTAGTAACCCTACTAAATAATCTGCTATTAGCATGACTCAATTGAGTGGCTTTCAGCTGCTGAAGTCATTTTCTTTGCTACTGTTGGTTCACCGGTGGAAATTTAAAAAAGAGCCCGTAAAAAGCTTTCCGCCCCTGCAAAGTAGCACGCTACTGGAGATTAAAGTACAGCCGAGAAGTTAGCTAGTTGCGTTGTAGTTACAATTAAAAAGGAACCGATTACAGCCAAGAGTTTAACTTCATTGGCATTCAACGCGCACACAGGGAACACAACCCAGGTCTCAAGACCGGGCAGCCAGGCTGGGTTTTCGAGTCCCCTCCTTCAAAAGGAAATGCAGCTCACAACACTACGCAGCGGAGGAGGGATGGAGGCAGTTCATTTCTCTTTACCGCTCAAACCTGCTTTCAAACTCATCACGGCGCCGGTTTGTAGCATATTACAAACTCGATCCGAAAATGAGATGCAGCTACTGAGATACGCCGCCTCTAAAACTCGACTTCTATCTGGCTGTCTGATTACATACTGCTGTAAGCAAGAAACACCTACAAAACACCACAGAACCTAGTGGGGGAAAGTATTTTCCTGCTATATTTTCCCCAGTTTGTTTACTGTGTTGAATAACACTTTGGTTATAGGCGGTTTTCATTGTTTTTCTCGTTTTCCCCTCTTCTTTGTATTTCATGAAGGCACATGAGAGAAAACAACAGTTTTTAAAGGCAGGAAAATGTGATTATGAAACCACGAACACTCGCAGAAGGCATCAGGTATAGAACATGAAAGTAATTTGAACTCTTAGTTAAGAAGAAAAAAAGAACTCCTTGGCCAAGTGTCAAGTTGACGGCCTTAAAATCGGAACGAGAACTGACAGCCGAAAGCCGAGCGTCCCCCAAGCAGCGTCCCAGGTAAAATGAAATGCCAACAGCACCAAATAGCGCCCCGAACGCCCCCG
>NW_009258662.1:3048097-3054061 GCF_000687185.1 Egretta garzetta
GTGTTACGTTCTTGGCATGGGTATTTGAAACCTCTCTCTTCCAGGCAGGCGCAGCCTTGGACCGGGTTGTTGTATGAAAGAAGGCGGGTGGTACCTGCTTGGTGCACCCCTTTCAGAGCTTGAGGGTGTCAGAGGTGGGTTTTCCCTGGCACACCCACTGGGAGACCTTCTGAGCTCCACTGGTCCTGTGGCTTCCTCCTGTGCTGTGAGATTAGGTGTGGTGCTAGGAATTGCATACAGGTGGATCTGGAGGGGGAAACTGGCCTGGGAACCTAGGAGAGGAGCAATGAGAAGGAAAGGAGACTCCAGAAATTTGGGGCACATAGGGTTTGGAGAAGACCATGCAGAATCCCCCCAACCACACCAGCCCTGTGAGACGAGTGGGCTTTGCTGCCGCCTAACAGTCAAACAAATAGGATTATAGCTACAGCAAGGAGACCTACAAATGTCCTTTGCACCCTGACATACCTGTAGAAGACATGCAGCCATGTTCAGGTACCTTCTGTGGGTCCTAACACTCTGGTGCTGAATCTCAAATGGTGTTTCCCTGAAAGGTCAATGCACCATTAGAGGTGCAGAACATGCCACCTGCCGGACCTGTAAAAGAGATGTTTGGTTTCAGATCCTCCAGATGAGGTGTTTAGAAATTTTAGGACCGGTAAGTGTTTACTTTGAACAGGCTGTGATGGTTCTTTGAATACTGTTGTGATTATCTTTCCCTTGCTGCTGATTCCTAAGATGTAAACTATGCATTAAAATGAAGAAAGGGATGGCAAGGCAAGGCAAAGGGAAAGGCTGCTGGGGTTTTGGAAATCAGGAGAAATGAATTGCTTTTAAAGAGTAGTTGTCTCCTTTTTTCTGGAACAGTTTGAGCCGAGTATAACTCATATTCCTGTTACCAGCAGGAGAGAAAAAGACATTTCACGAGGTAGAGGATTTTGCATTTTAATTGCACACGCACCATTAAGTTACATATCCATCCTTCCTGTCTGCATCAGAGTGCTTTATATACTACAAGCATGCAGAAGAGGTTCTTTCACCCCAAGTGAAGGCAAGCTGTAGGTAATTAAAAAACCCATGTATTCCCAACCCAAGCTTAAGTTTTCAGCTCCACTGGTTGCTGATGCTACAATTCGCACAGGGACGTGACAGTTGAAGGACCGTTGTATCTGCCTGTGCTTAGGTTGGATGAGTGCAAGTGTGGGGCATCGTAGTGGCCTATCCCCAGCTGTGGTGCAGCCCCATGAGCTCTCCTCCATCTGCTGGCCCCATTGATATTGCCCCCACATATATACCAGATCCTACCCGAGGGACACAGCAGCTGGTGACATGAAGATCACTTGGCCTATAGGAAATGTCGCAGATCAGAAAATATTTAGGCTCAGGATTAAGTTTCTGGATATCACATGCAAAACAGCGCATTGGGCCACTTAGCTCCAGCATAGGGGCAGAGAAAGGCGTCAGCTTGCGTCCTTTCCCAGCAAAACATTTGGCTGTGCAACAACAAGGTCTCAGAGCAGGAAAAATCCTTGGCAGGACATCTCCCAGACCCTGCCCCAAGGAAAACCCACAGGAGCCCTTTCGGAGGGGGCATCACCTCATCTTGTCCTTCCAGACCTCCAGTGACAGCTCCACGCCTGCCCACAGCAGCCTGTCCCAAAGCTTCATTGCCAGAAAGCATTCCCCTAACGTGTAACCTAAACCTTCCATGCTGTGATTTAAGCCCACTTCTTGTCCTAGCCGCCAGGGACACGGAGAACAGATTTTCCCCTTCTTTCTTTTTTTTTTTTTTTTTTTTTTTTTTTTAAGCCTGGTGGTTTTCAAGAGCATTTGCTATCTAAGGAAAACGAAGAAGTGCAAAGCAATCTAAAAATTCACATCCTTTAAAAATGAGAAAGCATCAACTGCTGTACATTGTTATTGTCATTTAACCCGACTCGTACAACTAATCAGGCTTTGCCTTCTACAACAGACGAGGCCACTCCTGTGGGTGTAGGTATTTGGAAACCAAAAGCCCTTAAAGCTGCATCTTTCTGGTGGAAAATATCACCACAAGCCACCGTGTTTTCTTTCCTGTATTTGAAAACCACCCACATTTTCAGTAAGAAAAAAAAAAAATAAAAAAAAATTAAACTGATTGAGCGTTTTGCCTGGGCAATGGGCCTTTCTGAAGAGTTTCATTCTCAAAATAGTTGGTCTCTGTTGTTTGGGTTTTAAGGAGGATTATTTGCAGTTTATTGTTAATTTAAAGGAGGTGTGGGGAAAAAATAAGTAGGGAACACATTTAATAACTGCTGCGAAAGAAGACAAAATATTCCTCTTTGTCTTCACTTTGAATTGATTGAAACTCAGTTAATGAGTCAATGCACTTGTAAAATAAAGAAGGAAATATAGCAGGTTAGGTCATTTTCAATGTTAAAATAAGACGAAAACCAGGCGCTGTTTTTTTCCTTCTCCTCCCTAAATGCTCCCGTTTCTGCTCAAAGTGTGCACCGCATGTTAACACGAGGTTTCCATTTCAGTCTCTTCTAGCAGTTGTAAAAAAAGGGCTTGGAAAGACCAGCAAGGTCACTTCATCCCTTCTGTTATACAGCTGGTCCGATGCTCCCCAAACCTCCCATTCCCGAGAGACGTCTGTCCGTCTGGCTGTTACACACGTCCAGCTTGGGAGCTCCCCGGCCTCTGCAGAAGAGGACAGGAAATGCAATGAGCAAATCAAACCACTTGCAAAATACTGTGTGATGGTGCATCTCTCCCAGGCTTCACGAGAAAGCGTTGAGTAATTATGGGAGCATCTTTCTACAGGGTCCAGTCTGATTTTACTTCCTTGGAACTCCTCTGCTGGAGATACGTGTTGTCCCTTTCAAGCTATAAAGAGAAACAAATCAACCGTGATGTCGATCTTATCGCTGGTGTTGTTGCAGTACCCTCCGTGTTGTTAGTCTCATACCAAGGACCAACTGAACATACGATGCAAGATGTGTTCTCAGCCCGTAAAGCTTGCTCAGCTGTGATTTTATAAAGGTTCGAAGCTTTTTCTCAGTTCTTATTCAGTCACTTTGGGCTCGATAGTACCGTTTGTCAGCAGCCATGAGCTGGTGGCATTCAAAATAATCAATTTAAGCAGATGCATAAAATGCATTTTAGGGCACAAGGCTGAGGGAGGCAAAGCCTCTGCCTGCCCTCACCTGCTGGTTCCCACAATCTCCCTCCCTCCTGCTGGTGTCCTGCCTCCCCACCCCAGGTTATGGCTTCCTCGCTTTGCTGACTCAACTGATTGCCTCACTGTGCTCTCAGCTGCAGGAGCAAAATGGTCTAGATTTAAGAAAAACAAGCAAAGAAAAACTGAAAAAAAAAGAAAAAAGCATTGCCCTTTGTAACAGGCATCATTTCCACAGGGCATGGCCACATGAAGGGCTGAGTGAACACGGCAGTGGTGGGGAAGAGGTGGGGTGGGTGGTGCAGGGGTGGGAGCAAGTGAAAACCTTCCCAGCCAGCTCCATAGCCAAAAGGTTCATGGTGTGTGACCACACGCTCTAGCTGACACTTCATGAGAGGTGTGGTGCTTTGAAACTGCTAGAAAAATACAAAGTCGTTTGTGAGCAAAAGGTCCTCTCCTTTCCTGGAGAATAGTTTCCGGTTGCTTGTGTGAGTGCAATACCCCTTCACAGACTTCTGCAGAAAGACACCATCTCTAGTAAATCTCCTTGAAATGGGGATCTTTGAGAGATGACTCCAAGCTTGGTCTGTTCTTATGCCTGGGTATTAGCTGTTGACCTCCTTTGGAGACAAACTTCCCAGTTTGGGGGTTGCAGGACAACTGGCACACGTATCCTGCCACTCCTAACTCCTTTGATAATATTAATTAATTGCGTGGGGAAATGTGGAACAAAATCAACAGTAGTCATCTTTGAAATCACAGAGTCACAGAATAGTTAAGGTTGGAAGGGACCTCTGGAGGTCATCCTGTCCAACATCCTTACTCAAGCAAGGCCACATATAGCTGGTTGCCCAGGACATGTCCAGACAGTTTTGGATTATCTCCAAGGTTGGAGACTCCACGACCTCTTTGGGTAACCATATGACACTGGGCTCTTTTTGTAATGCATTTATATACCCTCTGTATTTACTGTCTTCCCAGTTAAAAGAACTTTAGTTTAAATTCAATTGGGAATAGCATAAGTCATTGCCTAGGGAGGTCATGGAGGTTAAGAAATCAGCAGGATTTCAAGTGTGCTCACATTTGTCTTTGTGACTGCATTGGTATTCCGCACAGAAATTTGCACTCTAAAGACAAGACAAGTGGGAGGTTGATCAATCTTCTGCTGCCACTGTGCTAACAATACAGGGCTTTTTGCTTTGAACATGAGATGTTTTTTCAGTTTTAGATCTGGATGTCTGGGTTTTGAGCCTTGCTGCTGACAACTCATACCATGGTGTCCTCCCATGACTGATGTCTGTACTGAGATTTAAGCTGCAGCATAACTGAAATCTGAAATAAGTATCATGGCTAGAAGATGCTTATGATGCTTGCCGAGGTGGGGCAGATGTTGTCCTTGGAGACATAGTCACCTTCTTCAAACTCGTGGGCTCCAGCAGCCCAACTGGTAAGGGCTCTTGCATTTGATCTAGTGATCATGCACTCATAATGGGTTTGAACCCTCCTCCCAGGAATCCAGAAATGGTTTGCGTTTTATTATACGTGCAGTTTCAGCAGACGGTCACAGATTAGGAATCTGTGACCTTAATTGTGTTAATTTTTTAAATTAAAATAGTTTGCAAGAAAAAGCAGTAAGACACCATGACGTTAATACAAATTTGGATCCTAAAAGAATGCTGTCTCATGTAATGGTGAGGAGTTGAGAAGTTTTGCCTGAATATCTTTGATTCCAGGTTATACACTGCAGTTTAGTGCTAGTATTTTGGAAGTGCTGAGTGTCTGACACAGACGCCCCTTGTGCTGGGTGCTGTATGGAATCCTAAAAGGCACCAACTCCCAGCAGCAAATGGCCTTCTTTACGCAGGGAGGAGGAAAGCCCATCAAAACAGGTTGTCAAAGGCAGGACCAAAGTCTCTCACATCCAGTATCTTAGTACCTCCTAGTTTTTAATGTATTTGTCCTTACTGTGCCTGAAAAAGGAACAGCGTTCACTCTTTTATAGACAGGGGACTGAAGCCTAGGACACAGCAGGGGAATGTCTAGCTCTTGGGTAACCAGTCACACATCCCCACTCTATGAGTGTCCAGACGTCTTGTCTCAAGGTGTCTTTTGCTCTTGGACCTGTCTGGAAGGCATGTGGTGAGAACTGACAGGTCAGGGGAGAAGACGGAGCCTTGTCCCATTGGAGAGTCTTTCCTGAGGCATGGCATGAGTTAATGCCAGAAGCAACTCCAGGTGGAGAAGATTTAGCCAAATGAAGATCTGATTTAGCATGGGAAAGACTCCAGGAGCTGTGGTGTCTGGTAGATATGCACACAGCCGCTGGTGGAGACATAAGCACACAAGTGGACTTTCACCAAAGGCATATGCAGATGCTCATCAGTGGTCTTCACGATCTCAGTAGTACTTTTTCAAAGAAAGGCTTTTAAAGTTTATTTGGTTTGAGTGGCAAGGTTTTGGTAACAGGGGGGCTTCAGGGGTGGCTTCTGTGAGAAGCTGCCAGAAGCTTCCCCTGTGTCCGACAGAGCCAATGCCAGCCGGCTCCAAGGTGGATCCACCGCTGGCGAAGGCTGAGCCCATCAGCCATGATGGTAGCACATCTGGGATAATGTATTTAAGAAGGGGGAAAACAATCCTGCTGCAGAATGGCAGCCAGAGAGAGGTGTGAGAATAGAGGAGCAGCCCTGCAGCCCCCCAGGCCAGTGCAGCAGGAGGGCAGGAGGGGCTCCAGGCACCAGAGCAGAGATTCCCCTCAGCCCCGGGTGCAGCCCATGGTGGGGCAGGCTGTGCCCCTGCAGCCCAGG
>NW_009258662.1:3054488-3060859 GCF_000687185.1 Egretta garzetta
TGCCTACCTCCCAACCCAGCGCGGGGATGCTGAGCATCCCCTTGCTCTGCTGAGATACCGCTGCTCCCTGGTATGCTGAGGCCATGCTGTCACCTTCTTGGTTCTGCAAAATGAGGGCTGATCTACCTCCTGCGCTTGGTTGGCACCAGTGCCACCTCCTAGCTGCGAGCAGCCCACTAAAACCCAGCCCTTTCTGTACTTTTTACCTCTCCTCTGTAACCTATCCATGAGTAGGCGTGAGCCAAAGATGACCTGTGAAGGTCTTTGTTTTATTTCGCTGAATTCTCTCTGCATTTCTCACGTGAGCTGGCCTGCTAGTTATTTTGAATTGGCCCATTCACAACAAACGAGGATGCCAGCAGACAGCATTGTTTCCCAGTGAAATTTTGCTAATAATGAGTTATTCAGCTGGGTGCTGTGGTGTGCATGCTCCTTCTAAATTTCCCAGAAATCTGTCTTCCCCACTTGAAAATTAAAGTAAGCTACCGTGAGCAGAGGCTGCTGACGGTAGCATTTCAGACCTGACCTCCTTGTGGTGAATATTGTAGGTGAGGAGTGGGTTTGCTGGCTTGCTTTCTTCTAGTGGTTAAGGTGAAAGGTCAAAACTTTTTCTTCTCGGTGCTATGAAAATGTCTGATGTGAGTGAATTTACCATCAGTGCTGGCTGATGGAAACACATCAGATTCTGGTTAAGGGAACCATTGTCACATCCTTTCTATTATGGTCACAAAATTCTCAAAATGATAACTTTCCATGATAGCCTCTGTTCATGGGAGGATGCTGGGTGTCCAGGATGCTTTTTCAACCAATGACCTCATCTTTGGGACACCCAGCAAGAGACATGAGGGACTCAATTTTCAGCAGCATGGAAGAGAACAAGATTAGATGGCATTAAACATGTCAGCTTCCCTCCGAAAACCAAGCGCCCTTAGGCCAGCTCTGGCAGCCAGGAGAGTGTAGATGCCACAGAGATCTCAGCTAGGATCAGGAGGAGGTACTTGGAGCAATGTCCTGAGCAACTGCGACATTAGGAAGGAACCTGAAGGTAAGATAAGCAATGCTCCTCTCTTTCTGTCAATGGCCACTGTCAATGGATTATAATGCATGTAGGTACCCAAGTGTCTGCAGCATTGCTAGCCAGAGTAGAAATGGGATTTCAGCAAGGGAAGAACTAAAAGGGAGATCCCCAGGCATCTCATGGCTGTGGCTTGGCTGTGTGCTCACTACTTTCCTGCGAATGACTGAAGGCCGCTCCACCAACCCCTTAGAAACAGAACTCTCTGCTTTGTGTGGTCCTCATGTCCACTGTGGTCAAGGGGTCTGGCAGGGTAGACAGAAGCACTGAAAACTCTACACTCATGTTAGGAGACCAGAGGACAAAAAAAGAGAAAGAAATTAAGGACAGGTCAGTGCTGTAGGTGACCTTCAGTATCCTGTCTAAGCCATGAAGTGTGAGAAGATGAGAGGGCTGTGATGGAGGGGCAGGAAGAGCACATGTACAGTGTGGTGGTGATTTGGGACAGCACACAGTGTAAACACTTGCTTTGGGTAGGTGTGAACCCAGAGGATATTGCCTCACTTGGGTTGGTTTTGGGGATGCCGGTGCTGCTGCCTGCCTTGCAGTACAGTGCGAAAATACCTGAGCTCATTTGAAACAAGCTCTCGTAGCTATTTCAAGGAGTTGCTCTGTGACAGCACAGATGTGGGGGAGGAAGGTCTGACTGATCGTATCAAGGAGTCGATATCTGTGCATTAGATCACAGTCTTCTTTGCACATTGTCCTTGTCACTAGAGCAGTGAAAATGCAGCTCTGGGACAACCCAGTGACTATCTGCGAGTCCTCTGGACCCGTGGCATGCAGTAAAGCCTGGACTGTTGTGGTCTTCAGTGCCTTTGTTGTGTGTTGGGAAACAAATGAAAGCCATGGCACTACTTCATGATCTAGTCACATCTCTGCTTAGAGAAGGTCAGGATCTGAAGAGTGAAAAGACTCCAGAGCATCCTTTCCCATCGGCTATCTCTTAGCCGTGCTCCAGAGGCCTTTCACATTTACCCCACCCGCCCCGTTCTGAAGTGTTCACTTATTATTAAAAGTAGGTCATCACGGTCACAGCTCAGGCTCTTTTGTCTCTGACGGATTTGGTTTGAACACTTTGGTTTCCAGACAACGATAAACATGACTGTATATGAATCATTTTTTACCTCTGGCTTCATTTGGTTCTTAGAGAGAGCTCTTAGAAAGGATTAGATGACTGGGAGCCTGCTCAGTAGTGCCTGCAAAGGAGAGGAAAGATAAAAGATGGACAGGGAAAAAACCCTACAATTGCTTTTCTGCTGTCTGATCCAAAGCGGTTTATCCAGGCCTGTGATTTCCTTCAGGATATATAAGAAAAAGCTCAAACGCACCCTGCAATTAAACGACTGAATCACAGAAGGTCCCCCACGCGGGAGGCAAGTGCAGCACTCTAGTTGTACTTCAAGTCTATTTTGAAGGCTTAAGCGGGGCTTAGGTAATAACTAGGCTTTGTGTTTTATCTTTCGGTACAGCCTTGCAGATTTGGATTTAATCCGGGTGTTGTGTAAGGCGTCAAGGTGCTATAACACTAAATGCCTCAAAAGTAACAACTGAAACCTGCAAGTCTTTTCATTTGTGCCTCTGGTTTGTACTCAAATGCTCTTATAATTGCTGAGCACTCTTCCATGCACAGTAGCATTAGTCAAAAGTCCTTTTCCAGGTGAAGAATCCAGGCCTCCATTTATTAGCAACAGAAGAGACTTAATTCTCTTGAAGTCCTGGAACGAATAAGGCTGAAGAGCCAGAGGAACCATGCAGCAACAAAAATGATTTTAAAAGGTCACCGCACATAATCGAGATAGGGAAGTCAGGTCCTACCCACCAATCCTAGGAAATGCAGGGGCTTGTTTAATATTCATTGTGGGCTTTCCCTAAAAGTCAGTGCATGTTTAAAAATGTCACTGCACAAACTCTCAATTCATGCTATTTCTTATGCCATTGCATATTTAGTAACGGGGAATCAGCTCCATGTTGCAATTGGAAAGTCATGAGGTGCACAGGGCCCTGACTTTTTGTAATGTCAGCACACTTAGCCTTGAAGACTATGCAGCTGATTTTGTAATTTCGTTCTAATAGTGTCCCCTTCTTCCCCCCGTTCTTTTTCATTTGAATCTTCAAGCTCTTTGGTACACCTGTTGTCAGTTCTACAGGTCTGGGCATGTTCTAGAGTGATAGCTTTTCACCATGGCTGATATCAAGATGCCAGTGAAATATGAATGCTAAATAATAACTGTGATAATAAGGCATTAAGTATATACTCCCTTTAAGAATTTTATCTTTGGCTTCTGAAATTCATGTTTCATGAGGAACTGCCAGTCTAATTCCTATCCAGCTTGTCAAGATGGCAAAGTCAAAGAGACAGCTCCTTGTAAATCAGAAACAATTCATTGACTTTAGCAGGGTCGTGTTATTTAAACCACAGCAGGCACACCTCCAATCATTTTAGAAGTCTGGATCAATAGAAATACTTGCATGATTTTAGCTCAGTGCTAATGGAAAGGGTTGCTTCTTCCGAGTCTCTGGGGACAGGAGAGATGTGCTTGTGGGAGAAAGCGAGGTGGCGAAATGGCTGGAATCAGAAGTTCAATGGACAGGTCTGTGCTTGGGGTTTACTAAGGGAGTAACATAAGATGCAGACTAAGAGCTTAGTTTAAGAGGAGAAAACACACTTTTTAAGAGCCAGAAAACTTTGCATAGCGAAACCACTGTGGATTAATCTAAAGGCATACAATCAACAAAAGGCAAGATACTCATGCATACAAACTCATATGCATACATAACCATGTGTAATCTGCAGAGATGTTTAGATGCAGAGCTGTAGGAAGGGCATCATCTACATAGGATATCAAAAGAGCCTATGTATATATACAAGACCCCCAGACACCCCAGGATATTGCCAGAGGTGTCTGCTTCTAAGTCCAAGAAGAGAGCCTCGTCATCTGCAGGAGCAGGGCAAACAGGAGGTGGCAGCATCTTAGAGACATAAAAAGAGATGCCCAGATGACAAAGGAGGACAGACCAGTCTTGCATCCCACCTGCCTATGTGAGGATTTATCCGTGTGTATATCTGTATTCTCCACCAGTCTCACTGTTGGTTTTGCAAACATTCTTATTGCGCTTGTCCCGATACTGGAAGAGAGGGGACGTACTTCGCAATACCAACGATATGACTGAGGCAGGGAAGCTGTTTCAGGCTGTTGTACCTGTACAGCCATCTTCCCCTCTCTAGCTTGAAGGAAGTGTGGAAGTAGACAGACTGACTCTTCCACACTTGAACCTTTAATCCTTGCTTCAGTACCTCAGTACTGTGTCCGAGTCACCGTCAGTCCCTCACCTGAAAAGACTTATGGACACAAGGGAAAAGGAGAAAAATTGCAGAGATGGGCACAGACACGTGCAGCCAGAGGCAATATAGGGAGTTTTCAGAAGGTGCGTGTCTGTATTTGGGGAGATGATCTGGAGCACGTGGAGCAGGAGGAGCACAAGACTACAATACTGGCCCAGGTTGATGTTGCACAGCCATTTTCTCGCCACTTAAAAAGAACTGATGCAATTTTGCTTTTGCTGTTCCTGTTGAGGACTGTGGGGCTGTGGAGGAGGTGGCTGCTCCTGCCTAACCTGCCCAAGTGTCCCCAAACATCACGTCTTGTTCTCCAGGGTCCTTGAAGCAGAGATTGCCACTAGCTCCCCAGCTAACCAAGCAGAAGGCTGTCACTTATGTGTTGGAGAAGTTGTACCACTGTGTAACTTATGGTGCCAATCCACTCACTCACCACCTCCTGGATCTGGCCTTCCACCTGCAATCTGAACTTTGAGGTATCACTTTTATTATTGCACAGGTCTATTTGCCTGTTCTTCATCAGGCTGCTCTACTGAGCCCATTAGCAAGCATTTGTCCCCCTTGCTCAAACAACGTGCTTTCCCTCCCTGCCACCGGTTTGTTCAGTTTGGATAGGAGCTGGTTTTCTGTTTGTGCAATACTCTGCAACGTAAAGGGAGAAAGGGGAAGCGATCACTTGTGGCCAGGCACTGGGCACTATAATAAGCAGAGGATGACGATACATGTGAGGCTGAAAGGGAGGCAGGAAGTGCTCCTTCGTACATGAGTAGGTTTTATTCTAATCCATGTGACATATGACCATGCTACTCTGGGGTCAGGCAGTGGCATCCGAGAGCGGTGAGCACACTGAAGGCCACAGCGGAATAGAGATGGATAACAAGGATATCTCCGTCCAACCTGCTGGAGATGCAGTCAGGTACCAATCCGTCTTCCAAGGTAGTTCGGTGATCAAACTGTAGACCACAGAAAAGCCAAAGGGATCATTTTCATATGTGCGTGTGTGTGAGACTTTCGCTTTGAATCCTGCCGCGCTCAATCTGACACAAAGAGGAGAAGAGGGCAGCTACTGCTCAACCCAGCGGGGCAGGTGAAGCGAAAAGTCAAAGTCTTCACCTGAAAATTAAAATGGATTTAGTGACTGCCTCCTAGTGGAGAGTGTAGAAGCCAATTGTTTCATGGGTATTTTTGGAGTGCAGCCCAACAATATAACATGGGACTTGGTTCTGGTAGGCGCCTCAGATTTTACAATAATTCAGGCAACATCCTTGACATTAGTAAGAATTGGTTATCATGCAGGGAGTTTCAGTTTCACTGTGAGCACCTTATCTGAATAGAAATCTGAACCCTCCGCAGATCGTCAGACATAGCTTAGGACAGGAAAATACCTAGCATGCTCTTTATTGCCATACCACCTAATGATGTTTTTCTAAGATATTTTTTCACTGGCAGGTTGTTGGTTTACTGCTTCCTAGGGTAGAATAACAGTGATTTGGGTTTGCCCTTTGCTGTCATGGATTTGAGTGTCAACATAGTCATCACGGTCACTGGAACATGTGAACAGTCCCCAGTATAGAACCCTAGAATCATAGAATCATTTAGGTTGGAAAAGACCTTTAAGATCATCAAGTCCAACTGTTAACCTAACCCTGCCATCCCACCACTAAACCCTGGCCCTAAGCACCTCGTCTGCCCAGCTTTTAAATCCCTCCAGGGATGGGGACTCGACCCCTTCCCTGGGCAGCCTGTTCCAATGCTTAACAACCCTTTTGAGGAAGAAATTTTTCCCAATGTCCAACCTAAACCTGCCCTGGCACAACTTGAGGCCGTTTCTCCTCATCCCATCGCCCATTACCAGGCAGCACAGACCGACGCCCCCCCGGCTCCCCCCTCCTCTCAGGCAGTTGTAGGGAGCGATGAGGGCTCCCCTCAGCCTCCTCTGCTCCAGGCTGAACACCC
>NW_009258662.1:3060946-3065867 GCF_000687185.1 Egretta garzetta
CCCTGCCCTGCTCCTGCTGGCCACACCACTCCTGATACAAGCCAGGATGCCGTTGGTCCTCTTGGCCACCTGGGCACCCTGCTGGCTCATATTCAGCCGCCTGCCGACCAACACCCCCAGATCCCTCTCTGCCAGGCATCTCTCCAGCCCCTCTGCCCCACGCCTGGAGCATTGTGTGGGGTTGTTGTGACTCAAGTACAGGACCTGAAAGTACTCCAAGAAGGAATCTCAGACATCGTAAAAGAGCTTTTCCCCACTCTCAGCTGCTGTAAAGAGAAAATAGCAATTCCATGCTTTGTCCTGGATGAGGTTCCTCCTTTAAATATTATAAGCATTTAATTAGTGATGTGCTCCTCATTGTGGATTAGGAACCCGTTGTGCCTGGTGCTGTGAGTTACGAGAAATTTCTGACTCCAAAATTTGAACGTCAGATGACTAACTTGAGCTAATCACCCTGGGTCAGTGGAGACAGACATGCACTATGACTGGCCTTACATATAGTATGGGTCGACTCCAAAATTTGAACGTCAGATGACTAACTCGAGCTAATCACCCTGGGTCAGTGGAGACAGACAGATGCACTATGACTGGCCTTACATATAGTATGGGTCTGCAGCTCAAAATCTTCTCTTTAGGTCAAACAGACCTTCACATCTTTCCATAGCTGTTGATCTGAAGTGTACAATTCAGAACAGAGATCCTGCAAGGTGGTTGTTAGCTGAACAACAGCTGGAAAGTGGCTGCCTAAACCTGCAAACCCAGAAATTTCCTGGAAGTAGATTGGATCTGGAAATATTAATGCAGTCACAACACTGGTAACTCGGGCTTGGTCACTCCCAGAAGCAGGTTAGCCTGCTGATGGAGAGAAATAATCATCCTCAAACTCTTCCTACTGGATATAGTGGCATATGCACAGTTCCAGGAAGAGTCCCCTGTTACAGGTGAAGCTGAGCTCCCGTATGGAGTGAAGTCCTCCCAGAAGGTGCATAAGTGAAGCTGAAGAATTCAGATGATGGAAAATTTATTGTGAGATTTTTGATTAAACCCTTCTTGTAAAATCCTCATGCTCCCACCCCCTACAAACTTTGAGCAAATGAGCTGTCTCTTCTTTGGTCAAGGAAAAGCCAACATTTCCAATGGCAATTTGTTATTGGAGTTTGTGGGCAGTTTTTTGTTTTTATTCCCCCAGGATGGAAAAAAAAAAACCCCAGTATAAAGCTATTGACTTTTAAAGTAATCCTTTCTGTCAATATAGGCCAAGCAGGTTTTGACTTCAAACAATTTATAGAGATTTGCACACCTCATTTCAAGTGTCATGCCATGATCTTGACTCCATGCTGCAAGTTGTTTAATTAGCCACATTAATCCACTAAGTGAAGGCAAAATGTTTAGTAATGATATCTAACTGGGGCATTGCAAGGGAACTTTGTTGTTTAATTAGGAGATAATTGATGATAGTGCAGAGAGTATCGGGTTATAAAAGGTTTTTGCATGCCAGTTGGGCTTGTGCTGAGCTCAATACAATAGCTTTTAAATGGCCTGTTCAAATTAATTGCCATTATTATGGTACATAGATTTAAGAGGGGCCATTATTCATGAAAAATTTGATTTTAGCATTCCTTTAGATCTAGCTAATTAGACATAGGGATAATGAAAGGTACCTGGAAGGAATGGAGAGATGGTGAATTAGCCATCTGACAAGGAATTAACTGTAGTGTTGCACTAACCGAGGAATCAGCTCCATAAGGGACCTTGGACATGGAACTGTTGACGCTTCATCTTTCTACTATTTTTAGTGTAGCTATGATTTAGAAACCTGAATGTGCATATGGGATGTGGAATCCAGGTAGGTCCTTGGTTCTGAGGATAGTTGTGTCTTGGCTGATTTGGTGATGCCTGTCAAAGCCAAGGTCCTTTTTTAGTCATTTCCATCATGGAAGTAATTTTGAGTGAGCCAAGCCCTCCTGAAGTCAGTAGCTGTCCCTTCATGGAGTTCGAGGGCTTCTGGCTTGGGGCCTAAGGAAGATCTGAAGGGTAAAACTCAAACAGAAAAAGTAATTGAAGGCAACTGGGAGAGAAGGAGGCCAGCTGGGGATCCCTCAAGTTCCTGTAGGTTTGGGACAGGAGAAAGCATCCTGGTGGGTAAAGCCACAGCATTAGGCTGTTGAAGGGGGAAATATCTGTTACAGGGCTCTGCTGAGCACAAGGAAACTCAAGTGACGCTATGCTTTCCTACTATAGTTCAATGTCCTGGCTCCACTTCTACTCCATGGCCTGGCAGAACACAGCCACCATTCGCAGCTTCACTACACAATTTGAAAAGTCAGAAAAATATAGGGGAGTTGAACTGATGTCGCGTGTGTTTGGCATCAAAGAATACCTGGGAAAAGCAAGCACTTGAAGGCATTAACTCAAATCATTGCCATGGCATTTCAGTAGCTTTTGGTTTGGTACAATTTTGCTAAAGATGGAAGTTTTTCAGTCCTGCTTTGCCTGGGTTGACTCAAATGGGTGGGATTCGTCTCCCCTAAGTTTAGTTATCTCCCTTTGAGGAGGCTGCTGTGGCTCCATGGTTGTCATTGAAGATCTCATCAATAGCCAGTGGAGTTTAAAGTGCAATTTAATTGACTGAGCATGGGCGTATACTTCAGAGCGGGATAAACTGCACTATGAACATCATTGATTGTCTGCCTTCTTGACACCTATGCAATCAAACTCAATCCTCTTACCATACAATCTATTTCAGCATCTCATTCTCTTTACCACTAGAAAGATGATTTTTCCTTAACTTCCAACTCAAATCCACCACAATGCAGCTAAAGTCTCTGACTTCTTACCCTGTGATATGACACAGACCTATAAAATCACAAGTGCCATTGAGACAACAAGTAAGAGATGATTGTCCACAGTGTTTTCTAGTATAAGAACATCAAGATATCATCAACTTATATGAAAGAAGTAGGTTCAAGGAAACATGCAGATTTAGATCTTTCTGCAGCATGCAAGACCTGTGACTAAGTTATGAAACCTCTCACTGGAGGATCTTGTAACCACTGAAAGCTTATGCAGGTTCAGAAAGCATGGATAAAAATCCCTTGAGGGTTATTAAATTCCACTAGACCCTTTCTGGCTTAGGAAGTTGTGGAAATACAAGTTTCTGGAGATTGGGAATATCGAAGTATTACTGTGTGTTTGGCCTATTATGATTTTCCTTATTTCATTTGACATTAGTAGCTCTCAGAGACTGGGCACCCACCTGCCTGCACTGCATTTGTCTGTCTTAATGGTACATTGCTCCAATCCAGTCTATTTTTCCTTGTAGATGATCTTTTGTCAGCCCCTGAGGTCTGTCTTGCCACCCTTATCTATTCCAGACCTTTCTTGAAGAGTAGGCTCCAGGCTGGACCTCATCCTCCATGGGCACCAAGGTTTACCTCACCTTTCTTTTTTGTAGTCTGTGCTGTCCTTTCTCCACCCTAAAGCGCCGTTTCCTTTGGGTATAAATATCTCTCATGAACAGATGCAGGCTGGTGTAAATTTATGGTATGCAAATCAGTGTGATATAAGAACATCTGCTCTGCCAGCATGCTAACAGGGGAAGGAAAGGGAGGGATTTAAAGTCCTAAGAACTTTCCAGGTAAAACCATTCCTGAGAAGATGTGGCTTTCCACCTCTCGTTGTCCTCACCATATCCCGCTCCGTCCCTGGTAAATGTGGCTGCTATACTGAAGAGCTGGGACAGAAATGTCAGCTTTCTGGTTAAAGGACCAGAGGACAGTTATAGTACATCTGCAGTTACTTCTTGTAGCTGTTAGAGACTTGATGCATGATCTCCCTCTCCTGATTGCTGAATTTATCGGATGCCTGTGCCTCCACACCTGGCTTGCCTGTTGTGCTCGTCAGAAACCCAGGGTGCTGGGACCTCTCTGTGCTGCTTTTAGTCTTATTTCTAATTTGTTTCTGATGTTTTATTCAGCAAGATCCCAAGCCTGGAACTCTTGACGCTTTATGAGGTGTAAGATCTAGATTCGGACTCAAACTTTTAGGCTTGGGGCCATTTTCCGGTTATGAGACAGAGGTTATTTGCATATAATTTCTTGCTTCAAAATGATACGAACCCCTGAATTAGCATAGGCCTAATGAAGAACATTTATTTCAGAACACTTTCTAATAATTCCCAGCTACACTTTATAGCAGATATTATGTTCTAACAAATACCCTCTACAGAAGCATTGCCTTCCGGCGCTTCTGAAATCCTTTAGTGGGTGGAATATGATTATAAGGAAAAAAAAAAGTAAAATATGCAAAGGTTAAAGCAGACAGTTGTGAGGTATTTTCAGATCTGAACATCTTGATCTTTGTGATAATTTGTTTTCCGACATGCTATGTTTGCTAAAAAAAAGCTTAAAATAAAAGTTAGTAAAATACTTTACTTCGGGGACTGGCTGGTTGGCTGTGAAGTGCCAGACTGCTCTTTAACTTTTCTCGGCATTTATGGGCTTATCACTTGCTGAATTGCACTTAAATGTCACATTCTCGGCAGAAAATGGAGCTGATTTTGTAGAAGGGTGCCTGGACTTGGAGGGTGCCAGACAGTTGCTCTGCCATAGGTGTCTAGTGCCATTTTAGATGTGCCAGAGTATCACGTTGTCACGCTCGGCTTCTAGCCACACATCCAGAAAGGCACAGGTCCTACGTTGCCAGCCTTGTCTGAATGTCTCAGATACCCTGGGCATCTCAGATGGCCCCAGGCATCTATGCTGAGGTAAGTGAAACAAGCCCTGACTCTTTCTCATGTTAATGCCATCGATTAATGATTGATTTAGGAGCACTCCACTGAAATAATACAGAAAGAAAGAAGGCAATTAAAATATGATCCATGTTCTTCATTTAAATCATAGAATCATAGAATCATAGAATC
>NW_009258662.1:3065977-3075580 GCF_000687185.1 Egretta garzetta
TCCCTACACTTTTTGATTTGCAGTACCCTGTCATTGTTATTTTTTGGAACTGGCAGCGTATGGAAGAGGACCATACAAACCCTCTCACTCAAAAGCTCTCTGATGCTCACTGAAAATGCAGGATAAGGCTTGGGTTCATACGTCCCTCCCGCTTTCCAATCTTATACCTGCAGTTAGAAATAAGATCATTTTCTCAGGTATGAACTGAAATCCTGCAGCACATTTCTCCTGGAAGGCAAAAAAATCCTTGGCCAGTTCTCTGACACCCAAACAATGCTCTTAATCACGGCTGGTGGAGGTAACATCCTGTCTTCTTTCGTGTTTTCTCTGATGATTTCTACCATGATCTTTCACGATTAGCCACCTCCCACGTTCTAGTCAAGTACACTGGTTTCCTCCGCTCCCCAAAACAATGACTGGCCTCCCTCCCCCTCAAAAAAGTAAATATTTGATGTTGGTGGGGGAATTGCTTTAGACTGGGGAAACTGTGGGCTGTGCAGATGCTGGCAGGCTACACGAGAGCTGCCAAAAGGGATTTTTTTGGCTCCTTCTCTGTAACCCTGCAGCCACTGTCCCGTGAGAGCAGAGCTGGTGATTGATTGTATGGCTTAAATTGTTGCACGTCAGTGTGATATGGGGGATAAAGCACCCAGCTCAGGAGATCTTCAACAGCACAGAGAAAGTTCCCTGCCTCCGTTTCCCTTTTTCCCACAGAAGGAGAATGCAGTGCTGGGATGGGCTATTTCCAATCTGAGAGTTTAAGGAAGAAAGAGTGAATTCCATGAATTACCTGTGGATTTGCTGCAGGGGACCTGTTCCTTTCACCCACTCACAGGGCCCAGGCAGCAGCACAGAGGTTTCTCCTGTGTGGATTCTCCAAGGTCTCATAAGGGTTGTGTTTACAATTGCAGCCTTGGTAGGTGGGGATGGGTCTCCATCTTCTGCCTTCCGCCTCTTTCTGTTAACTGTGTAATACTCAGACCTCTCAGTCTGATGTTCTTGAAGCTGTCCCAAAGGCATGGAGCAAGGGATGGACATGGGACATGGCTCCACAAGCTTCATTGCTGTGTGAAACAAGGCTGAGACATGCCACCAAGCATGTGCTCCAGAGGAAATATTAACCTGTAAGTCTAGGAGACAGCAAAGATGCCTCCCTCAGTAATCTGCGAGACTGCAAGAAACCCCAGAGGTGCCCTTGGCCAACAGCAAGGCAAAATAAGATCAGGCTGAGAAATGAAACACTGATTTAATTATTATAACAAATTGTTTCCACTGCTGCAGGATTACGGGTCCCCTTATGGCACTGGGCACAGTGTGCTTGGGACTGAAAGAAAAATCAGCTACACAGGTCCATTGGCCTGCCTTGAGGAACCAAAGTGTTTGCATGGCCAAAACATTTTAGCACAGCCAGAGGTGGCTAGAAACACAGGATAATAATGTTTGAAAAATAAAGGTGACTTGGAAGAAGAAAGTGGAAGTCAACATCAGCATCTAAAGGGAGTCTTTGGACCACAGATGGGGCAAGGAATAGAAGGTGGTTTTCTGCTCTAGACTGCCCTTACTGCTCTCCATAAAGGTTGTTTCTTGACCAGAATTTGGTGCCTTCTGACCTTTGGGCTCATCAAGATTTTTTGGTGTGTGGAAAAACACCTAAACATGTTTATTAACCCCTGACCCTGCACCAGTGGCTATATCTAGACTGCTAAATCAAAACAGGCAGCAATTGCCTGTCCTGGGATGGTGTGATGGGTTGACTTTGGCTGGATGAAAGGTGCCCACCAAGCCGCTCTCTCACTCCCCTTCTCAGCTGGACAGGGCAGAGAAAATATAACAAAAGGCTCGTGGGTTGAGATAAGGACAGGGAGAGATCACTCAACAATTACCGCCATGGGCAAACAGGCTTGACTTGGGGAAATTAGTTTAATTTATTGCCAAATCCAATCAGAGTAGGGTGATGAGAAATAAAAACTAAATCTTAAAACACCTTCCCCACACCCCTCCCTTCTTCCCAGGCTTAATGTCACTCCCCATTTTCTCTCCCTCCTCCCCTCAGCGGTGCAGAGGGACGAGGAATGGGGGTTGGGGTCAGTTCATCACACGCTGTCTCTGCTGCTCCTTCCTCCTCAGGGCAGGACTCCTCACACTCCTCCCCTGCCCCAGCCTGGGCTCCTCTCCCCACGGGGCCACAGCCCCTGCCAGGAGCCCACTCCAGCGTGGGCTTCCCATGGGGTCACAGCCTCCTTCGGGCACCGGAGCTCCTCCTGCCCTCCTGCTGCACTGGCCTGGGGGGCTGCAGGGCTGCTCCTCTAGTCTCAGATCCTCTCATTTCTCCTGCTACTGTTCCGCAGCCAGGTTTGTGGGTTTTTTTCCTTCTTAAATACATTATCCCAGAGGTGCTACCACCATTGCTGATGGGCTCAGCCTTCGCCAGCGGTGGATCCACATTGGAGCTGACTGGCATTGGCTCTGTTGGACACAGGGGAAGCTTCTGGCAGCTTCTCACAGAAGCCAACCCTGTAGCCCCGCTGCTACCAAAACCTTGCCATGCAAACCCAACACAGATGGGTTCCTGGCTATGTCCACACTGCATTGCACTTGGCCCTGGCTCTTCTCTATGCCATGTCTTTTGTTCCTGTGGTCCTGAGACAGCTTTCTTATCTGCATTGTCTTTATTATCTGCACACCTTTTTTATCTTGTTTTCAGGTCAAGGTCGCCACAATAAGGCTGCAGAGGAGCCTGCTAGAGTTGTGCTTCATAGCAGGAACCTGACAGCAAATGTTTCATACCTTCGAATGTGGCATGAAGATATATTGGTGGGTGTGAAGCCTGCAGGCAGCAGCCCACCCCTTGAGCTTACTCTCTGTCCCTCTTTCATTTTACAGCACCTGCAGAGCCAGGAAAGCCACTATGGGAATGCTTCTTGCAGTCTGTTGGTTTGATGTCAAACAACAGAAAACCATTTAGGAAAAGGATAGGAGTGTGATAGACCTTTCTCGTAGTCCCTCAGCCACCTCTTCAGTCTGGAAATGAGTCCAAGGTTATTTAATTGCTCCTCCTTGGACTGCTATTCCACACTTTTTTATCATCTTTGTCATCCTTCTCTGCACCTTTCTCTTGAGCTGTAAAGCAAAGCTCGCTCTTTCATGTTTTTTTACAAGTAAGTAAACACAAGACATGAAAGACATGTTTACAGAGAAATCCTCCTTAATGTATTATTCATTTGACTTTTTAATAGGAGTGTTTGTGTAGCCCTGGTGTCCCGAGGATATAAGTAACACAGGGTTTGTAGAGAGAGGTAATGTTTTTATTAGAGCAATAGATAGATTTAGGGAGGAAAAAAATGACCAAGTTGTGGACATAGAACTCCAGCTTAAAAGCCTTTTGGAGAAAGGTTTTTGTAAAGAGAAACTTATCTATGTTCCAGATGCTATCTGGAGTCATAGAAGATTTGACATCTTTCCTCAACATTCTTTTAAATTTTTTTAAGAGAGAAAAGAACATGACTGAGAAGCTCGATGTAAAGGTTAAGAAATGCGCAATGCTGTTGACTACTGAGCTAATTAACCTAATACAGCCTTGTCAACACAAACTGCTGGGAAGCTGTATTTCTTTCATTGACAGGCTGATACATTTTGGTTTGCCTTTAACCTGCTTTCATGGACTTCGTCTACAAGAGATGATGACCTGTCCATTTGAAAATTTATACGAACTTTACTCTGTCGATTCCACTTTGCACCTTGGACAGTATCACAGTGGCATCCTCATGCTGACAAACTTTAGGCCCTTGGATCTGAATTATAAGTATTTCAGAAGCTGAAAATTCTGGCTGGTTTTACCACCCTCCCCTACAGCTGACCAGGGGCTTTCACTGCAGAGATTGCTAGAATAGTTTAAAGCAGTGCAGAAGACTGATTTCACAGGATCAGGACCAGTCTTGCCATTAATTCTGCCAACTCTGCTCCAAGGATGGGAATATCTGGTGGAAACAGAGCAACAGGAAGGAAGGAAGAGATGGCAAGATCTGAAACACAGCACAACACACAGCTTGGTGCTTTGTGCCGCTTCCACGGCTGCTGCAGCAAATAAATCCCAATGGCTGCAATCCCTTTGGGTTCCTGTGAGTTTCTGAATCATCCTGAGATATTAAATTCAACAAAACAAAACAGGGGAACAGGGACTGAAGAGGGAACCAAAGTATTAGGGAAATACTTTCAATCAAAGCTTAGTTTGTTGCTTGAACAGCAAAAATACAACCAGACTGGATGCAATGGACAAGTCCCTCTGAGCACAGACGTCATGTGAAGGGAGAAGCTGCTGGTTTAGCGCAGCCTGGGAAACCTGTATTTAAAGGCTGGACCATCTAGAGGTCATTTTGACTGCAGTGGGTCCCAGGTGGGCTCGAAGTTTTTTTGAGGAGGAGGCCAGAGGATGGTAACAAGGACCAGGGCATAGGGAACATGGCCATGGCAAAGGATGG
Organism: Egretta garzetta; assembly: GCF_000687185.1. Taxonomy (NCBI): domain Eukaryota; kingdom Metazoa; phylum Chordata; class Aves; order Pelecaniformes; family Ardeidae; genus Egretta; species Egretta garzetta. The sequence continues at coordinate 3,070,456 of NW_009258662.1, forward strand.
AAGCCATTGAGGATGTTTGGATGAAGAGAAGTGAGCAGCAAAGCAGGATATGCCTACAGCTTTCAAATAAGCCAGTAGTGGCAAAGAAAGAGGTATATCTCTTCTCCGTGTCTGCTGAGAACAAGATATTTAGGTCTGAAATTACAGGAAAGGCTGTTTGCATTAGACATTTGGGCGTACTTTCTAATCCCTCTCTGAATCATTGCTTTTTAAGAAAGATATCGTCGGTGGCTTCCTGGGTTGACCTTGTCTTTGGCTGCGTAGGGTGTCCCAAGATCAGATTGGTTCAGTTTGGCTGATGGCTGAGGTTTGACTGATAGCTTTGACTGATGGTTTGAAATGATGTCTTGCTTCAGTTTGTCCTGACTCTAACTGAGATCTTCATGTTGCACTGCAATTGAAATAATGCTAGGAACATAATAATAATTTAAAAAATTGTATTTTGGTGAGAATATTTACAGAGAAACATCTGTAGAGTTTGTGACTGAGGAATCACATTGAACTTTTCATCTTGTACTATTAGTTTAGACATTGAAAAAGCCTTTTAATGCTAGAACTAGTGATGCATTGGAGTAGCTTTTATGGGGAGGGGATGGGAACTCCAATATTTCTTTCTCTTTTCAAAATAGACAAACATTTACTGAGGAGGTCTTGGGCAGGGCTGATTTTGCCTTGTGATAGAAGGATGGAAAGGATAATCTATTAGGCTTCTGCAAACTCTGTCTCTTCTAAAGGTGCCTCCTCTTTCTAGCCTTTTGGATACCATACTTTTAATGAGAATCAGGAGCTTTTTGGGACTGCTAAAATGAAACTAAAGATCCGTATATATTTTGGTTTGTGTTTTTGGGTCGTGATTTCCTGTATCTGCTGTGCAATGTATCTGAACTGAAATGAGGTGGAAGGGCTGCAGCTGGCCAGCCCCAGCTCTCTCAGCTCCCCCATCTCCTTGGCTCGGCTTGAACATTCGTCCTGGGAGTGAGCTCCTGAGGAGCACCAGGCCTTGGCTTCACAACTGCCAGATATATGTGTCACAAAGTTGTCAAAAGATTTTTTAATTTTGTCCAGCAGTTAAGCCCAACTTGCAGTTCTGGATGTGCTCAGGCCTCATTCCAGGTTTCCACTTTCTTTCTGGAAGGTTTCCACTCTTCTTTTCTCATATATGAGCTGGTCCATATATGTCGAGGTGATGATATTGATTTGGACCATAGGTGGAGTGTGATGGGTAATTGAGGATAGAGTGAAAGATGATAGAGCCATCATGACACCAATAAAACCAACACAATATGAGTGCTAAAAGGGTCTTGGCAGGTACACAGCAAAGGTTTGTGCAATACCTGTCCTCCCTGAGTTACCCTTACCTGGTGCTGTATATGGTCCACACAGTGGGCATATCTCAGTCACATAAGAAAAGCCTTAAATGATGCAGGAATGAAACTGGAAGAAGGTGACAGTGGTCGTTTTGGGGATTGCTAATGTACAATGTAATAACACAGTGCTCAGAGCGAGCTGAGCCCTGGATATCTGCTGACAGCTTGGGATGCCGTGGGCTGCACTGGATCCAACAGGCTGGATAAATCAGAGCTGAGCTTATGCAAAAGCCATGTAGATATGGCTCCCAGATCCTGAAGGATATGGGGCCAACGAGTCCATAAAAATTACTCTTGTGGGTGAACAGCCATGGATGCTTGTAGCAAATGCAAATCATTCACTTTAATTTATTTGTTTTTTCATGTTTCAGGTGACAAGGTTAGATCAATGTTGCTTATATTCCCTGTCACACAAAATGAAATCGAGTTGAAATTCAACCTCAAATCACTCATTCTTCTAAGAAGTCTTTGAGGAACACATTTTCCGTGAGAGAGTCAAGGGTTACAGATGCTACAGAGGAAGAAGGCAGCCTGACTTTCAAAAGAATAGAGGAGTTTTTATAGCAGCTTCAAGTTACACCATATGAAGTTAAAAAAAAAAATAGTGTTCCCAGATGAAAAGCCTGGGAATAAATGAAACTAAAATAAACCTCTTCAACTTCATACACAGAGGAATATTATTCTTCTTTCAGTTGCTCTACTTTCATGCTGGTGTAACTCCAAATAATTCGTTTTAGTTACTTCTGTTTGTGCCAGCTTTGGGGAGGACAGATTCAGGCCCAAGCACTGGGTTAGTGATTGACTCATCTTTTCCATTACAGAGAGAAAAACAGTGAATAGAGTTTTTATGGCTGAATCTGGCTTTCAAACTGAAAAAATTTTATATATATAATATACACACAAACACATATATATTTTTATGCCTATATATCTGTAAATTCTTTTGAACCCATTGGACCTTGTTTTTTGACAGGCTTCTGAAATGCACCATTTAAAGAAAATTTATGTTTGAGGCAGATCTCAAATGTGAAATTTTTGAAGATTGTTTGACAGCACACCATGCCAAAACGAAACTGATGATGCAATCTCTAAAATTGCCCGGACAATGACACGTTCTGGTATCCCATTACTCATGTAGGTTTTTGTGTAAGTATGAATATTCTTCTTATTTTTTTTATACAATAATTCAAGGGAAGGCTGTTTTCCAGTTTATTTTTGCAGATATATGAGAATCAATTCAGAGTTCAGCTGTTTGGGCTTATAAATCAGGCCTAGAGCCCATGAGCAAGCCATAATCTTTAAAAAAGAAGAAAGATGTTTCTGTGAATGAATGTTGCCAATATTTATGTGTCCATAAGCTTACTGGAATAAAATTGTTCAGGTGTTTGCAGGATAGAGCTATTAATTCAATAAGAAGTGATATGGGGCAGTGTATAGTACACTACCTTGCTGTCTTTCAGGGTTCTGGCATTCTTGGAGTATCACTTTCTCTCTCCTTCTTTACCCTTTTTGATAGTAAGCACTTATGGAGAAAAACTGGTGCCTTATTATATATTCCTCCTTTGTAAAAAAGGATCCGCACCGAATGCAATTATAACCCAAAAATACTGAAGGGTATTTGATGTGAGAGGTGTTCATTGGCTCCAATGAGAGGAACAGGACTGGCAATAAGGGGTTTAAACTGCAACAAGGGGGAATTAGGGCAGACACTGGGGACCGTGCTTCATCAGCTGTGACTGAGAAGCTCTGAACACGTTGCTGCAGGCGCCTTGCAGAGGGTCCTTCGTTTGAGATTTTAAGAACAAGTCAGGTGAACTTGCACATGTGGGAGATTTTAGTGAGAAGTTAAGCAAACTTATACAGAGACCTGAAAGAAGTAGGGTTGCTCCCACCCTGGGACAGATGGTGGAGGAGGTGGTCTCTTGAGATCCTATTTTACTGTGATTGTGTGATTTCTCTGAACACACACTTACACCACCTATGAGTCCAGCTTTATATTTTTCTGTATATATTTCTGTACCGTGCAAATAAGAGCAATTACCGTAGATGACAAACATGGTGCATTTACAGTGGGTTACGCAAGGTTTCAACCCACATTGCATTTAATGGAAATTATGCATCTGAGTCACAGACCAAACAACGGCATAGAAAACAAAAGGTGTTAGAAGACTGTCTGTACATTTGGATGTTGTAGAAAAAAAGGTTTAATTATGGCTAGCTTAGCAAAAGTTTGCTGTTAGCCTATGAGCAGTTAATCCTGAGTTCAAAATCCTAAGACTGGTTATAATACGTGTTTACGACAGTGCAATGGGAAAAAAAGGCAGTGCACGAAAAATCTCTTTCGGTGTGTGAACGACTCATTGCTTACTGAACTTTATGAAGTTTCTCTCCTCACAGTAACAAAGAGTTTCTGCATTTTGCTCTTAATATCATGGGTGATTTTCTGTTTCAGAAAGATGGGCACTAGAGAGGAAGTAGCAACGTTAAATAGACATGATCACCGGCACTGCTGTCATACTTAAATTGACATTGAAATAGATTGGCCATGAAATATCAGAGAAATGTTCAGCTGAAGTCAGACTAATCCATGCTGAATGTGTCTGGAGAATCAGAGTTCAAAACCTGGAAATTCAAGACAAGAAGAAGGAAGCCCAAGCAGTGCTCTTAGGACAGGACTTCCAGAAATACTTTGGAGCTGCTGATGGGTTTTTGTGCCCATGTGGAAAGTGCATGGTAGGGACAGACTTCATGAAAGGCTGAGTGTCATCCCCAGAAAATGAGGCTTTAGTAAGATTCTTGTGCAAAAATGAAGCTTTCCAAAACACTGTCAGCTTATCTGATCTTGGGCAATGTGCTGGAGATGAATCCTTGTGAAGATTAACTCTGCAGGGACTGAGGAACTGGAAGATGACTGCAGGAATGAAACTCTCTCCTCAGCTTTGCAAACTTTCAAGAGCCTTTCAGGCCTTGATTTATTGGCTGATAGGGCTGGCAGGCAGCTCAAACATTATTCCAGCGGCAATCTCATGTACCTGTGTATTATACATAGCAACAGAAGTCAGGTCATGAATCTCGTTTCAGAAAACAGTAACAAGCTAATCAATATGCCAAGTGATTTTTACATATTTTTTTTTTCACCAGCAATAGGAGCCATTATCCTGGAAGCAATATTCTTTGCATCCTAGGATGAACACAGAGATGTAGACACATCACATTTACTGCAAAACAGCAGGTATGAGCAAGACAACTTGGGTAGCTCTGGCCAGCTTACCCCTAAATAAAGGGAACAAAGAGCTTTGCATTTGGCAAGCTCTTGTATGGCAAGCTAGCATGAACTGAGAAACACAGACAATTAATCAGGAGGAACTAATGTATGATAACACGCTACTGCACAGTGATTCTCATGTGTGAGGGTACCCGAGCTGCGCAAAGTGAAATAATTGAAACTCAAACCCTGAAGAAAGTGGGGCCCTGGCACACTCCTTGGGAATGAATAATAAACATTTCATGCTATAAGGAGTAAAATAAACTAATGAGAAGTAGTAATACACTGCCTGGAAGATGACCCTGTTATAAACCCTAAACAAACTGCACCTTTATGGGGAGAGGAGAGCTGCTGCTTCATATTGCATCGCCATGGTAAACGTGCCACAGAAAGGAAAACAGTCAGAAGGTTGCTTTATTTCTGTCAGCAGATGGCTGTGAAACACTTTATGCTTTTAATGTTTTTCAGCTAACTCAGGCAGAGGAAGTTAAAG
>NW_009258662.1:3075719-3094013 GCF_000687185.1 Egretta garzetta
GAAGGAGCACTGCACTCCACATCAAGACAAGACATGTGAGAGTGGTGCTTTAAAACAGCTATTATCAAAAGAAGTTGAAAACATAGAAGGCTTTATGACCGATCTAAGTTTGAAGAGAAATTCTTGCTTTGTGGGAGGCTAGATCCCTCGATAGGAGATCAGAGTGTGATGGTAATCAGGAACTAAAAAGTCAGAAAGAGAAACTATCGGCAGATTAAGAATTAACCCTTGACGATGTGGTTAGGAATGCACTAAGGAAAAACTAGGACAATTCCCTCAAAGCACAGCCAGAACTGTGACATCATGAAGCCCCACGTACAGCTGAGGATGTAGTTATGGGTTTCCAGTGCCATCAACACTGGTAGCAATTGGTGTTTCCATCCCTGCTTGCAGTTTTGGGTTGTCTACAGGGCCAAGTACTACCTAGAAGCATCCCACAGGGTTTATGTGGATGGGTATTTGATTTCAAGAGTATAGCACATGCCTACATAAATCCTGTGGAACAGTAATATTAGATAAGGTGAACTCCTGTGAAAAATAAGTGTGCCGGTAATCACCTCATTCTCAAGGCCATATCCAAATGTCTCCACAAACATGATCTGGCAGCTGGAATAGCCAACTGGATTGTTACCCTGTAATGGTATCTAATCAACATGGGCTGTGAGCCTCCTCAAATCATAGAGTCATTTAGGTTGGAAAAGAACTTTAATGAAACTTTTCAGCTTCTGAAAAGTTTCATTAAAGTTCTTTTCCAACCTAAACGATTCTATGAGTCTATGATTCCGGAGTCCCAGTATTACCTGTTCAGAAGTAACACAGGTAAGACGCCCATAAATTCTTCCAAGAAGGTGCATGAGAACAAGAGTTCAAGTCAAACTGGTAGTAGGTCAGAGCAAGATGTGCTGTTCATAGACTTCCTGTAGCTGTGGCTTTATATTCAATATCTCTATATATCTCTTCATGGATTTTTCTTCCACCAGTTTTTCTGGTTGCTTTTTTCATACCAGTAACCTTTCAGTATTAATGACATCCCACAAGGAGATTTACATGTATTAGCCTCCTGCAATACAAGTATTTACCAATACCATCACCACCAACAGATCGTGTAGTTCTTGCATGGGAGATCTGAAAGGTCAGTGACTCCAGAATCTCACTGAGCTGTTGAACCAAACCTTAACAGTTAACGAATACTTCTCATATTTTAAAGTTCTGCTTTCTGTTAGTGTTGACTCTTGTTACTGCTATCACTTTACTATTGTTATTACAGACATATGGGTCTGGGAAAGGAATATGTGCAGAACTGTGTTTCTAAGAGGTTTTGTTATGAGCCTGGTGGATCCAGGAGTACAGCTGTAACCAGGACCTGAAGTGGGTAGAACTTTGCTGGATTACTTAGCTCCAAGTTACTACTGAACAAATGTCTTCCAAGGACCTCTCAGAGCTGTTTTGTCCCTGGTTCCTTCTAACTGATGCATAAAGTCATATCTCTTTTGCACAATAACCTGGTTTCCAGAGTGAGTCATGACTTTTGCCAAAGCATCTTGAACTTACTTGGTGACTCTCCAAAGCACCTCCTCATCGCACAGCTTGTGGTGACATGGTGCAGCAGTGAGGAGCAGGACTCGGTACTGCACTGAACGAAACCACAACCAACCCCAGCCCTCCTTCCACCCAAGCAAGTGGGACACCGTGGCAGTGGTGCTGGGGACTGCTCCCACATCTACACTCTCCAAGAACCAAGGCTTGGGTGCAGGAGGTCTTTCACCTCCCAGCTGCTCTCCTGCATCTCCATGAGCAAAGAAAAGGAGCTTGAGTTAAGATGTGGACAGAGCTGGGACAGTCATTAACTTCTGGCCTCAGTAGCTGAAATTAATAGAATAAAAATATGGGAGGGGAGTGAGAGGGGATTACAGAGGAAGGCGTTTGAGGGGCATTCTCTGGAAATCAACAAAGCAACTCACAGGAGGTTTCTTTAAGTCAGGCTGAAATGTTTTGTTCCTCCCTAGGTTCAGTGGTTTCTTTTATTTCCCCTGTGTTTAACCCCCTGTCTGTTAGTGTTCACAGTGACTTTTCAGAGGAAACAGGTTGCTTGAAGTCCCAGTGTTTCATTTTGGAAAAGCAGAAAAGCAACTTCTTAGCATTTGTATTCCTCATTTAAGGGGAGAGGGGGAGTTTGTTGAATTCTGCTTAAGTTGCCAAATACTTCTGGCCATCCCAGTTTTTCTTGTCATTCCCTTCCTTGTACACCCATCAGCCAGAACCCATCTCTGTTTTCTGCTAACTCACCCCACCAGCCTTGGTCACCACTTCTCATCCTACTTGGCATTAGGCTGATCCAGCACCACCTAGCGCAGTGGCTACAGAGGTCTGGAGGGACCTGGGGCTGGGATTGAAAGCCAGTGACCCTCCTGTGGTGGTGACCTTTCATTTCTACTCTGTAAGACTCCCTTGAGACCATAATTCCCAGAGCCAAATGAAATATCTGATGTTTGTGTGAGGAGCATGCAAGAGCTGTTTCCGTGATATGGCCATAGCTGATGTGGGCATGACAGTTTGAGTTCTTGCAAGCAGTAAAGGATCTGGGCTGCTTTGTCAGCTGCTTTGCTTCTCTCCATGGAAGAGTTTGAGATGGGATGCTGCATTGTGGTCCAGAATCACCTGCAGGGGCAGGAAGGAATTCTCTCCCTCTTCCCGTATGTTGTTCACAGCTTAATAGGGCAGTGCCTCCATCTGGAGCAAAGGATTTCGATCTCCTCAGGTCTGAGGAAAGCTCCGAATCACAGACCTTTCCACAGGGTTGAAATCCTCTAACCAGGCCTCTATGAGGGCGGTTCTTCTTTAGCTTCCTCATAAACAAGTACCATAATCTGCTTTTCCTTCTAGGAAAAGCAAAAGATCATGAATCACAAGGCGCATTGGTTATGAGAGCCGCTCTGTTTCACCTTTCACTCTGGGTGCCTCAGAACAGCCCTTTGACACTTATTTCCTGTGGCAAGTAAAAAAGAAAAAAAAAAAAAGAATAGACGTATGGGTACACATTTTTATTGTTTTTCTTTTACCCTGTTTTTGATGATTCAGTAGCACCTGTCAGACCCCAATATCCATCCCCACTCTGCGCTACCTTTCCCTGGGGTGAAAGCATGGGAGGGAAGATGAGAACCAGCAGATGCAGCCCAGCTGTGCAGCCACTGGGACTCTGGGCAGCACATCTAGGAAAACTGCACAGCCCCATGGACCAAGGCCCCAAGACGTAGCTGGGCCTGGTTGGGAGACCACAGAACAATTACCCAGGAGGTTTCTGCTCTGGTTTATTTTCCTGTTGCCCAGGCATCTCTGAGGGTGAATGAGTCAGGGGGGGTGAAGGAAGATGAGAAACCCTCCAGTCTCTGCCTCTCCATGGAGCCCAGAGGAAGAAGATATTGTCTCTGTGGTTAGAAAACCAGACACATATCAAACGTTTGCATTCGAGTCCTCAGAAGTCAAAACTGTCACACAAGCTGTATCACAGCTTGCGGCAAAGCTTTATCTTTTGGGCCCACCGAGAGCGGGTTTGAGGTGGAAAAACGTGACACCCAAATGCAGCTATTTGCCTCCTGCAGAAGGACACTGCAAGCTTTTCCATCTGGGGGGTTTTGAGTCTCCCCTTGATTGGGGCAGGGCGGGGGCTGGACATTAACCCTCCCTGATGTGTGACCTGCAGCTCTGGAGGGGAAACAGATGACAGGAGCAAAGCAACCCCCTGAAATCAGCACTTCTGTTTGTGCCTTTAAGAAAAAGGAGTGGTGTTCAGTCTTTTTAAATTACTTTTTTGTTTGTTTGTTTGCATGGGTGAAATTCGGTTCCTTGATGAACTGCTCTGTGCTGGCCTTGTGTTGATAAATAAGTGTGGTCTGGTGTACAATCACTTTTCATCCTGGGAAAGAGGCACACAGGCGTGCTCTCTCTGAAATTATTTCGGCACATAGACTAGAAAAGCATCCTTCCACCCTAACCACCAGCGCTGCGTAGACCTGTTCAGCGTCCCAAATGCACCTTCTCCATGCTGGCTTAGCATGTGAGAGGTTGGTCTGTCTTTGTGTGTCTTTCTTGGCTTAGACACCAGACAGGCCATGCCAATGGGCCTGGGGGCAGAGAAGGTGTCCTGACCCATTTAATTCAATCCTACAGGTATAGCTTTGCATGTCTTCTTGGCTTTCTAGGGCCTCGTTTAGGTCATTCCTTGTACTTGGTTCCCTTATTGGGACTCTCCATGGTCCAGGACACAGAGGGAAGGACAATTCCTATCCTCAAAGTTTTCTTTAGACAGCAAATGGCAGTAAATGGTTGAGATGCCTGATATGCAGACAAGGTTTGCTCCTAAATATGTCAATAAAAACAATTAACACTTTAAAAAAAATTATTTCCACCCAGACTTACTGTTGGGTCTCTGGAACAAAAACTGCAGGACGGAGCGCGCAGTGTTTGAAGTGGGCACGAATTGTCATGTTTTGTCTCAGCAGGCGGGTCCTTTACAGGAAACAGCCACAATTTTTGTTCTGTAGCCGAACAGATGATGAAAACCCTCCCCACTGCCACCTCACTTACCCACGTCTGTGAGCAAAGCTAAAAGAACTGTTTTCTTCAGCCCTTTGGGGGCTTGAAAATTCAGCAGGGACCATTTTGTAAGTCCCTGTTGCATTTCCCCTTTTCTTGCTTGTACATTGTGGAGCCAATGGCAAATGCACCTGCGAGATGAGTATTTGTGATGTTGGGGGTTGGCACTGGCAGTGCAGAACACAGCAAATTCATTCTGGCCATTTCTGTGGGAAACATCAACTTTTTAGTGGCTGGACAGTTACTGATTCTTAAGTCACTGAGTCACTTTGCAAGTTCTTTTATTTTCCTTTGGTGGGAGTGACACCAGATATCTAAACTATCTTGTTGGACTTTTATCATCTTTCTACCAAACTATGGTTCTCACATCATGGTGTGAGACTTGGGCTGCAAGGCTGGGTGGTGGCAGTTGGAGGATATTAGTACTGTTTCTTTTATTTTTCTTCTATCAAAGAAATAATCCGAATTGTTCTTTGGTAGCAGCTGCTCAAATAGAAAATGCTCTATAAAATCGAATGACCCCAACAGCTCAGACAAAAGGAGCAGAGCTGGCAATTGCTTCCCACAGGTCAATAACTTGTGTTTATAGGGAAGGAAGCAGGTCACTGTGTAGAGATTTCCAGGCTCAGGCCAGCCTGGGTGTGTGCAGCACACGGCATGGCTCAGCACGGCACTGCTGATCTGGGGTGTAATGAGGGCTTCTCCAATCCAGCATCCCACATCCAACTCAGACAGACCCTTTCTGTGGCTTCTTGGGAAGTCTAGGATGCTAATTCTGGTTCAGTTTGAGATTTTCTTCTGGGCTTTACCAGACACGAACAACTGAAGTGCAAAAATTAATGTGAATCACCTTGAACTTCTGGCAACAGCACAGAGCAACCTAAAACCTGTGATAGGCTTGTCATCTTGATTTAACAGATAGGATCAAATATAGATAAAGGGATATTATACAACATTTGGTATTGTGGTCAGAGTGTAGTAGGTTAACCATTACCAAGATAATGTAAGCGAAATCAACATTTCTCAAAAACATGAACCTCTTCAAGACCATCCATAACAGAAGATAATGTAGGAATGAAGTGTGCTTTGTTTACAGATGTTCCAGATGTGGCTCTATCAGATCTGATACAAGAGTTAGACACTTACTGAACTTTTGGACACTTTTAAGACTCAGCTGGACAGGGTGCTGGGCCATCTTGTCTAGACTGTGCTCTTGCCTTGGACCAGATGATCCTTGAGGTCCCTTCCAACCTAAGATTCTATGATTCTATGAAGTTAATGGCAAACTTAAGCATCCTGTAAATGGCCACCAAGATATCTTAGAAATGAGCAAAAGGATTCTTTTTTCCTCCACATAAAAAATTTGTAGGAAAACTGTTAATGGTTAAATGTCAGTCTTATGATTATACAGATGTCTGAAGAACCCATGCTGATTCAGGTGTGTAGGTTAAATGCAAGTTTTGGATCTGTTGATAAGCCTAAATTATTAAAAAAAAAAGTGATCAGGCATGGGAACATCATTTCCAGCTGGTCATCAATTAAAAGAAGGGAGTGTGTGCAAAAGAAACACAAAATCTCATCAAGTCACTGTCAAGCTGAGGAGAGACACTTGGGTGTTTGTGGAAATAAATTAACATATGTTATGTGTGAAGGGTGCAGTCATTCTTTAAAAGACCTAGTGACAAAAAGCTAATCAAATGACAGTTATAATGACTTGAGCCCGAAGGGAGCTGTTATAATAATTATACAACATGCAGAGGATTGTAATAGCGGGGCCTCACCCGCCAGAAGATGAAAGGATCATGTCAAATGGAAGCATTTGAATTCTAAAAGATGCTATGAAAGCACAAAAAGAAGAGCAGAGGAAGGCTGCATCAGGAATCAATTCACCTTAAGTAGTTTTGGCCCCGGGCCTGCATAGCTTCAGCTGTTATTTGAGTTGAACGTGGCTTGTTTGGTGGAGTGTGTGAACAGGAAAAGCAGCTCCAGCCTCAGACCAAAAGTACTTGCGGAGGGTGATCCAGGTCTGCAGCTGGGGTGGCCTGTGGTCTGACTCACCATGTCTGAATTTCAGGGTAGAAGATTTCAGTTTCTCAGAACATTATTGAGTGAATGACACCTCCTTTTATCCTCACATAGATCAACTTTGTCTTGCCTAAGGCAGTACTTGCAACATCCCCGAGTGATGTTCCCAAAAAAAGGATGCTCAAAGCATAGAGCGGAGTGTGGAACTACTCTGAGCATTAGCATAAAGAGTTTTTTTCCTAACATAATGCTTGTGTCTTAACTTAACCTTCCCGATTTTTCTCCATCTGTTCAACTCTGTTGCATGTTGCAGAATAGGTGTCATGGCAAGACAGCTATTCCCTGATGCACAGTCACATTTTCATACGTAAATGAAGCAAAAGGAGATAGCATGAGCTAGGGATCCATGTGCTTCAGGCAAGGCCAGTGCTAAGCTAAAGGTGTCGTGCCCCTTGTATTGCCATATATTTAATTACAATACGAACAAGCCTGTGGAGTATTAGCGATCATCCTATAAAACAAGAACTTTGTAGGGAACGCTGTACCACAAACCTGATGTGCTGCATTTCATAGTTCAACAAATTCTACTATCAAAATCTGAAGTCACCTACTCTTCAGGTTGGGAAAAAGAGACCACATTCTTCCCAGGTGATGTCTAATTTTCTTAAAAAACATGTTAGCTTTATTTTTCTTTACTTGAATACTAATAATACATGTGGTTTACTTACCCTTAAAGACTATTTTCCTGGTAGCTGATAGGAACACTTTATTCCAAAGCTTTTCATCCTTTAGGCTATCATCTTCATCTTAATCTGGAGATAGATGATCCTTCCTAACAGCGGGGGGTCCCAGCTTTATTCCTAGATTTCTAAGAAGAAATTAAATAGCTGTCGGGGAGCCAACAGATAATGGAAATAAGTCTCACATGTGGACTTGAGGCCTCAGCAAGATGGAAAAGGACAATTTCATACCTGAACATCAGTGATGCTAGAACCAGAACCACATGTTGAATCTGTGTATTGATTAAGATCTAGCCAAGTTGGTATTATTGAACTTTCAATTGAGGCTGTGTTGTACATTCACAATCGTGCACAATGAAGGCAGGATTTGGCCTAGTGGTTCTGTCCATTTGGGGCTGGTGGCCATGCATAATAAATTAGTACTTGTCACCTGACCCACTGTAGTCCTAAGTGTACATACTCTTATTCCATTGTCCTCCATAGTAAATCTGTGGTAGTTTAGCCCAGTTCTCTGAATAATGCAGTTGGTTTTCCCTCTGTAGCTCCCAGTTGTTGAGAAAAACCTTCCACTGAAAGGGTCTGACTCCTAGCTAGTACTGTGTCGGAACTAGCCTGGAGTATGTATATAACAGTGGATAAGAGCCAGTGGCTCAAGGCTGGCTCAGGGAGGGACTGATGTCAAGTCCTGCTTGGATTGGTTCTGGATCGCATATCCTACAGTAAAAAAATTAGCTGAAAATACCATTAAAATCTCAGTCTGTGTTTCGTCCCTGTGGTTTCCTTTAACTTTTCTTACTCTGAGCACTATTAATTCTGCTAATTTCCAGCTGTTGCTTTTTGAGAAACATGCACTACGAGCAAGAAAAAAATGTTTAGACTCTCTTGGCCATGGTAGATAGCTATTAATAGATAGTTCCATTAATGCTCTACACCAAGGTTTTACCGCTACTTGACATATGGTGTAATTTATCCCTGTTGACAAAAGGAACTGAAATCAGCATGCTCATTTTATAGCCTCATCCTGTACTTCGTATTAATGTGTAAACAGTGACACATGAGAATTTTACTGTGTGACATAAAACATACATCAGCATGGAGGGGATGCGTCTGCGTGTTGGAAGGAAGCTTTTTTTTTTGCTTCAGGGAAGACTGTTTTCTTCACATAGAAACCTTGATGAAACAAGAACAACCACCTGCACTGGAAAAGAAAACAAATGCAATATGGAGAGGAAAAGGAGATAATGCATGACAGGACAAGGGGTAATGGTTTTAAGCAGGGTAGGTTTAGACTGGATCTAAGGAAGAAATTCTTTACAAGGAGGGTGGTGAAACACTGGAACAGGTTGCCCAGAGAGGTGGTGGAGGCCCCATCCCTGGAAACATTCAAGGCCAGGTTGGATGGGGCTCTGAGCAACCTGATCTGGTTAAAGGTGTCCCTGCTCCCTGCAGGGGGGTTGGACTAGATGACCTCTAGGGGTCCCTTCCAACCCAAAACTTTCTATGATTCTATGAATTTTTATAATTGTATGGTTATATAAGGCCTACAGCAAGGAACCTGCTCATGAATCACCTTGATTCTGGAGTAAAGGCTTGGAAGACTCTTATTATGATGATCATTTCTGGTGTAAATACTCTTAGTTCATATGCTGCAAAACTAACTGAAATAAATCAAACATCCGAGATTTTTAGCATTAAGCCTAACTTAGAGCTGCTTATAACTTGTATGGAAAAATCTGGACCAAACCTAGAATTTCTAGGGTCCCTTTGGCCCACTAACAACTGAATGTAGGCTCTGAACGGTACGTAGCTTCCTGAAACTTTGTGTAGATTTTGGCTTGGAGGAGTGGGAAGATCTTTCTTCTTCTGCTTTTGTTCACATATGCTCTGAATTCTTGGGCCTGTTTTAGTACAGATCGTCACCTTTCACACAAAAGTTGCCTGAATGCTAGACACCACCATCTCTACAGGAAGAAAAAAAGCACAGTGACCAAGTTCCTTTGCCTTCTTTATCTTGAACCTAGACAGCCCTGAGCCATCTGCATGCATGGGTAGGCTGACTGTTCCTGGAAACAGTGTCAAATCCATCTAGGGCCTGGAGTCCTTAAAGCAACACAAAAGGAGACACATTTCACCTGGATTAATTTTTCTTGGGACTCTAGACACCATTTGAGAGGCTAACATGAATAGGGTTGTTGGGCATGAAGGGTAGGATTTGTCTGATCAAATTTAGGTGTTTATTTCAGGGGAAACAGGCACTTCCAGAACACATTCAACTCATAGTAATATAAATACATGTAAAACAGGTCAGATGAATCACATCTTAAAAATGATCACATTTTCCTTTAATCACAAGTGGGGAAAGGGACACTAACAGCTACACAGGTGATATTAGGTGGGATGAATCCTGCCCTCAATTTCTCTGAAAATGAAGCCATTTTAGCTGATGAGACGCAATGTCAATGTTCCAGGCACAGGGGACCATATGCTCTATGGGACTGTCTGAGAAATATGAGGCCTTCATGATTTATAAAATAGCCACGGCATTACTGTCTTGTAACACCTACTGTGTCTAGGTATTGAAATGCGTCCTCCAAACTTCTAGTGCTTTGCTCTTCTGCATGCTCTCTTGATTTTTTCTAATGAAAAATGTGCTGGTTTTTAGTTAAAAAGAGATTTCTTACTAGCTTTGGAAGGGAGGAAAGGCAGGCTCCAGAGCTGGACTGGCCTGAGGACTTCTCTGCAATCTGAATTCTTGCTGTAGGAGGGAATGAGATACTTGGATCCCTGACTACTGAGATCCATGGACAACCATAGACATCTGCCTACAAACTATGGTTCTCCTGCAAGGTCCTTGATGGATGTGATAGGCATCTTTTTGGCTTTCACCCATTTTGATACAAAGTTTCATGGTGAAGAAAAGTGCCATGTGTGTTCTTTCATATA
Organism: Egretta garzetta; assembly: GCF_000687185.1. Taxonomy (NCBI): domain Eukaryota; kingdom Metazoa; phylum Chordata; class Aves; order Pelecaniformes; family Ardeidae; genus Egretta; species Egretta garzetta. The sequence goes on from NW_009258662.1 coordinate 3,086,021, forward strand.
GCCTTTGCTAATATAACAAAACCAGAAAACATCATTACACCACTCTATAAATCTTTTCAGGGCCTTCATCTGATGTTATTTATGTTGCTATCCTGTCTCCCCACCTGAGAGTGCAATATCCTGGGACTGGAAACAGTGGGAGAGTGACAAAATGCTGAAATGTAGAATTGTTTGTCTATGATGAACAATTACATACAGTAGGACTTTTTGGTCTAGAAAAGAGGTACCAGAGAGGGTATCTGATATAAATGAATGAGTGGCTTAGAGAGTGGGAGCAGGGAACAACTCATATGTAATTTTCCTAATACTGAAACTCAGGGGAGCATCAAATAGCATTACTGTCTGGTTAGTTCAGAAAAAAAAAAAAAACCAAAACAAGAAGGCAGTGTGAAGTGCAGCTGTGAAAGACTTTGCCAAAAGACAAGGGGATGCTAACACTTACATGCTTTCAAAAAGTGATAGAACATATTCAGGGGAGAAAACTCCATTAAGGGCTTTACTGACAAAATCATCCTTGTAGCTGCTGAAGGCCCAGAGCCACAAGTTGTCAGGATGTGCTTGGTTTTCCTCTTCTCTATACATTTTCTATTGACCATTGCTGGAGACAGAACTTGACTGAGCAGACCTTTACTCTGATCTCATACAGCTTCATGCTACTTCATCACATATAGTCTGTACCCACAACAGCCATGTGCAGATGAGGTTTACACACTCTGAAGGAGCCTTCTTGAAGCAACAGTGTCCACCGAGTGCTTCACCCTGACCTGCAGCAGTAGCTGGGTAAGCTCTTTCACAACCACTGCATCTCATCCCACTGAAGACTACATCAAGGAGACCATATCAAAGTCCTCAATGATGCAAAACCCCAAAGGACTTCAGGAAATGTCATACTTTGAATAGTCTGAGTGAGGCATTGATGAACAAAGTGCTCGTAGGTGCTATTAGCTTTAAGTACACAGGGCATGTAGGAGGACCGTTTGTGAGAATTCACCAAGCATTTAAGGATGAGCACATTTGAAGAACGAAGCCCTGATTTTCCTGCATCTTTTATATCCTCTTTGGGAAGAGGAGGAAACACTTCTGCTCTCCTGGCACTGCTAGCTACAAGGCACTACTGTGAGGTTAGGAGTCCAAATGTCCACAAGGTGCACAAGATACTCCCTGGCTGAAGGCTCCTCGAAGTGGGTTTTTTCAGGATGCCCATTCAGCAGCTTCGTCTGTCTTTGTGGCTTTGGACTGTTCCCCATAATGAAGTTAGTGCCACCTAGTGTTGCTCTCCTTCAGTGCAAAGGAGTTGCACCTTCACGGACATTGAAGGGGACAGGAATAATTTTGTCTCTGCTTAAAAGTAGCTGTGTTGGGGCTGCCTGCTTGGCTGTGACCGAGCCCAGGAGAGCCTCATATGTTTTTTTTGCTGAGGGAGATTCTAAGTAATTGCAGACCTGTGAAACATATCATGGGCATGGGACATGACTCATGTACAGCTTTACATTTCTTGTGGCAACCTCACTGCTTTCCTCCTGCATGACCTTCTGTGCCTGGCACCAAGGCTCATCCTGACCCATGTGTCTCCAACCAGATGCACTGGATCCTTATGGTCAGGGCATTGTGCTGCAGACAGGACTATGGTGCATGGCAACATGGGCATAAAAAACCTTCTAGACATCCCCTGTTCAGCTGCTGTCTGGCACCCATGCTCCGTCCACTACCAGAAGAGCTTTAAACCTGATGCATTGCCTTCATAGGGCCTTGACAAATTTAGCACTTGAGGTGAAATCACAGGCAAAGTTGACACTCAGCTGCTTTATCAGGGGGTTGTCCAGCCTGTGCTGTGGGAGCTGCCTGCTTTTGGAAGCACAGAAACAAGAGCAGGAGCCCCAGCTGTGCTGACTTGATTTGGTTTTCAGCGTGAAAAATGGCCTGAAAAAAAATGTAGATGTTTCTGGCTTGTGATTCCTTCCTTTCCTCCTCCCAGCCTCTTCTTTTGACAAACTGTTTAAATGTTTCCCGTGTACATGGAAAGCCTGGGGAGCAGAAATGTTTCTGATCAGGCAGCTAGCTGAAGTGTTGAAGGTCTGAGGAATGGAAGTTTATGGTCCAGCAGGTCAGCTAGCAGCGTCTCTCACAGAGAAACAAACTAGAGGAATTCTACTCCTTTAGGCTGTTTATTTCTGACAGGAATGTGGTTGAGAGCACATTCTGACTGTCAGAGTACAGATCTGCTGTTAGTCCATCCCTGCTAACATCTGAGCCCATCGGCAAGGTGGACTGAAGCTTAACACCAGGATAGAAACCTCAGAGCTACTACCCCCTAGCCCTGCCGGTATTCATCGTTGGGTGCAGAGAAGGTACCCGAAAGCCAGCAAGAAGAGCCCAAGCCCTTTGCGTTATCTGTTGGGATTACATCCCCAGACCAACACACTCACTCTCCACAGCCCAAAGCTAAATAGATGGTGGACATGAGGATAGCTGAGATATTTTTGAGCAAGGCAGTTGTGATGCAGGAAGAAAATGAAGGTACCATAGGCTGGGAAAGAGACTTTTGCCATCTGAGGCTTATAGAGGCTTGGAAAAAAAGCTGGAGTGACTGTGGAGGAGGAGTGTGTGAGGACGATGACACAAAACTGTAAGAAATCAGATTTCATTAACCAGAATAATGATCCTGAACGGCTCCTGATCGCTACTCGGTTACATGTCACATTTGCCTAGTAATTCAGGAACAAATAAGAAGGCATGGGTTACTTTTTCTTAGATTTTCTTTAGCTAGGGACAGTTTAGCACTGTGTCCCAAACCAGCCTTCTTAAGTTCCTCCTTTCTTGATATATGAGGCAATTGTCAGGCAGTAGGCTCAATATACATGCTAGAAGATGCTCTTGGTGTATTTGGTGTAGCTCACCCATAGTGTTGGGTGGTCTCACTGGCTCTGGCAAAAGAACTCTGCCAGCCTGAGAACTTGGACTGGAGGTTTATGAATTGGGATCCCAATGTGTGACAAACCCTTCTGTTGTAGCACTGACCAAGCCAACTGTACCTGTCCACAAGAGAACGGAGATAAGGCCAGAAAGGAGCAGAGAGAAGCCCCATCGCATTAGCTCTGTCCTCAGCAAGTGAGACATGGAGGCCTTGCAAATATGTGTGGCAGCTGTGGCGGTGTGTTCCCCAGATAAGGATACAATAGCCAAGGGCTATTGTGCAATGTGCCCACCTCAGCACAATGAAGAAACTAAAATCTGTGGTCGGTAGGAGAACATGACTATGAGCCAATATCTTACCCCCATTAATAGTGAGCAGCCCAAGAGCTCTTGGAGCTCTCCTGCACGGCAGCGGGCTGCAGGCCAGGATCTCCCCCTGAGGAGGGACACCTCTCAAGGTTACTCCTCAAGGCTGAGAGATCCCTTACTGCAACAGATTCTTGGTAAGTGGCTAAAAGCACGCTAACTCTGGAACCTTAGCTAAGTTACATAAAGAGCTGAATGCACATATATAATCCTTTAGGCATAAACCGTTGTCCAAGTCTGGGACCAGGATTGGATCCAGCCGCACCTAGATCCCTCTCTGAGGAAGGAGTTTAGAAAGCAAGGGATCTTTTGATCTTTTCTGAACCTCATGACTCAATGGGAGGGTCTCCCTGACAGTTTGGTCTGACCCTGTCCTCTATGCAGTGAATAACCAAACGTACCTTGCCATCAAATCTTATAAACTATTGTTGCATTTACATTGAACTTTGTTAACTCACTGTTTTACACCAATAAGCTATATTTTTTGCCTCCCTCTCACTCCATCCGTGACAGCAGCCTGTTGAAAGGCACACCAAAGGTTTAGCTGAAAATCACGTAAGAATAAGGTTGGGTAGATTTCACCCCACTACTGTGAGGAGAGGTTCCCAGCTCAGGGTCCCTGGGCTCAACATCCCCACAGACAGAGGAGCATCAAGGGGCCAACCACAGCTGGGGCAGAGCATTAGCTGGAGAAGTAATGCAAGCAGGTGTCAAAAAGGAGGAGGAGACAGACTGTGACAAGGAGGCTTTGCATACTCAGTGGAGAGGGGCAGATACCATAGAGGAATGATTTAAAGCACTTTTGGGAGATAATTAGGACCCCTTTGGCCACAGAGTGATCTACAGGTGACTATGCTTTTAATTGTCCTGGTTATCTGACAGAAGTTAGGTAACAGCAGCCATGCCTTTCTGGTGGAAAACTGGGTAGCATAACCTTCCTTCTCTCAAACAAATTACCATGGCTGTTGGCAGAAGCCGTTGAGTTACTGCAGCAATGCTGTTGCTTCTATTCCATGCCCCTTCTCTCATTCAACTGGAAAGATCCAAAGTTCACCCCTGCCAAGCCCTGGCTAAGCAATATTAACACAGCATCTGCCAGGCTGTTTTGAATAGCCACTAATATCTATGCTGCTTTAAGCTAAAAGAAAAGCTTTTTCAAGTGTTGCATACATTACCAGGAACAGTGGGGAAGGATGTTAATAATTCATTCATGCTCTTAGACTCCGGAGTGTGCTAGATCTTTCAACTTATAACAATAGACATCACCCTGCAGGCTGTCATGTCCTGCTTTTAACAAAGGAGAAGAAAAGAGAGGGGGTGAAAAGGAGGAAGATTTCCCGGGTGGAAAATCTGAAGCTTGATGAAGAATTAAAGCCTGTTAAATGTCTACTTGCGCCAGCCATTGAGCAATAAAACCTATTTGCAACTGGTTGTTAGAAGAAAGAGCTGTGTGTGTAGGAAAAAGCATTTGTGGAGAAGATGCTGGCATTGCTTTCCGTCGGTTCTGGAATATATCACCCCCCTAGGGCTCCTGTTCAATGAGGTTTTTTTATTCAGGACAGAGCAGGGATAAAAGAGGAAGGAATTACCCTGAGAAACATATGTAGAGCTGTTTTTCCTGTGGCTGGCCCATCTACTGAGTACCTGAATAGCCTTCAGCTACAGCCTACCCCTGTAGGATGTTCCCAGTGGATGTGATACAGTCCTGTACACCTATTTCCAGCTCTACCAGAAGTAAAGGGAACCAGAAGTGACAAGTATTAAGAGGACTGGTTTGGGACATAGGGCAAAGCCAGCCAGAAAGCAGCCACTGCTGAAGGCACAGCCAGGATATTTGGGCTGGTGACCATTGCTGAAGTGTGGTCACCTCCGGCAGCCCATCACACAGGGAGAGAGAGAGCAGCCACCCATTTCTTCAGGACTCATCCTGCGTCTTTACTGCTGCCATTTCCTCTTCATTCTGCTTCCATGAGTGGAACAACCTGGCTGATCCTTGCTCCATCACTCCCAAGGTGGTGAAATCCTCTGTCACATTGAGAAAACCCACAGCACTCCAAGGGTCAAGGAGAGTCCTTGTCTTGGTGGGAAAAAATTTTTAAAGAGAAAGATTGAGGTCCTTTATGTGGTAGGTGCTAAACTACAGCCAAAAATAACAGGAAGGCTCCTCCAGCAAAGAGTTGTCCATATGAATGAGCAAGAGAGGGAAACAGAACTGAAATATTTCCTTCTGGAGTAGGCAGGAGATAAAGAAATAGAATTTAATCCCTCTGGGATCCAGTCAACTTCCTTATTTCTGTAGCCATGTTAACAGTTTTGAGCTATTTCACAAATTCTTCATGCGACTCCCCTCATTCCCATTCAGAATTATCCTGAATTTGGTGACAAATAGAGAAGAGGGCTTAGTCCTATCACCACTTCAAATGTCTTGATGAAAACCCTAATTTTCATTGCATAGGCTGGCCCATTGGATACAGTATTTTATTCCCGGGATTTCATTTGCTGCTATTTCCCAGGGAAGACTTCCCATGGACATTTTTCTGTACTTGAGAGAAGAAAAGCAATGCTTTAATTCTTCCTTTGTACAAGTCTGCACCTCAACCACAGAACAGTTTTCCTGCAGAAGAACAGGTTCCCTCAAAGTAGAATTGCAATTTGAGCACTGCTGCAGATAAAAACTAATTGGAAATTTCAGACTTGCTTCACTCTTTTGTACTCCAAGTTCAATACAGACAGATTCTGCTGGAAAGATATTTACAGCTGTGTGCAAAGACACTGGGCTCCTCTGAACAGAGTGGGAACACCAATGCCTTGGAGAGAAAGCCAAAGGGAAAGCACTTTGCAAGACAGGGACCATGCATGGTAAGTGGTGTTACGTAAATAGCTTAGAAAGAGGAGAGAAACATCCAACAAAATTTTGCTGATGCATTTCTTTTTTGTATATATGAGTGGAAAATCCATCTGGACGGCTTGCACATGGTTGTAATGCGAGTTCCCACTATGTTTGGGATTTAGTTTGATTTTTGCTATTCCCACCACTCCAAATGCTCTTGTACGTTTCCTGCTCACAATGACACCCCTTTTAAGAGGAGTGGGTGCTGAAGTTGTTCTTCATCCAGCATTTCATATCCGTAGGAAAACTTACTCTCTTACTCTGTGAACCAATGAAGAGCCCTCGAAAGGTAGGGGTAAAGGCTGACAGAATGAAGTAGCCTGCCCAAGATCACACAGAAAGGGAATGGTAGGGCCAAGCTCACATCCATCTTTCCGTATGTGCACTAAGGCTGTGGGAGGTTGACCACAGGAACCATGCCCCTGTCCTCGTCCCAATTTTCCCTAATTTTCATGCCTTTGTGCAGTGATGACATACAAGACATACAGTGACGTACAAGAGACCGTAGAGTTAGGAATTCAGATAAAGGGTTGTGATACAGGAGTTTCTGAAGGACTGTGACTGTAAGGAGAAGGTAACAGCTCAAATGTGTCCTATCTTAGACCTGTCCCCTCGCCATCTGCTGCATGCTTCCAATAAGGTCTTTCACGACCTGGCACCTGTAGACAACTCCAAGTTCAAAATCAAATGAGCCCTCTAAGGACACAAAGCATCTCAGTGGGCATTGTTCTGCTGACTTCCACAGAAAAAGACTAATTTACACTATTTCTGTGCCTGCGGTACAATAATTTTTTGTTCATGCTACAAACAAAAGTTCCACCAGAACAACACTACCAGCTGGTTTCACCTCATAGTGAAGGCAGTCCGTCAGCTGGCAGTTGCTGTTAAGTTTTTTCCAGGAGACACTGCTCACAGGGCTAGTTTGCAGCCAGTGGTGAACTGTGTTAGGAGTCCTACTATACATCAGAGCAGTTAATGTGTTGCTCAGGTTTCTCTGATGAAAGTGAAGAAAAGGGATTCTTACATGGACATGGTTGCACAACATACAAATATGGTCTAATTTAAGGACATTGGGACCTCTAAGCTAAGACCTATGCCACAGTGGACTGTGAAAAACATAATTTTGAAAGCTGAAAGTTGTGCAGCTAATGATTTCTCCAGTTTCTTCATGCACAAATGTGTGAGACTACCTTGTGTCCAAGAGATGCATCAATGAAGCAGTGGTGGGTTCCTAAGGCTGCTGTACATGGTACATAGCAGAGCTATCAGGCCACATAACAGGGCATGGAGCAGTGACAGAAGGCAGAAGCTGGGCCTCCTTCTTGTTGCAATGCAACCACCAGCTCTCTGGCCTGCCATGTGAGGCATCTGGTGGAGTGACAAAGCGAGGAGAGAAGAGGCAGACAGGAGGACACTGGGGCTCAGGAGAGTGTAGGTGAAGTGGCAGCCCTTTGGAGGAGCCTTCTAAGATGATAGGCTTGGTCTTCCAGGGCTAAAACCACCTCAGGAAAGATATGGTTGTTTTGGTGGGAACTCAGTTTGACTGGAGCTATCAGCCTGCAATTACATGTTCAACACAGACTTCCTGGGAAGCTTTAGATCACTACTTGGTATTTGTCTGTCTGAATAGCCAGCTAACTGTCTCAAAGCTTGCTCCTTTGTTTGGCAATGTGGGAAGATCAGCATTGCCACAGGCAAGGTGGCTTGCAGGCTGGCTGAGGCAGTGGACACCCAGGCGGGGCCGCCTGCCCACCAAGGCTTGCAGTTTGCTGCCACTTAAAGCATGCAAGCAGAACCCTGCCCCTGCCCAGCAACAAGAAAGGG